>NW_005054378.1:167222-225521 GCF_000277835.1 Geospiza fortis | reverse complement strand
GCCCGTGCCACCACCTGCGGACCCACGATCCTGGGAATGCACTCCAGCATCTGCAGGACATGGCTCCAAGAACAACACTGTTCTGCAATCTCCAGAAGCGGCCCTTCTTCCCTGCCACCCTGCTCCACAACAACCTGCAGCCGCACCAAGCCGCCGCCACCGCCCTGCGCATCCTGCAGCACCTCTTCCACACCCTCAGCTCCAACAGCACCCGCCAGCACTGGCCCAGCCAGGCTCGCAACCACCTCCTCAACAAGCTGCAGCACCACATCCACCACCTGGAGCAATGCCTCCCCGACAACGCCACGCCCTTCAAAGGACCACGCAACCCGCTGCTCGCCATCAACAAGTACTTCAGGGACATCCACCTCTTCCTGCACGCCCACAACCACAGCGCCTGCGCCTGGGACCACGTCCGCCTCGAAGCTCTTGTCTGCTTCCAACACGTGGACAGACTCATACGGCGAATGAAGCACCAAGCTGCTCCGGACCCCACTAAACCCACGGATAGCAAACACCCATCCCCAGACAGCACCAGTGCCCACGGATGGAGCGGTGATGGCAGCAGCCCAGGCTGGAATCACCTGGTACCAGTCACACCTCTTCCGACTGGTGAGCTGATAGGGAAAGGGGTATGACTGTGGTAACACTGGGGTCAGTCTGTGGCACAGCCCACATCCAAACTACAGCCACTGGAGCGGAAGAAAGAAGAAATTTCTGTGCTACACTTTCATGGACAGCTGTGAAGCACTGGGGATATGGATAGTACTTATTACCTGTGGAATTACTGCATTCATCCAGACTGTAACCTCACCTGATGAACGGGAAGGGGATCATGGACACTGGGGAACTAGGGTGGGACTCTTATTCCAATCACTTTTTTGTTACAGAACTCGGTTTACTTACTTACTTACTTACTTAATTAATTAATTAATTTATTTATTTATTTATTCTTTTGTTAGAAATAAAGACTTTTTGTAAAAGCAGAAAAGAATGAAAAAGCACAGCTGCAGTCATTGTGCTTCATGCTTATACCTGGCATGCAAAGACACAGACTCCTCAGGCTGCGAGGGGCTCAGTCTCCCTCCTGCAGCCCATCTTGCCAATGCCTCCTGCCTGGGTCGAAGGCTAGACAGCAGACCCTTCTCAGGGAATGCTGGTCCTGCAGCCCCCAGGCATTTCTTACAGCTGCCAGACCATTGGGGCACCCATTTGCCCCAGATGGCATGATGCCTGCCCTGCACATTTCCTCCTCTTCCACCATCATGCTCTCACTTCTAGACCCTCCAATAATGCCAAGACATGAAAGCCACCTCCAAACCACCATCCCACCACAACCATTCTGCAATGTCACAGCACTGCTTTGCAAGAAACAGGGTGGCACAGACAAGGTGCGCCTCAAAGAATCAAGGAGCGATCCATAAAGGTCTGCAGAGATTTGGACAAGGAACAGAACTCCAGTGCTACCAACTCCACCCAAGAAACACCAAAACCCACAGGTGATGTTCAGAACTGCTCAGTGCTCTGCTACAGCCACCACAACTCGTCCAGGATGCTCCTGGCTGTGCTTACATCCCAGTGGCTATGGGGACCTGCTGCAGTACACAGAGCACATTATCCTTGTCCTTCTCCACCCCAACACATCATTAGCAAGCAAAGAGATCCATCACCCAAACGCCCTCACTCAACATGGTCCAACCCAACCATCACAGCATTCCTCAGGAAGGAAACTGCCCATGCATCACCAGCACCAGCTGCTCCTTCACCCTCCAACCATCAACCCAGAAGTATCTCCCCAGGTCAGCAGCTCTGGCCTCCTCCTGCATGGGACAAAGAGGTTGTTTTCTGTGCTCAAGCAACCTCCACCACTGTTTCACTGCAAGGACACTGCTCCGTGCAAACACAAATGATCACTTCCCGTTTAGCTGAGTCAGAAAAGAAGAGGATCAAATTCAGAATCAGAGAATCACTAAGGTTGGAAAAGACCTCCAAGATCACAAGCCCAGCCTTTGACCAAACACCATTAAGCCATATCATGAAGTGCCACATCTACTCAATTTTTGAACACTTACAGGGGTAGTGACTCCACCACTTCCCTAGGGAGCCTGTTCCAATGCTTGACCACTTCTTCAGTGAAGAACTTTTCCCTAATACCCAACCTGGCACAACTTGAAGACATTTTCCTTTCCTATTGCTAGTTGCTGGGAAAAAAAGCTGATTCCCACATGGTTATAACCTTAGATCATTGTAGAGAGCGAGAGAGCGATAAGGTTCCCCTGAGCCTCCTTTTCTCAGCCGTGCCCCCAGCACAGGGGGATGGGCCCTGCCCTGCTCCTGCAGGCCCCTCCATGGCTGACACAGGCCCGGTGCCTTTGGCCTTCTTGGCCCCCTGGGCACCCCCAGCTCGTGTCCAGCCACTGGAAACCAGCACCCCCAGGCCCTTTCCCACTCAGCAGCTTTCCAGCCACGCTGTCCCAGCCTGGAGCTGCAGGGGTTGCTGTGACCCAGGGACAGGACCCAGCACTTGGCCTGGTTGAACCTCACACAATTGGCCCTGGCCCATGGATCCAGCCTGTGCAGATCCCTCTGCAGAGCCCCCCTGCCCTCCAGCAGATCAGCACTCACACCCAGCCTGGCTTTGCCTCCAAGTGACTAAAGGAGCTCTTGATTCCCTCACTCAGATCATCAATAAAGATAAAAAACAGCACAGTGCAGAGCCCCCAGTACAGAGCCCTGGGGGACACCGCTAGTGACCAGCTGCCTGCTGCAAGTGATTCCATTCACCAGCACTCTCTCGGCCAGGCCAGCAGCCAGTTTTAACTCAGAGAACAGAGCATCTAAGCCACAAGCAGCTGGTGTCTCCAGGAGAATTCCATGGGATACAGTGTCAAAGACTTCTCTAAAGTCCAGGAAGTCAGCATCCCCAGACTTTCCCTCATCCACTAAGAGAGTCACTGTGTTATAGAAGGACATTGGGTCAGGCAGTAATGCCTTTCACAAACCCATGCTGGCTGGGCCTGATCCGCTGAACCTTCTGTAGGTGCTGTGTGATGGGCACTCAAGAACATCTCCATGGCTTCCCCAGCACTGAGGTCAGGCTGACAGGCCAAAAGCTTCATGGATTCTACTTCTGACCCTTCCTGAAGACAAGCATTACACTAGCCACACTCCAGGTGCCTGGAGCCTCCTTGATTACCCAGGACTGCTGTAAATTATGGGGAGTGGCTTGGTGAGCTTTCCACCAGCTCTCTTATACATTCAGGTACACAGCAGGACCAGGACCCCTCAAGATGACTTGTACCACTGTCCTCCGGATGCTCATATCCAGAAGTACCCTGTGATGTCAGGAATGAGGACCTCATTGGTTCTGTCTTCTCTGAGGCAGCTGAAGGAACTAAACCACTCTACGACAAAAACAGGAGTGGTGGTGATGACACCAGCTGGAATACAGGGAATTCCAACACGAAAGAAGAAATGCATTTGTATTATTTTTTTTATTCAGGTGATACAACACCAGAATAGGGATTAGAGAATCTGAGTGATATCTGTTCCTGAGGTCATATCTAAAAGTATCACTGGATAAGGCCATGAGCAGGCTCTTCTGATACCACCTCCACTCAGCATCACACTGCGCTTGGGATATCCAGGGCAAAAAAAAAGCCAATTAAAATGAATTTTTAAAAATCTTTTATTGTTCAAAAGCAACAGCTTAGAGGAGACTTCTTAAACTCCATCACAATGGAAGTCAAACTATGAAAGGGAAGAAAGACACTGCAGAAGCTTCATCAACATTCAGTGCCCAGGTGCTTAGACCCAGAGCCACCTCCTCAACTTAATGACTTGACAAACTCCTGAGGTTCCTGAGAAATAAACTATTTAACAACTGTATCAAAGGCTAAAAAGAAAGAATTTATTCATATGAATACAAAGAAAACAACCATATGGTAGGTAAAACCCCAGAAAAACTTAATGGAGAATTTAAAAAAGCCTTGGTAAGTGTCCCAGGCAGAATGGAAGCTTTGGACAACATTTATCAGGGAAGTCTTCCCACTGAGTGTCAGAAAGTATCTCCTTGCTGGCTAAACTCCTTCTCAGAGAAGTTTGAAAGCAGTTTAATACAATCCTAGTCCCACACTGGGTAAATGGTTAATTTCTAAATAATTATATAAGTGTAATTGAGCCTTTATACAAACTTGACGCGTAAGATTGTGGACATATATATTTAAACATTTATAAAAGAAACATATTTATATGGCAAAAACAAATGATTAAAATTTATCATGAAAATAAACAAAGAATTTTAATCAGAATTATCTGTGACACATTATAGAGAGTTGCAACTACTTGTAGAGTGCTCTACTACACCAATCCTTCAAAAGCTAGCTTAATAATAAGCTAGAGAACAATGCAATTAACCCAATGACTACTGTTCAGCCTCAAGCGATAACCAACAGATGTGCCCCCACTTAAGGAACGAATATCCATGCACAATAGTAGAAGGTCTGTGCTGAAAAACCCTACAGTGAAGGTGTGAAACTGCAATTTTACAGAATAAATGATTGACACTATAGCATTAAAAGCTGAGACAGCTCAATCAGCTCAGGAACTTATTAGAATTTAATCAGTTAGTCCTTAGTAACTTATCAGTACCACAACTTCCTTTTTTTTTCACCACGATTAAGTTGGCATGTAACGACCAATGCAATTATAAGTAAGGAAACAATATTTTAAAAATGTTCAAAATATTTGACTATAGAGGAGTTGAGTGAGATTGATTTCAGCACTATTCAAAAGAAAAAACTCTGTTACTTCCCCTGCCAAACACCACACATACAATTAAAAAAAAAGGAAAGCCCAAGATACCATGCTGCAACTCATGCAGACTGTCCTGTTCAGGGCAAGAAGGGAAATTCAGCGAAACACAAGAGGAATACGAGATGAATGCACAGAGAAAGGAAAACCACAAAAAACCCACAATATCATAGCAAAAAAATGATACGGCACTAATGTAGGCCTTCATTCTCCCACAATCAACAGAAAAAACACCACATCCACAGACAAAAAGAGAATTACAAACCATCCCAAGCCATAGACAGCTAAACAACACACTGCCCCAAAACCACGAAAGCCAACAGCACAGACAGAAACCATGGAGGGAAACTCCGGGCAATTGGAAAGCGATGAAGGGAAAGCTGCCTTGCGTACAAAGGCGCGCACCCGGGGGCACCCCAAGCACAGCCACCGGCAGCACCAGCCAGCCTCACCAGGCTCCTCCTGCCCAGCAGCGCCCCACAGCACCCACAGACTCACCATGGCTGCGCCCACAGCCACACCGCCACGCCTGCCGCACGCCGCCCCGGCGCTCCTGCTCCTCCTCACCGCTCTGGCCAGCAGCCTGGCCTGCCAACACCTCTGGACACACGAGGACACCTTCCCCGGCGACGCTCTCCGCCTCCTCCAGGACGTGGCTGTGGGCCACACACAGCCCTGCCACCTCCAAGAGCCGCCCTTCTTCCCCGCCACCCTGCTCCACAACAACCTGCAGCCGCACCAAGCCGCCGCCACCGCCCTGCGCATCCTGCAGCACCTCTTCCACACCCTCAGCTCCAACAGCACCCGCCAGCACTGGCCCAGCCAGGCTCGCAACCACCTCCTCAACAAGCTGCAGCACCACATCCACCACCTGGAGCAATGCCTCCCCGACAACGCCACGCCCTTCAAAGGACCACGCAACCCGCTGCTCGCCATCAACAAGTACTTCAGGGACATCCACCTCTTCCTGCACGCCCACAACCACAGCGCCTGCGCCTGGGACCACGTCCGCCTCGAAGCTCGTGCCTCTCTACAGCACCTCCACAACCTCACACGCACCATGCGCCGCTAGCGCCAACACCCACACACCCAGCCACACCTACGCCCCAAACCCACCTCCAACCCCACGCCTCCTCTCACCTGGGACCACAGACAGCCCTGCAACGACCGCACGCCACCCGCAGCCTTCAACCACTGCATCTCCTGGGATTCAGGCGCTCCCATTGATATGGAGGATGGACTTTCTCGACTTATTTATTGACTTTTTTACTTATTTATTTATCTATTTATTCATACATTTACTTTTCTACGTCTTCACTTATTTATGCCAATTCAAATAAAGACCTATGGCAAATCATTTGCCATTGGCTCTTCTCTCTAGCAGTGCAACCACTCTTTGGGTCAGGAGAAAGCCGTCTCCTCCCAACACCACTCCAAGCCCTGCTCCATATATGACTCTGAACATCCCTGCTCCATATATGACTCTGAACATCCCTTGCTCTGTTTTCCCGCTGGCAGCTGCCCAAGCAGCATCTTGCATCATCATCTTTGGAGAAATATTACTAGATGTTTGATATCATTAGAATTATGTCTTAGCCTTTCTTTCCTAAGTAGTTTGCAACTCATTTCACGATTATTGTATCTGAAAGCCTCACGACAGGGAAGGCAGAGACTTACTGGAGAAGTTCCACTAGAGGGCCACAAACACTAACACAGCATCAGAGCACTTATGCTATGAAGAGACGTGACAGGTCTTAGTGACACTGGAGAAGGCTACAGGGAGACCTTACTGCAGCCTTTTAACATTTCAATGGACCTTACAAAAAAGAAGCAAAGTGAATTTTGAACAGCATTTGCAGTGACAGGCAGTGGTCTATAGAGAATGTCTCTAAACTAAAAAAGACTATGTTTATATCAGGCATTAGGGTGAAATCCTTTACTATGGGGATTGTGAACAAGTCCTAGAGCTAGCTTGACTTCCACATCCCTGGAAATGTTCAAGGCCAAACTGAATGGGGCTTTGTGCAATGTGGTCTGGGAGAAGGTTTCTCTTCCCATGTCAGAGCTGCTTGCAATTAGATTGCCTCTTTCAACATAAAACTTTTTAGGACTCATGTTGAGGTTTTGGAGGACTGTGGAACCAAAATGGGAATAGGGAAGAGTGTGAGGAGGAAAGTGCAGAAGTGTGATGGCACAGAAGGCAGTCCCACTCCCCATCCTCCTATGCCACCTGGGAGATGAAGGTAGAGAAAATCATGAGTGAAACTAAGTCCTGGAAAATATAAGAGGTGAAGGGAAGGTGTTCTGTAGATCTGGTTTTATTTCATTATCTACTTGCTAACTGCCCTGATTTGACTGCTAACATGCTAAACTAATTCCCCCAAGTCAAGCCTCTCTTGCCCATTACTGCAACCAGCAAGTAATGTCTCCCAGTACTTATCTCACCCCACACACCTTTCAGGATTCAGGATGTATTTTCTCCCTTGACTAGATGAGGTGGGGAGTGATAGAGCACCTTGGTGGTCACCAGGCATCTAGCTACTGTAACACATTGTAATACGTGTCTCCTGGTCCTGCTACTTCAAATATTTTGCATCTTGTTGCCACAATGATAATTCCATGCATTTCAGTTGACAGTTCTTCAAGCACCACAACTTTCTCTGGTAGTAGTCTTTATTCATGTGCTCATCCTTGGAGTTTTTTAAATTCCGGGTCTGTAGTATGACACGGCTTTGTCTGAGTCATCCCTGTACTCACCTTTAAACTATCTGACTCTGCCTGCTCCAAGCTCTACATGGAATACCTGGTACTTATTTGGGCCTTACATTATAGCATTCCTCCAGTCTTCTCAGATCACTGCTCAGTGCTCCATTTCTGCCTCTACAGATACACCACATCACTCTAGTATGTAACTGTTCTCAGCTACCTACTACCAAACCTTCTCTCCAAGTTCCTTATCCTACATTTCTGATAGGAAAATTCTTTATCATTTTGCAATCTAGATTGAGGCCCTTTTTCAATCTATTTGGGAGCTCAGGCTGTCTCATATGCCATTTGTATTCTGGATCCAGATAAGGAAAAAACTTTGTACACTCTCCCTCCTGCAGCTCACCCACATTTGTTGTCATGATGCATATGCAAAGATCTATACCTATGACCACATCCAAAATCTCAGATACACCTACTGGCTACCAGCTTGTGTACTTGCTGTTCAACCTTACCTCTTGGTAAAAGAAACACTTAGGACTTCAACTAGATTAGACAAAATGTCATAATGCTGCTACAAAAATTAGACATTTCTCCACTCAGGAGCACAGAGTACACTTCTGTCTATTTAGAGATTTTGCAGCTGGACAAATGCATGATGCAACAGTTGTTCTGTATCAATTTACACAATCCTTGTATAAATTTCAAAAGAAAGAATACAGAATACAAGGAAAAGTTCTTAACCACTGTTCAGTGAATCAATTTATGTGGCACAAATGATCAACAGTGAAGAAAACTTCTTTAAAATTAAGTAAGTAATTTACTTACCATTGGCAGTCTGGATTGAAGCATCTGGAGATCATCATAACCATAAATCTGCTTAAAGACAGATAAAAATACAACATCATTATAACACTTTTTCTGATGCTGATCAGTTTGGGGCTTTGAGCTGAGTTTGACTTAAGCCCAGTCTGTGTTAAAGGACTACAGCCGTATGTCGCATTGTGCTATCATGGGGCACTGCAGCATTTCAAGGAGAGTAGAACTGAAGTTTAAAAGGCTTGTCACTCTGATGTTGTTTCCTGGTGACAATGTCCTCTGAGGAGAGTTTGACTGTCCCATCTTCAACACAGTTTTCACAGACACATCATTCCTGAACTTATGAAAAATCTACCGTGCATTCAGATTTGGGAGTAAGAACAGCCCTCTTTGCTGTAATCATTACTTCAAAGAGCATTAAGATTAAAGAGTTGATGACTTGACCACAACACAACCTCCTGGGTATCTCCTCAGATTCAGTTTGATACAGAAAAGTTACTGATATAAGGTTCGGATTCAAAAAGCAGATAACCAAAAATACATTGATGCTGGTCAGACATCAAAAAGCTATGTGCAGTCTTTCAAATCATGACTGACAAGCACATGTGTCCATGGCACATTTCAGTCACAGCTATGGCAAATCCATTCCAGTAACACAAACCTAAAGGAGCCTAAATTTATTCAAAGGGCCAAAAACCTGTTAACACTGAAAACCACAGCCACACCCATGTTTAGCTTCAACAGCATCAGATCAGGTCTGTAGCAAAAGCTCTGCAGTTTACAATCAACAGTAAGCCTCTACTGAACATACTTCAGATGTTCTTTAGCATTTGAAACAAGAATTCCAGGTGTAACATGTGCCACCAGAAATGACTTGGCATAGACAGTAGCAGGTCTGGAGGGCCCACTTGCGCCAAGGGCTAAGAAATCAAAGAGAAACAATGAAACTGCTTACTGGGTAGGCAGGCAGAAGTCCTCCAGGTCCCACAATATACTGGTTATGCAACAAGGGTGGTACACCTTGGGGCAGGTTTGGGGGTGCTTTGCCTGTAGAATCAAAATACAGACACTTTAACAAGCCTTGAGAAAAGAAAAGGCTTCAGCATTGAGACAAGATAGCTCACAAGCTGCGGCAGGTGCACCATCTTAGATTATAAAGAGGAGATTTCGTGCTGGTTGATGAATATGTTCAAAATAGCCTGAAGAGTTTAACCATGCCTCAAGGGAGGGAAAGCACAGGCTACTTTAGCCTGAAAACTGTACTATCATAGAATAGCCTGAATTTGTCATTTACTTTGTCCAAGAGGATTACAAGAATTACAAGAATACAAGGATTACAAGATTACAGAACTTCTCTTTTGCTCAGTTCTTTCCTGAAGGCAAACTTAGAAATTTTTCTCAATCTGAGAGAGCAAATTCTCTTCTTTCATTTCCTGCTCTGTCAATGCATTCCCTTTATCACCAGCAACAGACTGGAAAGCACTAAATGTTGCCACCAGCATGCTTTCTGTGGGTGACTTACTACAGCTACGAATAGCAAAGAGAAGACTGAAATGGTTTCAGCTGCCTTCATGAAGCAGTGCTAGGAAGCAGAACAGTAAAAGAACAATGCACTTTGGCCAGTTATAAGACACTTCATTTACAAGCTATAGAAATGAGAAATACTTCTGTAACGAAGCCTGATCCTTAGTAATATGTCACTCACTTCTATCTAAAAGATTTCCTTTTAGCAGTTCAGGATCAGAGAAGAAAGAAAATTTAGCATCACTTCCACTTCAGTGCAAGAAGCCTCCCAGCCCTCCTTCTCCATGGACCCTCCTTCTGAAGTGTTATTTGCTGTGCAATGACCCAGACATTTCTTTACTTTCTGTGGAAGTGGTAGTAGGGATGTGACACATGATAATGAGGACACAGCAGTATATTTTGATACTGCCAAATGAATTCAAGTCACAGAACAGCCTGAAATTAAAGCTTATGCGAACTCATAGTCAGGAGCTGATCACAGCTTGGAATACAAACTGGGTGAATTTTCTAGCCCAAGACTTCCTAAGTCAGAACTGCTCTGATGTGTATTTATAAAGTTCCTTGGGGATGGAATGTGCTATATAAATGCCACATAACACCCTAACAAAGATTTCAAATACATAAAACCAGGCAACTTTATTTCAGAAGCCAGCAAATACAGCATGCTGGAAATGTCAGTGAACAGTGTGGACTTCTTAGCGTTGTTATGGCGAGTGAGATGCTCAACTGACAGCCCTGCTGACTGAAATCCTCTGTCTATCCACGTGATCTGTCAATATTGCCAACCTGAAGACACTAAGGGAGCTGCCCGTGTGGTAGCAGCTGGTATAGACACACTGGTAACACTCAGGCCAAGGCTAGCTGTAGTGTTCATACTGCTTGCCATGCTGACAACCGAGGAGGTGGTGCTAGTGGCTGAGGTTGAAGCAGTTGAAAAGGTTGTTGAGGGCTGGAGCGAAGTTGTGTTCTCAATACTAGCGTGCTAGAAAAGGAGACAAAAAGAATGAGGATCACAGAGCAAATAAACCACAGTGGAAGATGCTGGGAAAAAGGGAAAAATAAAAAAAAACAACAACAACAAAAACTTCTAAAGTAACAGCAGCACATGCAAAAGATATGCATTACCTATGTACCAAGCAAGCAACTAAGTTGCATGCTTATGATGCTTCAGTGATTTAAAGAAAATTATTGTATGAGAGCTAAACTCAAATTGCCATACCATCACAAAATTATAATACAGTAACTCAAACGTAACATATATCATTCCATCAACTGTATTTTGTCAGCAAACCTCTCCAGTGCCGACTGCTAATAGTCCACATTTTGGAGACATTTCAGATTGCCACTTTGAAGTTTTTTTTTGTTTTGTTTTGTAATAAACTAGTTATAAGCAATTTTTAAAAATTTCATCCCCCTTAGCTGGCACGACAATTTCCCTCAGCTGTGTGACTGGCAAGGCTCTGTCATAGCTATTCCTGATCTAGTACAAATACAAGTGGTAATCACTTTTCCCCCACTAGAGGGCTGACAGTCCTTCTTCCCTGAAGTAAGGCTCTGCTTAAGGGTCTTGGGGTTCTGAGACACATCCAACTTTAAGGGATGTTCCTAATTATGAGATAAACTGACTATTTGCCAAGCACTTGTTTCAATACTAACAGCACTTACCACATGTGATGTGCCTGAAGACAACACTGAGGCAGGAGAGAGGCTGGTCTGATGATTGGAAAGGGAGCTGGAAGGAAATTGTAAAGAATTTATAAAATTAATTTTCACTTTTAACAAATACAAATATGCAGTAGGGCATTAGTTAAAGAATTATAATTCTAGGTGTGTGTGTACACCTACAGTAACAGAGTAGTTAAAGAAAAAATTACATATAAGAGTGTGTGTATACATATACACACACACAGAGAAATGTATATGTGTCTGTATGAATACAGACACCTCTACAGGCACTTTTTCCTTTAATTAGTACCCTACTACCTTTTAGTGAAAAAAATCAAGTACAGACTCATTATTATTAATGAGAAACATCTAAAACACCATTCAGATTTTCCAATTTATGGTATATTTAGAAAAGTGTAGTTGCTTCAGGAATCAAATAGTGATGACTCCATGACACATGAAGTCCAAAATCAAAACAAAGTTCACACAAGCACAAGCCTGGTTTCTCATTCTTTCTCTGCTGCTGCTTACCATGGGGGACAGGTTTAAAGCGAGGCAGTGCTTTGGTTTGACTCACTGTGTTGTTTCTCACATTTCCAGTTGCACAACATTAACTCAACCAATTTGAACTGCAGGGTACTTGCCCCATAATTCATCCAGAGATCTTCAAATGTCTCCCTAAAAGGTGACTGAAACTGGCATTTGAACATTCAAACTGACGAGTTATACTTTATATTTGAGGTCAAAAATGTAACCTACTGTATATAGTATGTAATAAACTGAACCAACACAGAACAAAGGTAACCAAAATGAAGATATAAAACATGTGTATAGACTGGTGCTCAAAAAAAACCCTCATTACTAAATAAGAAGCAAGAGAGATCCTAACAACAAAATTAGTTTAGGGCTGTCTACAGAATTAGCCACAAGAAAACACAGTTTTCATACCAAAGTTGACAGCTTCATTACATGACCTAATTTAAGGGCAAACACTTCTGGTAGCTCTTCAAGGCATGGGCCCAGAATAAACTTTCACAGTTTCATAGATTAACTTTCAAAACTGTCCCCCTTCTGCAGGAATTGGAACAGCACCACTTCAGCAAGGGAAAAATAAGAGTTTTACACCACTCCCTCATCCACTCTTCCCAGCTCTTTTGATAAGTCTTAATTCACCATCTGACCTATGGTAGAGACACAGACAACAGACATCAGCTCAACCAAGTCAGACACATTTTGGATTTCAGGCATCTCGAGGATAGCTGAAACTTTTTATCTGTCCAACAGCATCGAGCCCCAGCTGATTTCCATCCGTTTACACAGCCTGTCAACAAATCATTGTGGGGAAATGTGACCAATGTAAAGGGAATTGCTCTTGTTTGACATATTTACTATTTTAGTCAACAAAAAAATACTAGAGTGTTAAAAAAAAAAAAAACTATGTCCTAGCTGTGAAACAGGAAAAACAGTCCCTGATATCCCAAATCAGTTTCTTGTATTAACAAATATAATACAAAGGTAAGTATCAAAAATGTAACTCAATCAATATCGCTTCAGGATTGTCACCCTGATGTCTTTTTTGGGCTTCCTTAAAACCAGAGGTCAGACAAAATTAAGAGAATAAAAAGTGATGATATTTATTGAAGGGCCTTCAGGTACATTAAGAGCAGATGAAGCCTCCACAGGGGCTACACCCAGATATGGATGACCAGTCAAGAGTTCTCACACTTCTGTAAGTTTGGTCCATTTGCATATTGGTAGTTAATCTTTCAATTACAGCTTCAGGTAATGAAGTGATTTACCCCATGTTTACTCCCCACCACCTCACTTTTCTTTATACTTTCCAGGGCCTGAGACAGTAAGGTGTCCTTGAATCCCAGACCTAGAGAGGAAATTTTTTGTCTAACCAAAACGTGAAGACAGTAGTTAATACTCTATAAGGAGTTTAGAGTTATACACTAAAGAACTGTAGGATTACAAATAAGTGAAAAATACAAAAGCTAAAATCCTAAGGCATCAACATAACTGAGGATGTAACAGGCATTCAGAAAAACAGAGATACAGTGCAAATGAGCTGAATTATGCTAGATGCTTCCAGGAACATCAAACTAATATTTTGAAGTATCTTAAGGAAATATCTTAGAAAAAGAAAACACACACAGTTTGCCTGTGAAATTATTTCTGGGTTTTAAGAAATACAAATGAGACTATGTTATTTCAAATTGACCATGTAGTAAATTGTTAAAGAAGAGTTTCAAACATAACACTGAACAAAACCAGCAGGCACAAAGTAGGAAAAATAAAGTGGGGGGAATCAATTTAGCTAGCATGACTGAAGCAAACCTCTTGAAACATGAAGTTGCATATGTATCATGAAAACATGAGGGCAGCAGCTGCTCTGCCATTAGAAGGCAGCCCAGAGCTGCCTTCTGTTCTCCTCTGAATCTCTCTCCTAATTTTGGTTTGCATAAGAAAAGGGACCACTGGTGCCTGCCAGCCCCATATGGAACCACTTTTACACCTGCCCTATCCTCAAAATGGACTCCCTCAGTTTACCTCTACTCTACTGTACCTGCTCAGCTGGGAGAGTGAGCTGCTGGCCAGATCACTGGACTGAGGCAAGCTGGGCAATGCTGCTACGTGCTGCGATGCTGAAGGCAGAAGCGAGGCCGTGGTAGACACCACACTGGGCAGAGAACCAGCTGAAGGTAGCGCGGGAGAAGGCTCTGTCTTAGGCGCTGCAACTGATGAAATAGCTGCAACAAGTTAAAAAGAGGCATTCAAATTAAAATTCTAGCATACTTGGCATCCCAGCCCAGATGGCAGGAACACAGTAGCATTCATCCCTTGGTCTGCAAAAATCTGACCATTAAGAACTGGTAACCATATCAAGCAATTTGGCTATGAAGGAAAATTCAAACACAACTGAATTACCATTTTTTCCCCTTTCATTATAATAAATTTACAATTATCACAGCTACACATTAGTAAACAACTGTCTTCTGCACTTTACCTGCCACTATGTGGATTACTAATTTATACTCACAAGTCATTCTAAAATTCCTTGCTTTTGGTTCAGTAAACACAAGTAATTTCTGCCTTTTCAAGGCACTGTGGAAATCTAGTTTCACCTACAGCTCTGCTTCTTCATTCAGACCTACACAGCACTGTTGGGGATGGAGACTGAGATCGCTGGAGTACAGGGGTAGATAACTTATCCCTTTGGTATATTCAGTCAAAAGTTTACTGCAGTAGAATGAAAAAAGTTACAATGAAAGGCCAGAATTGAGCACAGCATTAAGTATTTTTTATTGCTAAGGAGTTGTCAAATATTGACTCACTTTATTTAGATAATAAAAAGTGTTAGGTTTTATCTTACACTTTTTTGGCTACACAGATAAAAACTTGTTTATAGGATCGCTATACTGTAATAAGAGGCCTAAAAATTCTATTGCCAACATGATTCTCAGCTGTTTCACTTATTTCTATTCCTACAAAAAATAACAAAGAATTAGAGACAGGCACTCACCAATAAAACTCAGAAAAGAGTTGAGCCCTACCTTCTGCTGGGCCAGGTTCCCATACCACACCAGGGACCACTACCCAGTGGATCACCACTAACTTGTAATGTATATGAAGACACTTTTGGATTGGTCATCAAACAAAAATCAAATACACACTTGGAAGTTATATATTAGAGTTTGTTTACTTTATGGATTTGATTTCCTAGCTAAATGACCAAGGTCAGGTTGTGGGTTGCAATGGAAAGAGGAATTAAAAGGTCCTGGCCTTGGTAATAAGTATGGCCTCAAAGAGAAGGAAATCCAAGTGACAAACATGGTTATGAAGGCAGTAACTATATCATCTAATAACTCCTGGTAAAACTCATATATAAAAGGAGTAAATAACATTTAAAACTCCCAATAGAATCACCATCTTAAGATCCCCTACAAGATGCCTGAATGCAATGTGCAAGACAAAGAAAACCAGAAGACAAGTAGGATGGTCAGGAGTAAGACACATCAGTCGTACTTTGAATTAAGGATTTAGGAAACTCAAGATCTGGATATTAAAGAAGAACAGCAAAGAAGAGACATGAACAACTAAGAACATTATAGCACATACAGAAAGGAGAAAGTACTTATAAAAGTCAAGACAACTTCAAAATAATTTGAATGCATAAAATAGACTCAATGGAAGAAGAAAACAGAAATGCTCTCAAAGGAGAACTGGCACAGGAAAAGAAACTAGTAAAGCCATTACAGAAAACAAAAGTATTAAGAATACTCATATCTTCGTTTTCTGTAGAAAAAAGAACAGGTTCTGTAGTGAATTTCATAAATTGTTTAACTCTGTACACAACACTAGAAAAGTTCTTGTGTTGAAAAGCTGTCTTTGTATACTTGGAGCGTATACACTCCTGCTCCTTTAAATTCAACTTGGTACCCACAAAACACTGTCCCACTAATGGCCTACCTGAAGAGATGTTTAAGAGGAGGTTAGACCTAAAATTGAAGTGTTGGAATTCCAAAATATTTTAATTCACACTGCTGTCCTTTAAAACTTCCATGGAGCAGCACAAAGATCAGAAGAGTGAATACTATACTTTATTTTAACTCCCAAGTAGAGAGCTGCAGGCCTGGTACAGGTCCACACTACATTAGAAACAGGCCAAGATGAAGAAACAACACTTATACCACAGTCAATACTGAAGTATTGTTTGCAAGGTATTAAGAAACTCACAAGAGGGAATGTGTTTATCACCTTTATTCCCACAGGCTTCTAACAGGGCAGAGATAGAATTATACCTAGTGAGAGGTGCACTCAAAGACTTCATTTCACTACAGCTAAATGCTATTTCCAACTCAGCAGCTTCCCAACTCAGAACTGGAAGAACTGCTAAAAAATTTCATATTTATTTATAATTATTTAGTTGATATTTAATATTAACTAAATAATTAATATTTAATAATTTAATTAATATTTTATATTAAATTATTTCTGACAGGTAACAAAAGGAAAGCCAACAGCAAAGCAGCTTCTCTAATTCTAAGGTTGTTTAGGTTTGTAGATTTAATAGACCTGCCTTCATATTTCAATTGTAGTCAAGAAGCAAGCAGCATTTTATGCAAGCACACATAAAGTCAAATGGGTCAGTCATAAATTAGTCATGGAGAACAATATAAAGCCTTAAACCCAATGTCACTGATATGCTTGTGTGCACAGCAAGTAGCAAGGAACGAACAGAAAGTCCTGTGCTCAACCAAGCTTTGAAAACTTACTGTCAAGAGTTGCCTGTGTCCTAACACCACTGTGCCCGTTCTGTAAACAAAGAAGAAATGAATTAACAAATCATCCTAGAGGTATATTAAATGCTCAGACTGAATCACATATTAAACATGCTTCATGCAAAATTCTATATTCATACTAAATTGAACAACAAGGTAGAACATTAAATTTTTACTGCCTTTAAAAAAACTACATCATAAAGTTGTCTCAAGTGCAAGGTGTCCTCAACATAGAGAAACCCATACACTGCCCATAATACACCCATCAGCAGCAAACCTTCCCATGTACTGTATAAACATAAACTTCAGGTTCACACCAATATGAAAGAAGGAATTGCATTAACATATAGGAAATGGTTGTGCTTTTGATCTAATGTAACTCACAATTTTAACTATCCAAGTTACACAGAGACGCCAATTTTTTTCCATTGAAAGATAAGACTTGAGAGGCACCAGTTGTTTTTTGGATAACGCTGGAGTACAGAAGTGGATAGTCTATGCTTGATCCTCACCAGTACATACGAGCTAGTGCAGAAGACAAGTGTGACTGAGCCAACACATAACAAAGGCCAGAAGTAAATAAACTTACAAACTCTCACAAGTTCCTAAAACATTCAATAAACTCAGTTCTTTTAAAATAAACCTACATTCTATATACAAAGACAGCAGGTGTGTCTGAATCTCCCAAGAGATTCTTCGTCCTATATTAGATCTCTGCCTATGCTTATTAAAATAACACATGAAACTAATTCCCACTGGTGTTTAAATACAACAGAAAAGTAATACTGGAGGGGCCAAGAAAAAATCGCGATCCATTTGCTAGGTGCCATGTAAATTCAGTAAATAAAATACATTTGTAGAGAAACCATCAAGTTATTAGTTATGGCAAAATACCATAACTAATATTTACATACAGAGACAGTTCCTTAGCTTCAGGGAAGAAAACTCAAGTAGAATTTTAAGGGTCACTAAAAAAAAGTTCAAAAGACAATTTAAGATGTCAACACCCACAAAATCAGATGCTCTTATAAGCCAAATACAGTAATACCAAAAATGACTACACACCAAGAAAAGCAAAAACAAGTATTCCCCCTTTTCTAGGTCCTGTTTCTGTAATGAACTCACCGTAACTGCAACAGGAGTTGGTTCAGATGGAGCCATGGAGCTTTGGTACGCTATCCTGCTATGCACAGAGGTCTGCTCATAGGAGGAAGTTGTTACTGGGCTAGTGCTCTGGGATGAGCAGGTCAGACTGGAAGAGCTGATGGCAGAGGTTGTGTAGGTGGAGTCCTGTACTGTATTGGATATTGGCAAAGAGGTATTCAAAGGATCACTGGAAAAAAAGAATTATTTATCATCTTGGTAAGTATTTCAAATACTTTCATGAAAATATCAGCTTCTATACAGCTATCTAGAACGACTTGAAACACAGAAAAAAATCTACACTATTTATATTAGAAAATCTAAGAATGTAAAAAAAAATTATAATATTGCTTTGGTTGCCACTAATCACTGCTTCAAAACATCAGCTGCACTAAGCACCATTCACCTTCCTCATTCCAGCCCAAATAAGACAAGAATTTACACACAAGCACTTTTCAGTCATGTTATTTCCACCTTTTCCAAGGATAAATTAATGATCATAATCTTTCTTTTTTAAACAAGCAGAATCGATAAAGTTTGGTATATAATGAATAACAACAGGATTCTTTTTACAATAGAATCCTAATGTTACAAAATAAATTATGCAAAGAATTAAAAAATACTTTAAAACATGCAGGAATGTTTTATTGTCCACTTAGTTTAAATATCATGTATAAAACTACAAGTTACGTGGAAGTTCATTTCTATTAATATTTCTGAATTAACTTCCGGAAGATTTTTACTGATGCTGATTTTTCAATGAGTAAAGAATTAAAAGTGGTTTACTGGTCCACTGGCACTTATCATTGGCTGTTGTAGCATTTCAGTAACAGCTTCTGCATACAGAAAGCCTAGCTTCTTTTCTCATTTTTTCATCCTATAGGAGAATCAGATCTGTGACCTGGTGCTAATCTACTAACTAACACACATATATGGTAAAAAGGTCAATTCTGCTAGGTCAGTTGGAGAAAAACATGGATACTGAGTAACAAACCTCCAAAACACTTAAAAATCAAGGCAACTTAACATGACAAAAAAAATTCTATAAAGGATAGCTTATTAAAAAGTTATTTATATTCATATCATCTCCAGCTTCACATCTACCCGTCCAGGCAGATTTTGATTATCATTAGAGTAGAAAATTATCATTTAAGATACCGTCCACAGAAAACAAGTAATCATATTTTCTCCTTTCACTACATTGTAACCCTGTCATGATGTTTTTGGCACAAACTTGACCCCCACAAGAACACCTGAGAATGTAGGAGGGCAACTCACACATACTTTACAGATTTTGAATATAAGCTATTGTTGGTCGCCTGGTTGGTATTCTCACTGCTTGAAGTTGATCCAAACTCTGGGAGTGTAGGCTCTGATCCAAACTCAAGAGCTCCAAACTGAACATTTAACCCTGTCATGTCTGCTGATCCAGGCATCTCCACAGCAGAGGCAGGAATCTTAAAGGAAGAAAAGAAGCCATCATTCTTTTGCATGCATTGGCAACTTGAAATTAATCCACTGATTCTGCTCTAATCTGGAGCTGAAGGAGTAAACCATAATATTCCACAACAACAAAGTAGCATCTTTGTACATCACTCCCCCCTCCACCAATATTCATATTGTGGGTACTAAGTCAATCTAAAAATCACTCAGCAACAGCCATTTTCCATACAGAGCAACCAGCTATCTGCTTGCAAAAGATAGCACCACAATATTTTGGACCTAAAAACTATCCAGCTTAGTACATCCTGCTTCATAGATAAGAAATATACCAAGATCTTTTCTCTCCTTCTCCCTAGCAATTTATATAAAACATCTACCGAATCAAATCACAGAATCATTAAGGCTGGACAAGAACATGAAGACCAAGTCTAACTATTAAAGCCAGCACTATCAAACCATGTCTCTAAGCACCACTCCTCTTCACATCTTTCAAACAGTTCCAGGGATGGTAGTTCTCTCACTTACCTGGGCAGCCTGCTCCAGTGATTCACAACCCCCTCAGTGATGACATTTTTCCTAATATCCAATTTAAACCTTCCCTAGTGCAACTTGAGGCTGTTTCCTCTTGCCTTGTCACTTGTTACCTGGGAGAAGAGACCAATCTCCACCTGGCTACACCCTCTCTTCTAGAGAGTGATCAGGTTTCCCCTGAGCCTCCTTTTCTCCAGGTTGAGCCCCTGTCGCTCCCTCAGACCTGTGCTCCAGACCCCCCCCTGCTCTGTTCCCTTCTCTGGACATGCTCCAGCCCCTCAATATCTTCCTCATATGAGGGACCCAGAACTGGACACAGGATTTGAGGTGCAGCCTCACCAGTGCCCAGTACAGAGAGACAAGTCACTGCCCTGGTCCTGCTGGCTATGCCACTGCTGACACAAGTTTTTGTGGTTTTTAAGTTTAGTAATGACAAGCTATCACTCAATTACCCACCTTGGATGCTGGAGTTATCCTCCTTTTTGGTGGTTTTATCTGTTTCTGCTGGGTTTGATGAACAGTCACTGCCTGGTTATCCATAGAGATAGTGGGGAGCTGTAATATTTTGCTAACAGCTGTAGAGGTGTCTACTGGTGATGGCTCTCGGAGTTTTACCTGGGAGGAGGAGGACTCCAGCCCAGGAGGAGGAACAGGAACCACCTGCATTTGTTGCTGTCGTTGCGTCAGCTGGCTCAGAACTGGAGATGGCTCCGGCTGGGATTTAAAGTCTGGCCAAAAACGGAAATATCAAAATTAAAGCATTGAACTCTGCTCTTTATAGTTCTACTCTTTATGCAAGAATCTGGGTGATGCTTAATAGTTACGATTCTATAGCATTTGCCAGTCTTTTCAGACATCACGAGGGTTTCACATGGACCATTAACACTCTAACACTAATAAGGACAACAGTTGATACATCTTCTACCTTAAATAAACAGCTGTGACCAAGAATTATTTAGTTTTTTTCCAAAAATGTGAAAACAAACCTATCTACACAGTCACAGTATTACCACCCACAAGTCCTCAAAAACTGTTACAGATAATTTTAATCAAACACTTCAAGTTTCACTGTAATTAACTGAGCTGATATAATGTGATTACTTCCCAGGGGTAAATAGTTGTTGCAATTTAGAGGTCGTATGAGTTAGGATTCCCTTCCCCTGCAAAGAAGAAGATTAAAAAAAATTAGGAAGTCTTCTACCATCTCATAATAGCTGAGAATCAAAAAGATGCTGAACATGAACAGGTTTTTTCCCCAGTCTTCCCTTTCAGAGTTTTTGCATGTTGAAAGCCATGAGGTGACCTAAAGCACTGTCAAACACCACGGAGATCTCCAGCATTCCAGTGTGAAGGGATTTTATTCAGTTGGTGAAGTCCATTAGAAAGCATTAAAATGTACTTCTTTTTTTTTTTTTTAATTTCTGCATGTCAAAGATAGTAATTGCTACCAATGGCTGCTTATCTACACATAAACATACACACACATGAGAGACGCAAGAGCTATCTTCTTCACAATGAGGATTCTGCTAGGAACAACACTACAGAAAATAAGTTTCTGTCATTCTCACTGTTGCAACTAATTTTACTCAATTACATGAAAAATTCATACAATTATAAATATACAAAACAAGTAACGCGAATCCTTCACAGCAAGCTACAGAAAGATCACTGAGGCGTGATGCACATTATGAAGAAATTACACAGTACTCATTCAAAATTCATGTAATGATTAGAAGAGAGAATTTGGGAAAAAACAAAATACAAGTACACAATTTTACACTCAGTTACAAGAAGCACAGGTACAATGAAAATAAGTATTTTCCAGTATCTGTTGAAAAACAGTCACCAACAAAATTCCGTGTAAATATTCAAGCACACTACATCAAAGATGTCACTACCTGGAAGGCTCAATAAATTTAAACTTGTAATGACATTTAGGGATAGGCTTAAGCTTAACAAAACTTAGTTTATTATATACTTGTGATGTTTATTACCAGCAAATAAGCACAACACTTAAAATGTTGCAAGTAATTGTATTACTAGAATTAAATTTTTTGAAAAAGTCTTTAATTAAAGTAATTTTAAACTATCATTGGCATTAAGGAATTAATGGCTAATATAAAGAGAAAGAGAGAAGAACCTGTGTCAAAGCACTTACCAAACTGACTGAGGACTGACGACTGAGTACTAGGTGTTTTTAGATCCCAGGATGATGCAGCAACTGTGCTAGTGGTGGCAGAACTGCTATTGGTTTGTTGAGAGGTAAACTGACCCAATCCCGGTGATTTCAATTGGTCCAAGATTTGGGAACCAGTAGAGTTTGCCAATTTAGAAGATCTGAGCTCTCCAAAGCCAGAACAAAGAACTGCCGACTACCAAGAGACCAAGAAGAAAAGGGGATGGAGCGGAGTTAATATTTTAACTAATAATTGAGCACAATCATAGGGTCAATGCCTACAGCAGCTATCTGGCAGCAACTGAAATCTTTTCAGATCTAGCTTACTAACAAATGACCACTAAAAACTTCCACTACTGTAATCACAATAATACTAACTTACTTGGACCTATGCATCTTAAAATATCATAGATTTACTAATAGTTGGACTGATTTTTAGAGAATAAACACCTCATCTCACACCCTCAAAATTTACTCAGAAATACGCATGCTTCCACAAGAAGTAGTTGAATATGTGAGTGGAAATAACACATCCACTTTCTGGCCTAAAACTCTTAAGTATAAACAAATTATTTTATGCTATATCAACAAGCAATGAACACATTTGCTCTCTAATCAAAAATTAATATAACTACTTTATGTAAATGCAGAAATAACCAACCAGCAAAATGAAAAAAGTAATTTTTTTTGAGGGGAGGGGTGGGGGGCTGAAAGGGAAGAATTATATTCTTCATTTTAATTTTTCAACAAATACCAAAACACTTCATGAAATGACCAGCACTGGAAAAGTTGTTTAACTTGAAATATTTACTCATGAACAACATTTAGAAAACAAAATATTTAGAAAGCACAAGATAGTTTTACCAGACTTTGAGGAGAGTAAGAGTTTACAGCACTGGAGCTGCCTGTTCCTGATGCCATCTGGGTGCTGTGCTGAGAATTTGTGAATACTAAGGCTTGGCCAAAGGTCTGCTGCTGGGGAGACTCAAACGAGTTGCCTTCTGTCTCTTGGGTAGATGTCACTGGCTTTTGAAGCAGTGTCACCAAATCAATGCTGTAAGACAAAGTGAAACTTGGCTGGAATGAATGAACAGTGATTAAACTTCAGTGACACTGGGGAAAGCACTAGTAATACTAAAGTTGCCATCCCAGCAACAGAATTATTACTGATTAGCAGTCTTTGAAGATGTTTTTTGTCTACCATACAAGACAGAAAAAGGAGCTTTTTGTGACTAAGCAACAAACAGAAAAATCCCACTCCAATTGAGTGGATGAACTAAAACATTTTCTAAGATAATCTGAGGGAAACAGAAAGAACAGAACAAAAACCACACGAATATACTACCTTTAAGAAAGAAATAAATATAAATTATACACCATGTGACACCATGCCCCATGCAAATCACATCCATATTATATGGAAAATTTTGCTGCAGTACAGCAGAATCAGGATATTTGGAAACATTAGCCTATCTAGTTATCAGATCTCACGCTATCCAACTACCAAAGCCTTCACTATACTTTAATGTGCTCTTCAGGAACATGAAGCTAATGGAAACAGCTGATTCCACAACATCATCAGCACGGCATTTGAAGATAAAGGCAAGCAAAGGAAGGCAGCAACTGACCTATTTTTGGTTCTTGATCTTAACCCCCTATCACCAGTAAAGGCTTGTAACTGTGATGTTCACCAGGGGACAATGGAAGCTTTCATTTAATACATCTGCCAAAGTGCTACATTCTGAACACTTCCTGCATCTACAAAGACAGGCGTTCCCATTTTCTGGACACTAAAGCCAGAGCTTCCCTCTCAACAGCAAAAAAATTTTTCTCCCCAGCTACTTTTCTTCCTGCCTGTAAGCAGTCCTGATGCAGAAGATGTGCTATGCTTACACATTTGGTAAGTTTGTCTCCACTTTCACAGTCAGAAATACATAACTCAGGAGCTCACAGAAACAACAATTTTCAAGCAGGGCTTTTTCAATTTTTAGATGACTTTGACCAATCTCTGATGGAGGTTTTACTCAATATTTTATGTGTGCAAGCTAACATTGCCTAATCAAGGAGAAGGTTTCTAAAGTATAGGAAAAACATGGAAGAAGAGCTTACCTTTGCCCAGGAGTCACATGATTTTCAGCTGGAACAGAAGATGCAGTGAAGACTTTTGTTTCAGAAAGCTGAAAAAGAGATGCGGGAAGAATTTCATATGCTCACATTTCCCTCCTGCAACATCTGCAGAAATTCCATTTTGGTCATGCACTTTCAAGATAAAAGTAAAGTCAAACTACCATTACAAACAGCTACTCTGAAGCTTTGCTTAAAAAGACAAAACACGTAGTTAAACTTCAGTAAAATCTTCTCCACAGAATCAAGTACCTATTTAATTAGAGGGCTGGGTTAGGAAATTTGACCTCCTGACAACACGCACCAGCACAGAACTGTACACTAATGTAACTACATCAGCTTGGGAAAGAGTTTAACTGAAATACACCAGTAGAAAGTAATTAATGTGACAGCCATTCTACCATCAACGTGCAGACAATTTATGACACTACAGAGCAACTCTGACAAATCTTATTGCACAAGGCTAACATATTGCACTGCTCCCACTCATTCCATGTATCTTTGCATCTGACATTTCAGCTCCCACCACCAGCAGATGCAGGTAAGTACAGGTAAGTTTAGTGAACCAGCATTCAAGTTTCCCTCTTGGCAGCTCGGTTAAGAGAGGCAATAACGTCTTCAACTGAGCGCTCTGAGAGCAGGAGCTGGGAAACTGTAATAAAATGAGAGCCATGCTGACACTCATGTAACAAGTCAGACCACCCACAGAGGAAAGCTGCACTGTTTTCACCATGCTGTTACAATACAGAGAGATACTCGCACGGGTACCTGCGGAAGTGGAGCTGGTTGGGACTTTCGGGGGAAAGAAGAGGTTGTTTTTTGCCACGTGGTTGGATTTTTTAATACTTTTTCTTGTTTAAAAAGTAGTAGTTGAACAGCTACAATTTCCAAGGGCTAATTTGTTTCTATTGACAGGAATACTTGCAAACCAGAATTGATCTTAAGCCACTACAGGTTAGGTTTACCAAGGCAAAGCTAGGCACGTACAATGTTTGTATTTTAAATTTACTTTTCACAAAATCATCCTTAATTCCTTTAGTAGTCTTGTCTTTGACTGAAGAATAACTGATCTATTCAAAGAACACCTTTCAAATGTGCCATTTGATACAGCTCTTCTAGGAATTATGCATTTTTAACTGCATACATTTCTAGCAGTTTAAAGGACATCACAGACATGAGCCGATTTCACTTGCCATCCCACAGGCAGCTCTCCTGAGACCATGTGATTCCTGAACATGGACATCTGATAGGGGTCTCCTTGATTTAAGAAGGGCACAAAAGAGCTGACTGGGAGCAAATCACCACTCAGAGGCAGAGTAGAGATATCTCACATACTCTCCCAGCACCCTCTTGCAAGGAGCACATGAGACCATGAAGAAATCAGTCCTAACACAGTTCCTCCCTCCATTTCTTACCCTTCCCTTGCTGCCAACACAATGCACTTTAATCCCTCATTTCTGGATCACTTGTTCTGAGATGAATGCTGACAGCCCACAACTCTGTGTACTGACCAAAACAAAGAAAGAACATTCCACTTAAGTACATGTCAGTTAAAAAGGCTGTTCCTCTATTGTCCACCACTTTCTGAATGATGTGTTTTATTTTAGAGCAATGTGTACTGTACTTTCTGGGGTATTATGATATTCCTGCATTACATGGCACAAGGAGGTCAGCTAATGGCACAAGCAGCACTCTATGGTCTGCAATCCCTTGGTTAAATATTAAATTCTTTGTAATGTCAACAGTTTCTTACACTCACATAACCAAGGAAAAGACTAACCATGGACAAACACTGATAAACCCCAAAAATTCAGCAAATTAAGGAGACTGAGGATGTTTGTGACAATGCAAATGCATGCTTGATGTGTGAGAGAATAAATGCTCTCTATAGATGAACCAGCATGCAAACAGAAGTCTCCAGCTACCAGCTCAGTTACATTGAGATTTACACTACGACCTGTGGCAAATTCACTGCCAAAAGGTCCAATCAAGCACTAAATTCAGTACTCTGCATGGATTATGGCATTCATCAAAACACATATTTCGTGCTGTGGCAGCTGAAAAGTTTTATTACAAGATGTATTTAGTATTTCCCAGAAGTAGTATTTTCAGCTCCCAATCAAGCCATTATGCTTGCTGCACACTACACTCACAAATCTTTCACTGAGGCTCTGGCATTTTCCCAGAACTGAACAAATGATTGTGAGCCATTTGTCGGTGTTGGCCTCACAGGGGTATGTCCTCCATCTGCAGTGAAATGCCCATGCTTCCCAGCTCCTGTTCCTATGATAAAATCATTCTCCAGTCACCAAACAGACAATGCACTTGACAACTAGCTATCAGCTCCTAAAGGAGTACAGGAATGGTGAGAAGAGGAAAATATACTCCAGCATCCTCACAGAAACTCAACATCAACAAATCAGAAATTAAAAAAAAGCTTATTACTGTTTTGGTATGATGTAGTGAGGCTAAAGAAATTAAAACAACTTCTCATGCTGCTTCCAGGTAAAGAAACCACTTCCAACAAAACACTCTTTTTTTTTCTTTCCTTTTTTGAAAATAAGTGTTGCTGTGGTTTCAAATAAAAACAGAAAATGTTTGCCATTACCCACTTTCCAGCAATTTGTATTTATTCTATTTTTTTTGTATTTATTCTATTTTGTATTTCTTTCCTTTGGAATAGTTGCTGTAGTTAAACTTTACTTTCTTTTAAGAGCAAAACCCAGAGCCACCTAAAGTACCTCAATATTTGTCTAATCCTTCATTGTTAATACCCTGAATATCCCTTTAACAAAATACAACCTCCTATTTTCACTGCAAGCACTTTCCATTCTATTTAACAGCACCTTGACAACCTATTATACTTGCTTAATACTCACTGCAAAAGATAAGGACCAGACAGGACTATTAGGTCACAAAGACCTAATTCTTCTTGGGTCAAACAATGTTAAATTTCACTCACTTGCTCATAACTTGTATCTGACTAGAGAACAGCACATTTAAACAGAAATATTCTTTAGAAAAACACCTGGTCTTTCCCTGCAGACAGTACATTTATTAGCTTCCTTGGTTCTTTTAATCAATAGTCATGCCACTAAAACAGCTTGTTAACACACTTAAATGCATGGATCCATTTTCCAGACACAGGTTCATATTACACCTCTGCGAGACTAAAACCAGAGTCCATCATATGCTTCTAAAGTAATCCTTTCAGATTCCCTAAACTAAAATCTGCCTTCTCAAGGATCTTTGATTAGATCTTTTCAGCTATTATACCAAATTTTTCATCTGTAAAAGTAATGAGAAATTGGATTTGGTACTTAATTGGATTCTTGGTACTTAAGAATCAAGTTCAGGAGCATTCACATACAGAAACATAACTCAACAATGACTAAGAGATGGGGAAGAGTGCCAACAGGCAAAAATACTACAATAGGAGCTTTTTTAATACAGCATCAGCTCACGCTGAGCTGTTCTTTTTTCATCATCCACTACAATCCTGGAAACTTTTGAGTTGCTGCTTTCCAGACACCAAGCCCTTGTTCTGAAGGTGTGTCTTTATTCCTATAAAACAAATGGATACTTGGCTATATTAAAGTATTTTTCATTGGAACAGTTCAAATCTTGCAGAGGTCCAAATCTCACCACATGACTGGCTCACTTTCAAAGGCAATTCCAATATATTTTGTATTTTACAAGCATTTCATTAAGCAATTACTTTAGTTTTACTTCCCAATCATTGATCACAGCACTAGATGGCATCTGGCCTCAGACTGGGAGGACTAATAGCCTTCCCACAAAAGCCCACATTCAATAAGGGTCCTTCTGTAACAGATCTGCCAAAATTTTCAAGGCAGATTTCAATACACTAAAATGTTTTGCGATAGAATGCAATTATTTTTAGAACAAAAGGTATAACATATTTTTCCCTTTTTTTTTTTTCCCCGCATGTTTTGGGCTAATGTATCTGCATCTTGACATTTCATTCACTCTTTCTGAATATTAGCAGACAAATAACTTTCTCCTAGGTTATAGGGATTTTTCCAGGATCCAAAATTAATAAAAATTAACAATGGGCTATAGATTTCAAAATTAATTTGCAAATTATTCAGCTCTAGTAATTAATTAAAACAAATTCTATCCGTAGTCTGCATTGCTCAACACCCCTCCCTTACAACAAACGCTGTATTGTACCAGCATCAAACAGGGGTGAGAACAGCTCATAGACTTCCACCATTCTTAGTCCACCTCTAGCACACACTCAGGAAACTAAAGAGAGGTTTAAAATATGTCAGCTTTTGATGACATTAACTGATACAGAAAACCTAGGAATTTAGGAATTTCTTTAAATTCTCTCTAAAGATACATCCCTATCATTAGGTAAGGATGGAGTTTCCATATGAGTTATATGAAGCATTCACACATTTCCAGGACATTCCACCTTGCAGGAGGAGGCAAAAGGGATGACTTATTTTCACTCTACTGAAAATAAACTTGAAATAATGGATTACTTCAAATATTTAGTTTCTGAAAACAATACAAACCCTGAAGAGAATAAATAATCAATTGGTATATCCAGCCAGTTGCACTTACATCTTCATTCCAGTCTTCTGCTGTCCATTCTTCTATTGAGTTCTTCCATGCTCCTATTATCATAGGGGAAAGAAAGAAAACAGGTACAAGTTAAAGGCACAACACTGTGTTTCAATCCTGCTTTACAAGCAATCCTGTTTTCATTATCAGTGGAACACAAAGCAAGGAGATGGAGGTTGGAAACATATTTGGAAACATGGTTGTAAGCTCTAGGAAACTGGTCTGCAGAATTAAAATTCTGGGAGGGAAACACCACCACTCCTTTCCCCTGCCCCTGATTTCTGATTTCAGGAATTTCTTTGCCACTATGGTACTGGACTCAATTTGCATGAACGCACATCTGTACCCAGTGATTAATCCCAAACATTGGAAGAACTTCCTTCTGTGGGTCCAACGGCAGTGAGAGGTTAGTCAACGCTCCCACAGGATCCTTCAGTTTCACACACAAATTCATACAGAACAAAACACAACCACCAACACCTGCTCCAAGACCTACAATCCTACTTTCAACATATTCAATTTCAAGACCCAAGCTATGCCTGTGAAGACTACTTTCCAACGTGTTAATTCACTCATCAGAGTAGCACAACTCCAATTCCTTCCCCTGACAGAGCAACTTATTTTAGAACACAAACAATTCTTATGATGGTAGCAGGACAATCTTTAAATTTCCACTGTAGCTAAAAAATGTTTCCTGGAACTTGTGGCAGACTGGATTTGGCAAACTCTGGAGCACAGTGAAGCATGCAGAAATAGGAAAACCACAGAAACCAATCCTATGGATGCAAAAACCAAACCCTTTCCCATAGGAAACAGCAGGTACAGACATGCAAGAGCAATAAAGGGACTGAAGGCCTTGACCACCGGCAGCAGTACAGTGAAGGTTATTCCAACAACAACCAGAGCCTTTGCGTAAACTGTGCAACCACAAGCAAAGAAAACACCAGCACCAAAGGTAGCACTGCCACCACCCTGCATCAAGTACAAAGCAAAGAGACTGCTGCTTCAATAATCTCCTTTCATTTAACCAGGAACTGGTCTGAGACACATTAATTCAGAAACAAGCCCCCCAAAAACAGCATCAAAGCCAGCTGGTACTAATGCCAGAACTGCATTGGTGCTTCCTCTCGTAGCCCACAACACCACAGCGAGTTTTGGCAGAGGAGGGTTGAGAGGCGCCAGTCTTATCAGGCAAATGGGCTGACTGTGAAGGTTACACAGTGGGGGGAAGAGAGGGGAACTATACCTTGGAATCCAAAATTATTTGGCAGGTCCTGAGCAAGGTAACATCCGCTCTGTGTGGGCTCTGTGGAGCAATACAGAGTTGCCTGAAACATCTCATGCTCACATTTTATTAAATGGCTCCTACCCAGGGATGATGTTTTTATGAATAACCACACCCTATAGCAAAACTACTACAATGCCTCAAATTTCTAGAGTAATCCACACATTTCTACAGAAATTTTGAAAAGGAGGAAAAGCCCAATGAGCAGCAGTTTTTAGAGGAACAGTTGATATTCTTTCCCTTCCCCTGACCAGCACAGAATCCCTTCCCCCAGTATTTCTTCTTTGAAGAAGAAATCAAAGTATTTGCCCTGCTTGTATTTATCTCCCATAAGCCAGTGCCAAGGCCTGTCTCTAGAAGACAAGCTTTGCACTGACACCAGAACACTGAAACAGAGCTCGGAGTCTGATAAAATAAACTAGAAGAGCTCAGGTACATCAAGTCAGACTCTTGTGTATTTTCCACCACCTTTGGGAGACCAAACCTACTCAAAATAATACTTGTGATGTTTTCCTCACATTAAATTTAAACAACTGTCTGTTGTTCCCTCCTATAAAGCTAGTTATATAGGAGGGTTTACTCTTTTAAATACTGTGTACAGCCTCTCACCCTTTTATTAGTTTATCCAAGCCGCCAAGTTTATTAGTGTCATTTACTAACACTCTCCCTTCCCAACTCAATCATTCCACTCTCAGTTATTTTAGTACTCTTCTCTGCACAAAATTCAGTTTCTGAATGTCTTCCTCCTATTGATCTGATCTACATCAGATCTTGCCACAGGCCCATCAATTTCTTTTTAGTCCAAAATCCACCCTGGCATTACTGTAACTCATGCATCCTCTTCCCAATCTTTCCCCCAAGCTTTGCAAAGCATTACAATTCAAGAGTTTTCTGTTTTCCATCAAAATTATGTTTTGCGTTTTCTAAGATCCTTATTATACAACCTTCAACCTAGGTGGTTATTTGTGACCCGTTCCTCTTTGTCTTTGTAAGAAGTTCAGTTTAGAAAGTTATCAAGCCAATAAAAACAGAATACATCTTTTGATGAGTCTTCAGCTATGTTCCTCCAACTATCCTCTCTCCCTGTCACACTCCTTAATTTTTTACCATTTCTTTGAATAATCATTGATATTAGCCCCAAAATATATTGAACTTGGTCTATGCCAAAGTTATGTACTAGTTCTTTCCTTCTGGATTTGCATTCTAGAAAGACTTGAAGGTTTCCTTGAAATGTTCCTTCTGACTTTTACAGCAGATATTGAAAAAACAAACTAAACACAAGACCCCCAGAAAACAAAAACCCAAACACCAACTTCCTTGTACCTTCCAAGGAACACAACTGTCCCTCTTGAAAGTTACTCTTTAATTTATTTCTTATTTCTAGTTATTCTTCAGTTTCAGAGTAATTTAAGGCTGTTCATAACTAAGGTAACAAAGGAAGTCTTCCATGAAACTTATGAAACTCTATCAAAGCAGTGACATGAGTAAATTACCAGAACACAAGGCCATTTTCACAACAAACTTTGAGAAGTGAGCACCTCCAATACAATTTATGTTTAAGAACTGCTGTGATTTGCACTCATTTGCTCCCACTGCCCTGTTCATTACAAAAACCCTGAGAGAAATTATGCTGCTCGAGTTTATTTTTATTTTGGAGGAGGACTAGTAATTTTGTTTCTCTTCATCTGTCCCTTCTCTTTGCCTTTCATCTGTATATTATTTCTATATAAGTTAGGATGCAGGAAAATTGATGTTGTATTATTTGGAATACAATTAGATATAATGTTATGAACTATTGAAGACTTGCCCTTCAGTCTGTATTTCAGCCAACACTGAATTTTACCTTCACAGAACCAGCAAGCTTTTCTACTGGATTACACAATGGTGCACTTAGTCTATTCAAGTTATTATGAGGCCTCTGGCATTTGCAATAATTCAGGGCATGAGGTTCTAGAGCATGACAGAAACTACATTTTGGAAACAAATACAGTATTTATTTTTTATGAAAATACTAATTTCCCCAGCAGTGGCTAAAGAAAGAAATGCTTAGTACATAACTCAGAATGTCACAAAGAGTTTTTGTTGGTATAATGTCTCCAGAAAATATTTTGGTAAGCAAAGATCTCTTATTTCTCTAGGCAGTTACCCAGTTACAGCCTCTTTAATGTAACTACAGATGAAAGACACTAGTTTTCCAAGTAGATAGCATGAGCTAATATTTTTTACCCTCTTTTGAGATTAAATAAGAAATGGGACTGGGTAATGAGGAATAAAGAGAGCAATTTCCTTCCTGTATAAACTCTTACCTGACATCTATAGAGCCCACTGCAAGCTTTATAGTTTTGCATACACATATAGTTCCCACATTCAAAACTTTAGTTGACACCCCATCTTAACTGGGGAGTCAACTGGGAACTTAACTGGGTCATTGATTTGTAATTAACAAAACATCATGTGAATTTAGGAGGGGGAACCTGAAAATTAATATTTGGGATTAACAAGTCAATTCATGCTTAACTTTATGCAACCTACTTGCAGCCCCATACCTTGTCTGACACTGTCCCCCACCAGCCCTGCTTCCATGTTCCTTCCCAGCAGTCTCTTCTGCTGTAAAATTACCACCCCAGCTGCAGATTCCTCTAAAAACCCTCAAGATGCTTTCCATCAAAAGGCTGAAAGTGCTACCCACTTGGACAACTATTGATTCAATTTTAAAGCCTGTTCTTTCTGAAGTGATTGCTTTTGGCCCAGACACTTCTTTCAGTCATTCCTAGAGCTTGTCTACAACACCATAAAAGAAAGCATTCTTTAGAGAGACATTGCTGTTTTGTCACTTATTGTACCTTTTTCATTTGAAAATAAATTAAGATTAGCAACAAAAAGGTACTTAACACCCAACAAGAACTTTCACATTTACCTAGTTTACTTTAATTTTCTGCCAACCAAGTAATTTTGCAGGAACTCCCTCACAATGACACCCACTCATTCATACCTCAAAGATTCATTCATCTGACAAGGCCAGTGAAAATTCAGAAATACTTTCTCACATCTTCTTCCTACAATGCTTCCCAAATTTCCATGCATGCCTTAAGCTGTGTTACTGAAGTCCAGTGCGGCTGTTGGTGACGTGAACAGCAAAAATGCGCTTGACATCCAAACAGAAATTCCAGACGTCAAAACTCTGAATTTCCACCACGCTGTCAGCAGCACACCTCTCATGATGACACATTCATACTGTTAACCCACACCAAACTACTCTTACTCCTAGGCAGATTTCTTCCATTACTTAACACTGAGTAAGAAGGACAAGGAGGCTCTGCCTCTGCCTACAAGGACAGAGGCTGCTGTAACAGAGTCACATGGGGGCTATGGGGGCTACTCTGAGTTAGCAGGGAGGGTCTCAAGAACACCTGAGCTCATTTTGGAAGTAGAGCACAAGTCATATGTAAGCTATATCCTCACACCTGCAATCAGTAGTAACAAACCAGTGATTCTCTACCTCTGGTCCAATCTCCTAGTACCTTTCTTGCAGATGTTTCTTTACTTAGTTAACCTTATAGCTTCTGCAATGCTTGTGAGAACATATCCTGCCCCTTGCTAACAGGTAGCAAACAAAAACGTAAGAATCTCCAAAGGAATTTTCAAGACATTAGGTATCCTCTTATTTGAAAAACTAATGTGAGTGAAAACAAAAGGTGTATTTCTGTTTGTGCTACAGCACCAAATAATTTAAGAAGTAATTCCTTAGAGAGATACTATTTGGCAAGAATGCTCCCATTAACAACCACTAATATACTCAAATCAGAGTGACAAGACAGCTGCTTAATAAGCCTCCCTAAACTTTGAGCCTGTTGTTGTGTTCTCTAGTTAAGTGGAAAATGGCTTGTAAGACGTTTAGAAAGCTGCATCTCAAGTGGCTCACAGCAGAGCTCAACAGAGCACACTGTGCCCTTCAGGATCAGCTTCCACACTTGGCACAGGAGTTGACAAAAAAATCACCTGAGTAGGCTTTACCAACGAAGAGATCAGAAGAGCTACCCATTGCTGCAGTTAAAAAGAAATGCACTCAATGGCTCCCAAGTGAGGACAAAAACATACATGACTTTCTCCATTCTAACACATGGTTTACTTTGCCTTCATCTTCTATCACAGAACACAGGAAACAGCAAGGTATCCTGTTTTTCCCATCACAGATAAGCAGGCCACCCTCATTTCTGAATCGCCATGAGACCATTGCCAAATGGTTCCTCTCCAAACTATGTCAGTCTCTTGCCTTTAGCTGCAAGTGTGTACTTCTCACTTGAAACTTCATACAGAAACAGACATCTGCCTTGATCTTCAGACAGGTCAATGGCTTTCTGGCTTCAATTCAAGTGCCTACTCGTGCTTTAGTTAATAATTTTTGTCTTCAGAAGTCGCAGATCTTGGAACTCTCCTCCATCCAGAGACTCACATCCTTACATTTCTGCATTGTGCAGATGGGGCTTCCAAAGCCATCCCAGTGTCACTGAGTGAATCATACTTGTAAACTTTTTCTTTTCCTTTTCTTCTTAGATATTCACATGATAGGCCTAAAGCCTGTGGACCAATCAATTCTAGGAGGACTTATGCTGCTTAACTATATTCAGTGAGATCTTAAGCAGGATTAAGATATCTAAACACTTCTTTATATACAAGGTTCTTCCAGTGACTCTTCAAATTCCTTTGTCCCCCAAGGGTTTACTAGTACTATAACAAAAGAATTGCAAAATGCCTCCCTTCATTCTCACCAGAGAGACACAGGCTCTGCACATCAGCAGAGCTAAACTTAAAAATCATCTAGTATCTGTGTCACAAAAGATGTACACAAATTTTCAGAAGTGAACACTAACAGAATGGTTATTTTAGCTGCAATATGCTACAGGTCTTCATTCCAATCCTTCCACTTCTTGAAGCATCTTACCAGTTCCATCATCTGCATCATTCTGACCAGTCTCCCAGATCTCTGACTTTGTCCCAAAGCCATCAGTGGCAGAAGACTCCGTATAGTCTGCAGGATTAAATGTCCTAGAGTTTTGAAAGTTAAGAAATGGAAGAGAACACATGGGTCATTCAGAGAGCATAAGTGTCATAATTTTTAGCTGAAGTTGTATTAGACTTAACATCTTGATTTCCACATAAGTTATCTTGACAGCTTTTACTTAAAAAAAATTCTTCTATGAGCAGACAGAGATAAAAAGGGAGAAAAGAGAGTAAGACAAAAAAGTGAAGAGACTGGTAAACAAAATTCCTGTAGAGACACTGAACCAAATAAATTCCTGAAAAAACACTTAACAGCCTCCCAATTCCTCCCAGTGTTATAAAGCATCAGTTTATACACACAACAACAAGACTCTCTCAACAGGTAAGTGTTCCAGCAGGTGGCTGACTGATAAGTGATCAGTATCATGTCCTTTCAGAGCACAGTAAGATTATTTGAAAGTGCTCTGCTGACGCTAATGCCAAAAATGCACAGATGTAGCTAAAAGGTGAAAAAGCATTATTGAAGAAAAACCTCTTTTCAGTTCATCATCTGCAAGTATGAACAAGAAGAATTATTAGAGAAGCAGAACATGACTCCTGTTCATCATGACATTACTGATGTTGCATGAAGTGTCATTAAAGGCAAACACTGAGTGAAAGGAGTGGAGACTACATTTCTATAAGCCAAGTTATTCCAACAAAAATGAGAGCAAATTTTTAAGCTGCTGAGTAACTTCTTCTGACTCTGTTTTAAGGTCATATGAGTCCAAACAGCTAAAGCATGAAACCTCAAAAACAGAACAAAGTTTAGAATTGCCACTTTCCAAGTTTTAAATATGGTCACTGCACGTTCTACATTACACTGAAATAAATCTGGTTTAAAATTTACCTAAGACTATATGTAGCACACAACTTTCAGACTCCAAGGCACCATGTGGCTGCTACTGACAGCGGGTATGGATGGCTCTCCAAGTTTGAAATACTAACACTGAATAGACATACATTAGGATTCTACAGGTGTGCCTAGTTAGAAGCACTAGTTTAAGACAAAAATATTCTAATCATCACCTAAGAGATTTTTCAATTTTTGCATCTATATTGGTTTCAAACATACAGCAATATCCATACATACAGTGGCAACATTGTCAATAAATATTGCCACTGTGTTTGACCCTTGCCAAAATCTGTGTTCTGCATGTTTCTTACCCCATGCCTTGGGCTGAAAACCTCCCCGCTCCTCTCCCTCTGCCACGTCCAAACCCTAGGAGAGAAAACACCATTTAACAGCAACAGCAGAGGAGCCACCAGTCACTAGTCTGTCACATTAAAGAAAGCCACAGTTGAACAAAACTACCATAGTTGAAGTTAAATATAATTTACTTCCCAAATTCTCACACCAAATTTGCTTCCCTAACACACTCAAATAAGCCTTGGTTCATCTAAGACCCAACATTTCAGTAGGACCTTCAATTGTCTGCCATCTTTTCTGTGTCTCATGAAGTAGCTCCAAGCGCCATTAAAAGAAATTACCTAAAGACTCATCCCAAACACTGCTATTGCCAACTTATTAGACATTGTTCAAATTTTTGTCTGTATTGTTTCATTCTTGCCTAAGATGCTCTAAAATCCCAGCCTCCCTGAGTATCCTGATCTCCCAAGCAATTCTCTGTCACTTCTTATCTGTGAGGAAGAAGTTGAAATACTCCATTTGTTTCCTTTTCTGACTCTGACCACCTGTCCACCCTCCTGTGCTTTTGCCAGTCTCTGATCACGCATTCCTTCTGCCTCACCCTTCATCACAGTTACTGACAGGAAAATACCTAAATCAAATAACTCATCTTCCTTGTTATCATCCACTAAAATATTCATTTATTTTAACAAAAACAAGTATTTGTTTTCTCAAATTTTGATTACCAGCCTCAGTTCATGAGCTTCTTGATACAATTAATAGCTTAATTTTTGCACATGGTACATTGTCAACAAGGCATGAAAATTTTTGTGCTATTCAAGAATACACAAAGCAAATGTCTACAAAAAACGTTACTAAATATTTCTTATATGCAATATATTTCTGCATAGATTTCCTTCCCCACCTTTTTCGGGGTTTTATGTAAGGCTTACCCAGTTTGTTCAGGTTTTTTTGAGGAAGAGTGAGTTATTTTGTATTACAAGAACAGAAGGAGGTCAAGAGCTGCACTCAGAGAACAAAACCATGTTTATTTTAATGATAAAATTATGTGGCAATTATAAGTCACCAAGCAACTGCAAGTTTACCAGAGCACACAAAAATGATAATCCTAAATCACCAAACCACTGATGCCATAGATCAGAACTACCCATGATGGGATGTTCAAAGTTGGATCAGAATTACTTCATACTTTCAGGAGACCACACAAACTGAGCAAGAGCAGTACCTCCAGGACATGGTAACACCAGTTTATCAAAGTTCTACTTTAATGACTTTCTGTTTCTTGCTCTCACCATTCATTATTCCCCTTATCCGAGTTCACTGTTTTAGTGACAAAATACGTTTCGGGACCTACTTTTTCAAGATTTCTTAGAGGCATCAAAGTAGAGGAAGGATTTCCATCCAGCAACACACTGCATTTTGCTGGGATAAGAACACAGAATACCTTAAGTCTGACACTGACCAGCTCTGTTATGTCTACATAATCTTCCCTTCTTTGCTCTCTTTTTGCAACTGGCTGGAGAGAAGGCAGACAGAGGTTATGAGAGAAGCAACAACTGCTGCAACCTGGCACTTGCCACCCTTCTTTAGCGAGCCCATGTGTTTTTTGCCACAAACAACAGTGCCCCAAACCCCACTGTACCAAACTGCCTCCAACTTGTCCACTGAACCTTGCTGCTCAGCCTACCTACTCTTCTGCTATCCTCTGCTAAAATCAGAGCACTCTGGATTACCTTTCTGTCCAGTAACTTTTCTTAAGAGTAGAACCAGCTACACAAGTTTACCTGGGGATATGGTAGGGGCCATCATGTAATAAAATTACTTTCAATCGCTATCAATAGAGCATTAAACACCATTTACAGAAACTGTGCAGAAGCAAGATCAACAGTTTTCTGATAGCCTGAGGTACAAGTCCAACTGGGAGCTGCAAAACACAGAAACAGTCAACCAGAAACAGTTTTGAGCAAGACAGACATAAGGTACAGAGAGATAATTGAAACAGCTGTCATGAAAGAAGAAATAGATTTTACAAGATGAGGTAAGTCACCCCAGTATCTCAAGTGCAAAGGCCTCAAGGAACAACCTTAGCACACTAAAGAGAAGGTGATGTTTTACCAAGCCAGGCATATGTAAGGTACATTCCCATAATGGGCACAATAAACTACTGACTAAAAACATCAATAAGCAACAGTTTTAGAAATTGCAAAAAAGAAAAAATGCTGCTCCTGAAGTTCCATGCACAGTCTGAGACTACTAGCCAGCAAAGCATTTTTTATACCAGATCACGTTGAAAGATAATTCTGAACTTGAATTTCAAGTAGATTCCTTTAACTTCTTAATGCTGTGTCTATGCTTTCAGTCAAAACTGGAATTAAGCTTTAGCAACAAACACAAAGAACCTTTCTAATAAAGGCAAAAGGGAGTACCAAATTACTAAATACAAAGTTAGAAAACACATAAAAAATTAACTCAAAATATGGGACAGTGAAATGTTCACCACTGCAATACCACCTAACTCAGACACAGGATTTCATACATTGTGGTGAGCCAGTGGAAAGGGCTGATACTCTCTTTGACACAACCAGACCACCAGTAAATCCTTAAATTCTCATGCCAAGAAAGCTACTTCTCTCAGCTGTCAAAATTTAAGAATGGCCTTAAAACAGAAGGTACAGTCTTTTAAGACAAAGAAGTTAGTCACGAAACAACTGGGAATGCCCACAGGGTATCTACAAACTTTTTATGCTTTTTAACAGTGACTAAAGAGTCAGTGAGCAAATAAAGCTCTCAGAATTCACAGCAGAAACCCAAATACTAAGCATACAATCCCACTTAATTTAAACCCATTTAAATTAGAACTACTACAATTGTGGTCTTCCTCACCACTGATCATAAGCTCTGCTCTTTTATGCACTGACAGTTTTCCACTTTCCAGTGAGTGAGCACTGAACAACTACCAGGAAACAGTATTTGTTCACTTTTGGATCAGCTCTCCAAACCAGTTGCCACCTTGATAAATGCCAGAAAACCTTTACACCAAGCTACCAAAAAACCCTGCTGTTGCCTGCCTCTTCTTTTTTGGGAGAGTTAGTTTGTCTGTCACCTACCATCTCACACTTTCCAAGTCCCTTAACTTCCAGGACGTTCTGCTCCAGGATCTTGTCAGGCACAGATGTGAGACTGCCTGACCCCTAGTTCCCCAGGTCTGCCTTCCTTCCCTTTTTAGAGTAGAGGTTATGCTTCCCTTTTTTTCATCAGTGGGAACTCAAATATGATGGATGGTGGCTTACTACTTCCTCTTCCACTTCCCTGGGGACCCACAGATGTATCTTGTCAGGCCCCATGGACATGTGCACTTTGATTCCTCAAAGAGTCTCAAACCTGATCCTCTCCTACAGTGGATGGTTATTCATTCTCCCAGCCCCTGCGTTTACGTTCTGTAATTCATATTGTTGGAAATCTTGTGGGAAAAGACCAAGGCAAAAAAAGTCATTAAGTGCCTCCAGCTTCTCCATGTCTCAGTTAGCCATGTCTCCTGTTTTCTTACAGAGAGGGCCCAAATTTTCCCTTGTCTTCCTTTTATCACCAAAAATACAACTTTAGCATTCCCAACCAGAACCCTAGCTGCTCAGACAATCTCACCTCTCTCTTCCTCCCAGGCTACATTTATTTGTTTCCTCCTTCTCTGGGCTTTTTGTGTTTGAGTTTGTCCAGGAGCGCCTTTTCATCCATGCAGTTGGGGAAGTTTTGTCTTTATTTTGTTTGGGATGCACTGCTCCCAAACTTGGAAGAAGGAATCCTTAAATATTAACATGCTTTCCTTGGCCCCACTTCTCTCTGGAGTTCTATCCCATGGCACTCTTGAAGAGGCCAAACTCTGCTCTCCTCCATGAAGGCCATGGCAGTGAGCTTGTTGTGTGTCCTCATCACTGTAACAAAGACCTCAACCTCCACCATTTCACAGTTACTGCAGCCCAAGCTGCCCTTGACCTTCAAATTTCCTCACCAGCCCCACAAGCCCTAGGCTGCAAACACACATTGCCAGCTCCAGACAGCTTTTCATCTGTATGAAGTCCAAGGTCCTTCTCTGCAGGGCTGCTCTCAAGGAGTTCTTGTCCCCAGTCTGTATTTATGCCTGGGATTGCTCTGACCTGAGTGCACCATCTTGAACTTCATCTTGCTAAACCTCATGAGATTCCTCTGGGCCCACTCCTCAAGCTTGTCCAGGTCCCTTCAGATGACATCCCATCCTTCAGGTGTGTCAACTGCACTTCTCAGCTTAGTATCATCTGCAAATTTGCTGAGGGTGCACTCAATCTCACTCTGTCAGTGATAAAGATATTAATTTAAGAGCAACATTCCAAGATAGAGCCCTGAGGGACATGACCTGTCACCAGGTTCCATCTGGACATAGAACCATTGGCCACAACTAACTGGATGCATCCAACTAACTGGATGAAGCCAACTCTTTATCCACCAAAAAGGTTCACCTTTCAAATCCCTCTCTCTCCAATGTAGAGATAAGGATGTCATGTGTGACCATGTCAAAGGCCTTACAGAAGTCCAGACAGATGATGCCAGCCCCTCCTTGTTGATTGTTATGATCACTCCATCACAGAAGGACACCAGATTGGTCACGCACAACTTGCCCTTTATGAAGCCAGGATGACCAAAGACGCTCATCCCCCTTCCTTGACAGATGGAACACATCAGTCCCCAGAAGACCAGGTTTCTCAAAGAGTCCCCTGGTCTAAGAAGTGAAATCCCCTGCTGTGGCACAAGGCCTATAATCACCTGCTGATTCTCCAAATACAACTGGCCCTTTTGACCCCCTTTGTTTTTAACTGAGAGGATGGATGAAAAAAACTACCTACAAAAACTAGCTGCTCCAGAGTCCTTGTGGCCAAACCTAGGGCTCTGCAATCCCCCTTGATACTGTTCAGACTGCTCCTGGCTGTACCCCTTGTGCCTCCATGAAACAACAGGAGGAAGTAACAGTCAGTGGACTGCAAGAAGCCTGGTAGTCTCAGTGACATCCCTGATAAGAGCCCCTGGTAAGCAGCGCACCTCTCTAGAAAGCACATGTCACCAAAGGGGTGCCTCTGTACCTCTCAGAGGAATGTCCTACTACTGTCAATTGCTGCCTTACTCTTTGCAGTTTTCTTCTCCTGAATGAATTCTAGAAAGGTCAGCACTTATATCCAACCCAGGAAAGTGGCAAGTTTTTCTGTTTTCACTAAAACCTACTAGGAGTTCAAAACACTCATCACAATCACTTCGCCACTCTGGTACCATCCATGCATGACGAGAATTCCTCTCCACATTCACAACATTTCTTCCCCCAAAGCAAATGCACACTTCATTGGAGCACGAGAAAGGTGTGTAGAAGCACAACTCAGATGGGACTAACCCATTAAATTAACAACCTATTCTGCAGAAAATCAAGTCTGCTGAGCTTGTAGACCTAAATCCTTCCATTGCAACACAGGTGCTTTATTTAAAAATTCAGATTTTCAGGGTTTAACTTAGAGGAAGTTACTTCAAGGTTAAGAAATGGCCTGAAGAACAGCTGCAAGAAAAAGGAAATGCAGACTGGAAGGGCAAGCAACACTAAATTTGTGCTTTTCTCTGACTACACAGTAACTGAACTGCCCTCATGTCTGCTCTGGTAGTGCCATCCTCCCAGCAGAACCAAGTTGACAGAGGCTTATTAAGCCTTAAGAGGTAAGGAGGCAAAGTGCAGAAACTTTATATTCTAGGTACTCCATATTACCAAAACAAACACCCAAGCTGGAGTTAATAATTCAAATTACTTTTGTCTTTATTAGTCACCATAAAGCTAAAAGCAATTAATCAGTATTATATACTGCATTTACTCTAGAGAGCATTTTTACAATTCATGCTGAAAACTTTCAACTCAAAAATTACATTTAAAGGAAAACAGGTGACTTGTTACATATAAACTATGATACTCAAAAAAAAGTACATGACAGAGTTTCTTAACTAATGCAGAATGAGGCACAGCAAAACTAAACAAACTTCAAATTTTGACTTCCAGAAGGTCTGCTCCACATGCATGTTTTATAAAAAAACAACATTATCCCTAGTTCTGGCAAAAAAAGTCCAAGACATATCATGTGCCAACTGGGCTAAGCTTTTAAACGTAGGGAATGTTTATACAAGCAATTCTGGATACAGAAATTCAATTTGTTCAAGGATAGCATACTTCTTATGTTAAAAACAATGAAAAGAGATCAAGAATACAAACTGGACTATAATCAGGTATCTATGAGAATGATAAGTTGTTTTATTTTCCTATACAGCCAGCAGACAAAACAAGAGTTGGAATTAAAACATAGCATTTTTTCCTTTCATTTTTATATCTGTTTTGTAGGAAAAAAATCCCTGGCAGAACCCACATTTATGGAATGCTCATGTTGTTCTGGAATAACGAAGTAAAGAAATAAACAGAAGTGCAAGCACAAATCTATCTTGCCTTTGCAAACCAGGAGAATTACTATACCTGAGTCTATAACAATTTCTATGTTGAATCAATAAAAGAGGCCAAAAGCCCACCTACCTGTTATTCCGTTTTAAGCCATGGTCAATTAGACATCCAGGGAAAAGCACATGAACTGAAATCACAGTGTAGTTTCTTTGGATGTTTTCCTGATCTTCAACTATTTGTGGCTTTGACTTCCTTAGTCAAAAATAATTTACATACAACAAAATCTTTGGTGGTTTTTCTTTTTCTTGACTGCGGTTCTTTTTTAGGATGAAATTTCCAAGTCTTTTTATGTATACATTTCCTGCACCACATCATCTTACTGAAAGGAGTTCCTTTGTTTCACTTCATGTATGAAGAACCAACTCTTTAAGTTCATCTTGAAGCTGTAACCTGCTGATCTCATTTAATATTCTCTCCTTTGCATACTTGGCATGATCAACTGATGCCCCCACAGAAGTTTAACAGAGTTCTACTATACACGCACACAGTCCTCTCTCACAGGCAGAAAAATCCTCACACCCCATAACTGCAGACTTCCCAGTACCTTCAAAAGCCTTTTCTAGCTCAACACCCTTTTTTTTTCTGCATCCTTTTCAATATGAAGCAGAGGAACTGGGAGAATCTGACCTGCACTTAAAATTGAAGATGCAAGAACCCTAAAAAACAGCAGCTTAAAAATAACCTGTGCTTGTAAAGTTCATCAACTTGTACACAACACTGCAGGTGATTAAAATACAAATAAGAAACTGTTTCTATAGCTGATAATCCTAAACACATAACCATCTGCTTCTTTAATTTCTTCAGGAGATTCCATTCTAGACAGTCACAAATCCTTGCTAAACTGACAAATATAATCACTGTGATGCAATTACTGCTCATCACCATTACAGTATTTCTTACATTTAAATTACGCTCACGCAAGAAATTTGGTTCTAAAAAGAAGCACAGATGAGAAGGTATCTTAAAACAAGACATTCCCTGACTTCAATACAAAGTTTACACCCTTAGTTTAACAAGCAAAGATTTAACTTAGAGCAATTATAGCTGAGACATGTCCTGTTACACATGCTGTGATATATTTCTACATTCTGTTAATCAGTCAATAATTTGCATACTTCAAATCCCTGATGCCCTGCATACCAGCACACAGTGTTGTTTGCACTCTGTTTACCTACTACCCTATGAAGTTACAAGGAACATGACACAGTCATTAATGGAAGATCTACTGTCAGATTAAACTAGTGCCTTACACACTGAATATGAAATATTCAGTATAAAGGCTTTTCCCTCTCAGTAAACAGCACACTATCACTTCTGTGTCAATCCCGTTTTAGCCATTTTCAGTTGTTTATCATTTCTTTAAATTATGTTTTTACACTGTGAAGGAGTAATACATATGATGGCCCAGCAAATCTCCTAGAAGGCAGCCAGTAAGATAACTCCTGCCTGAGAAGGTAGCTTAAAATAGAGTGTGTTGTTCAGATAATTAGCTGACCCCTTATTTCATATCCAGTGCCTAGATTTCTACACACACACTGCATGAAACATTTCTAAAAATAGGTTCTGTGGTGATTACCAGCAATCTGTTTACTTTCAGCTGAAGTGTGTTATCTCTCATTTCACTATTCTGTGTAACAGAAAAGAAAGACTACAGAATGAATTGGCAGGAAGCTTTTTATTATTATTTCTACTAATATCCAAAGAAAGAAGGCCACGTATCCCTGAAATGATAAGAACCGAATTACACAGATTTCTAAAACTTCCTGAAGATTTCAAGAGTTTGCACTGTAAAATTAATCAGGTATTTCCTGCCATGGAATACACACACTTGTAATATAATGACCCTGTAAAATTGGCCAACAGGTTTATCACAGAAACTTCATTAACATACTTTGCTCACAGTACAGTCTAAAATATTTAGTAGAGACATATAGTAATACTATGTACATTAAGCCAGTGAACAGAAACTCTCTTTTTCTATTAGAAAATCTAAGTTTCTATTTCTTCAGTTAGACAGGTCATTTTGATCTGATTATGAAGTTTGAGATATATGATATTCATCTAGAAAGCTACAGCTTTGACAACAAAAGCAGTGTATGCTTTGTAAGGTTAAAGCAAAAACCACTGCATTTGAAATTAATATCTAAGTTTTACTGAACCATTTTTAAAAAGTCCTACTTTTATAATTATAATTTGAAAATAAAGGATTATTTTATAAAATAAGTAACTGCAAGACTTACATTCTATCTACTGAAAGTGTAAACTGTTAACATACCAAAAATAGTAGCTGTGAACTATACCACACCTTGTCCTGCAGAGCTACTTCTCTGCACACACCACTGGGTTTTTGCTGATTCACAGGCACTCTCACACGCAAACCTTTGGAAGTTACTTCTTTGCATCTTTGTACACCTTCAAGATGCAGATCTGGAGACAATGAAGCTGGATGTGCCTGTCTCTGAATGCCTTGTTACCCGACATTCCAAAGAGAAAGGAGTCCTTTGAAGGCAGAATTTTTCTTGAGTCAGACAGTACTTACTAAGTACATTAGTTCTGCTATACATTTCGTCAATTTAACTTATGTAATACATTTGTCCATCCATAATCTGCACCATACATGGATTACTTATTTTCATTCCTCCGACTTTAAGGAAAAACAAGCCTCTATCCACTGCAACCAGGGAAAATCCAATTCAAATACATATCACCTGATTCCACATCCAATCCATTATCCCACCTCTTCTACATGAAAGGACTGGAGCTGTACCTACAACTCCACAGTATTCCTTCTCCACAGTTCTCATCAGCTCTTCCGTGTCGAATTCCTTTTCATAGCAAAATGTCTCTAAGGTGGCTTGTTCTTTCTCTGATTGGCTACCAAAAGCAGAAGGCAAGCCTGACAACCAGAGACATCGCAAATAAACGGTACAAGAAAAGGTACACCAAATCCTTCCTCAAGAGCCATAGAGATGGAATCTTGTGCTCTCCTGCTGCTGAAGTATATCTTGAGGAACCCTGAGTGAGCACACTCCCACTCACAGGAGGCTGGCATGAGTCAGTCTGGGAAAACAGCTCTCCATAGCCAGTGCACAGCTGCCTGCCACATAGGAAATCACCATAGAAGTGATCTCTGTCAATTTTTTTTAAGTTGTTCCAAGACCAAGAAATGATAAACGGTAAGGGAGTGGGATGTACCCAAGCACAAGGTGGCTGAAGTGCATATGGAATCAAAGGATAAACAGAAAATGCTTAAGAAGAAGCATTTAAAGAAACAAATGGGAGAGTTCCTTTTCAGAACATGAAAGAAGAGCCAGTCCCACAACAATGCCACCATCTCACCTCTCCCACGGCCACGTTTCCCACGGTCTGAAGGCCTGTCTCCTTGATTGTTGTCCACTCCATTCTCTTCAGCTCTAACTGTGTGGAGAGACAACAGCTTAAGAGAAGCGTTAGAAACTGCTACTTGAGATAATACAGCCATTTGCTTAAACTGAACCCTTCAAAACAAAAGGCAAAATTTTCAGATGGTCAACAGATCTCAATTACCCCTCTTCTTTGAGGCCTCACTAGAAGCAATTTATGTTTCCTTGTTTCCTTTGTACTGGACAATTAGGAAGCAAATATAAGAAGGAAAAGTCCATCAGGAGACAAACCTCTACAAATGCCATGTTTTGCAGCGTACACTATTTAGTGAGATAGGAAATACTGCTGCCTTATTCTGTGTTTCCTAGATAATGCACTGGTTGACAACACTGAAAAAATAAAGGATAAGCACTAACATCAACGCTTCTCCTTTGTGCCCATACTGCATCCCTGTAGAAGCATGGAAACAGATTTCTCCTCTGTATTTAAAGCACAGGGATGATGACTGGGTGAAGGTAAGGCACTAAAAAAGGTCTGCAACCTAAGTGGTTTGTGGTAAACTCCCGACAAGGTGCTTTGAAATACAGCTGGCTACTTGAAGGAGAAAAAAAACCCCAATAAAACTGGCCTCTTGAAACACTCACTGCTGAGACTTTGTACTGCATTTCTCCTAATGGCAACAATAAAACCAAAAATGCTTGGATATAAAGTTGGGAAGAAAATAACAAGATTTGGTAACCATCTGAAATTTCTTTAATTCCAGTTTACAAAAAAGAGAAAAGCAGCATCTGTCTCTGGTAAAAAAATTTGCCCTTTGCTTTCATTTTGATTGATCTAATTTATACTTTTCTAAGTCCAGCTCCATATTTTATTAACATTTTTTCATCTTGACTTTATGCTACAAAAACGCACAACATCTATATTGGCACAACAGTAGAATATCTTCCAATTATGAATAACATGAGTTGGCTAATACTGTAAATGTTTTTCCTGCTTATAAATGCAAAGCTAAACATATTGTATCCATTCTGATTTCTTTTCTCAGCTATCAGTGTGGCAAACAGCCAACACAGACAATCCGCACAGCTTTGAGAAGGCTGACAAAACTTAGCTAAAAAAAGCAACATGTATCCAACCATGATCTATTGTGACTCTCTCTAACTTGGAAACATCAGTTTGCTTTTGTACAATGTATTATTGTAACTGTTGCAAAGCTTTCAATGTTTCAACTAACAATGAATTTTCTCTGTTGCAGAAACTCACCTTTTGGTTGATTTATGTGAGAAATATATTTAGAGATTAATAATCATCCCAGTGTTTTCACTCCCCTTATGAGAAGATGAGAACATCTTCAGGTTCTCCCACTCATAAAAGGAGATGGAGTCAAAGCTGGATAATTTTTTCATTAAAAGAAACAAAAAAGTGTATCAGCTGTGCAGCGACATACTTGTTCTCATGCAGACTTACAAAGAGTCAATTCTAAAACTTACATGAAGAACAGCAAATTGCACAAGATCAATTAATCAAACAAGAACAGAGACTTATGTTACACTGAGTGTCTCTGAACAAATAGAGACCATCCCAAAACCAAGTCACATAGACAGACCAAGCATACCTGTGGCACAAACAAGTTATGATCCCTTCAACGCTGAGCTATAGTTGGACGGACTTTGCTCCATTAAGCACTCGCTCTTAGCTCAGTCAGTTCCAGCTGCAAGAAAAGCGTCTCAATCTTTAAAAATTAAGCCCTATACGTACACTCTCGTCCACGGCTGCCTCCTCTTCCCCGTCTGTTGGAACTTCCCCGTCCGCGACTCACTTCTCTGTCCCCTCGTTTCTCTCTGTTCTCTTTGTTTTCTGAACCTTCCTTTCCAAGGCTTTTCTTCTTTCCCCCTACAGTCTCCCAAGAAGTCTATTTGGGTAGAAAAGAGTTAGACACAAAAGTCAAAAAGGAGGAGACACCTCTCAATGCACACTTTCTACCCCACACCCCTCCAGTTCATGGAAAAAACCCAGGTATTTGCATTGTGACAACAAATGCAAACTACACTGATATAAATGGAAAGACAGGCTGCATTTTTGCAAAGAGACAAGAAAAAAAAAATAAAGTTTGATTGTCTTAGGGAATATCAGAACCACAAATATTTCTGGCTATAATAGACTTTTACTAGTTCAAGGAAGACTGGATACTATTGTAACACAGAACATCTGCAAAGCATGTAACAGTTTTCCTCTCAAATACATCTATAAATTTAGCATGCGAACATGAACAAAGCTATCCTTTTCTCCCAGGGAAATGAAAAAGAAAAAAACCAAAAAACCCTTGTAAGTATCATTGAACAAAAGATTGATGAAACTAAGTATCTGGCCTAAGAGGGAAAAAAAAACCCAAACAGAAAAGAAAAACTTTTCATCCAGGCACACTAGAATTTAAGCCCCAAAAGACAGAATGGCAAAACAACAGCTTGGGAGAACTGATGATAAGCCAGACCATCCACTCTTAACAGCTATAGACCATCAAACATAGCAAAACACAGGAAAAGCTATGTCTAAACAAGACATGGGATCAAGGTCCAAGTATCAGGCTTCTGTTTTAATCTTAAACTCAGTTTCAAAATAAATTCAAGGATGTTATAAGCTCCACAGGAGTATCTGTAGGAGTTGAAAATAAAATGACTAAAACACTTGCTAAGAATAACTCAGCAACTCATATATTATGCAATTCCATGGTAAGTCTATTAAGCCATAGCTGCAAAGCAAGTAAGAAGAAGAAAAGATATTATTTGCAAATCATTAAGATGGTAGGGAGGTTTACATGTATGTCCCCATTTCCAGGAGCTTACAGCTCAAATAAGATATTAAATATCAGAATATTTGCACATACAAATTGTTGTGAAGCACTGAAGTATGACATCTGACAGGCACCTACAACAAACAAAAAAGTTTGTCTACCAGTAATTTTAGGTCCTGTCTTATCTCTCAATTCCACCAAAAGCAACTGAGCAGCCCTGAGGAGTCAGGCCATGGCCAGCTAGTTCAAGCTGCCCAGGAAGCCAGCGCAAAGAAGAAAGGAGGTAACACAGCAGTTTACAAACACAGTGTTACAAAGTCTCCTTTGAGAGAATAAGAACAAAGAGAATGGTTACTGTCTCATTTTTTGGCATGGCACTGGTGAGAAAGAAAGGTGAAATCACTTTGCAGTTCCACCTCCAGGATAGAAGACTAAACCAACTTTAGTGAAGCTCAGCCAGAGCTGATCAGAGGTACAAAACTAAACACATTCGAACATCACCACCTTATCCATAAGGCAGAAAGCTGCTTCCCTGAGTAAGTACCACATGGCATCACCTACCACAGCTGGTGTACCTGCACTGAAGCATTCCTAGTGTTTCACACACCTCAGAGGAGGAAAGATAGATACCTGCACTGACAACTGAACAGCCAAGTCTGTAGAGTTCAGAATGCACTAATTCACTGATGGGCTTAATGCCAAAACATCTTTGACCATTTCAGGAAACACCCAAAACTGGATAAGGCTGCAAAGCTGAAGAAGAAGCAGGCTCTCCTGAATGAGATTTAAAATAACTTAGGAAGGATCAGTAAAAAGACAACCACAAAAGCATCAGATCCATGCTTTCCCATAATACCATTTTGAGGAAAGCCTTGAGAAAGTCAGGCATGTCGTTTAAGATAGAGGATGGTGCTACCTCTGAGCATGGGGATCTGTCACATGTTGAGCTGTCTCTCTTTCTGAGGGAGGTAACTGATTACAATTTCAGCTGACAATGCCTGAGGCAACTCAAATGATAGCAGTGGGTCTGACCTTCGAGAAAATCTGTAACAGATAATTCTTGTTGTCCTGTTCTTACACGGAATGAATAAAAACCTGAAAAGTCTGTTCTGTTCTATCTTCAAAGGTTTAGTAAGTAAAACACAGCTGAGCATAAAATGGATTTAAGAAGTTAAATCAATACAAGTCTTAGGCAAAGAAACCATGTCCTTTTCTACTCACACACAAGCCTCTAACTAGCCCAAGCCAGACTGCTACAACTGCTGCAAAAAGAAAGTCTTTACAAAGTCACACACTTACAGCTTGTAGATCACAGCTTTAAACCCCAAAAGCAAACAAAAAAAGACTAACACAGAATTGGCTGAGTACCAAATAAACTATAAACAGACATTTTAACTATCACTCCTTACTCTTTGAATTCCTTCAGTTGAATGGACACATCTTTCAAATTAAGTTTAAAAAAACTGCAAGTGCATCAAAGCAGAGTGACACTAGAAAGAAAGATTTGGAAATCTTCATTCAGAATTTGTAGTACTTCAGCTTACAACTTTATATCAAATCCATGGAGGAACTGTTCTCAAGTATAATGGCCTTAAATCCTTCCAACTGGAGGCCTACAAACTGTCAAAAATAAAATTTTTCACACCCATCAATTATCAATTAATACTCCTTTCTCCTTGACTCCTTCAAGTTCTCTATATTTGTTTCTGAGTTGCATTTTGTCTGTAGAGAACAGTGGGTTAAGAATGACTTGTCAAAAGTGCAGAACATATCAGTATCACTTGTAGCTGATGAAGGAGTTCAGAAAGCTTTTTCTATGTCATGATCAGTTACAACAAATTGCTAAAGTAAAAAAGGATTTAATATTCTCTATCAACCAGAAAACTACTTTCAACTAAAAAATGGCAAACATGATAAGTATGAGAGAACACAACATATAACCCAGACAGATTCACATGAAATGCTCTCCTCTACTCCCAGTCTGTCAATATCATATACTTCTGTGTTTAGAAGACCTCAACTCTGATAAAAAATGAAAAGGGGATAGAAAAGAAAGTCCCCTCAGTCAAAACAGTGTGTGTCCCAGATTAAGGGTGCGTGAGGGGTGAGTTTCCTCATTAACAATAAACCAGAGTACACATCCTGATAAATCACAGGAAATACTGAGTGTTCAGCATCAAGAAAGGAAGTCCAGGTTACCTTTCCAATTTGGATGAGATAGAATCTAATTTAAAAACAAACTGTAAGAAATTTCTCCAGCAAAAACTTTAACTGCAGTAAAACATATTTTCTTAGAATCTCCTGGGATAAAAAATTCCACTGTGCAACTTCTTTAACTACATTATTTGCGGTTTACTATGTGTGGTATACCCATAGTTTAGTCTCCTCCTCCTGTTTTTCAATTAAGTCATGCAAATGAGCAACACAGTTAAAGAAGCTACTACTTGTTGCATCCTTTCCTGCCATAAGTAGCATTACCGATGCAACTTGCAGATGTGGACACCTCCTCCAACTTCAATACTGGCAACCCACACCTACAGAATGTGCATAACTTAAAATACCTTCCTGCCCTTGGGTTTACAAAGATTGACTTTTGTAATGGTCTCAGGCCTCAGGAGGGTCTACACAGTAACTACAAAACCTGTAGCAAGAAACAGGCCTGTGTCTGAGGGAGCTCTGAGTTCTGCTGCAGAGTTAAAACTGCTGTATATAAATGAAACCATAGGAACTCTGCAATAGACCAGCTGAACACCCACAACATTTTCCAGATTCAGCCTTTCCAAGGTACACATGCAGTAGAGAAGCTGCCCTAGTTTCCATTTCCTCCAAAAGAAATTGAATGGAGACATGGAAATTAAAAATTTCTGAAACATGACTTTCCCAATGTCCTTGTAGAAGCTGAAAATCACAGCAACAGAAAGTGTAGTTTAACATGGAAGTAAAACCTTACCGTGTCTGAACTTCCTTCCAGAAGTATGTTGATTGCTCTGTTCACATCCCCATTACAATCGTGTAGTGCCACTATGCATTCATCCTGGTTTTTCCCCGTCACTTCCATAAGCTGGCAGTAAAAGTCAGACATGTTAAAATATCTAAATTACCATCATAAGAAAGTAAGATCTAGTATGACCACAAATTACAACAAAGTGCATAGCTACCATGTCAGAGTAAACTAATATCCTGAATAAAGTAATCTGCATTGTACAGATCTGCTTGGGATTCAGACAAGAGATAAAGAAGCACAAATTAATTGGTAATCAAGGAAGTACTCTTTCACACTTTTTCTGTTCTGCGTGCTTGCAGCAAATGCTGCCAGATCACCAGTACGTTAAGTGTAAAGGACAACAATAGTTCCAGTATCATCCTATCTCTTTCTCCACTAAAATTGCCCCTCTTTATCCCAGTGTGAGAAAAGACATATAGCAAGACATGGCAGAGAACAGATCCACCTGGAAAACCATCCAGACTAAGAAGTACATTATCTTTCAGACAGACTAGCTCCCTTGATCCACTTCAGCATAAGGCCACACCAGAGTCACAAAGGTGATTAAGGAGACCTAGCTCTGAATTATGCTCCTTGAACTCATGGTGTATATCCTGAAGAGTGTGTGTCACAGGGCATTCAGCAAATTCATCTAAAGAACAAAACCCACATGAGCTAGAAATACATATGCAGAAGGTAAAACAAATTCTATGCAGAGCCTAATTCATCTCCTTCCCACCACCACAGCCACAAGCACTATTGATGAGGGTCCTTTGGCTTCACAAAGTACAAGATTTCATTTTTGGCAGAGCAACAGAACTAGTTTGTAACAAGAACAACAAAAAGCATTTAACAATTCTTCAGAGGAAGTTTTAGAGATGAAAAGAAACCAAGAAATCTGCTCCTTTGCTGCATTTATGCATTCAAGCTAATTCTTCCCTCCTGGATGCATTCCTAGGTTCTCCATGAGCTGTGATGTATTCACTAGGATAAAATCACCAACAGCCACATGAGACACCCCAATTTTCAGGACTGCTTGAATTCATGGTCTCAGGTGTAAGTAGATAACAAAAGCTTGATTATCCAAAACCCAACACTCACCATGGTAGAGGAAGTGAGAGATTTCATTTATACACTGTAATTCTAAAATTTTAATGCATACACAGATCTGTGAGGTAAGATTATTTATTTTTTAAAATAACACCTTGATTTATCTTTAAGCTATCATTAGACTTTTACTTTTCCTGAAAAACTTCCGAGATATTAGCAAACAGCTTACACAGGTGACGCTGTTCTCGCATGTACTTGAGGGCAAGCTGAACCCATTCTTTATTCTGACAATCATTAATCATCAAGACCATACTAGAGAGATACACTGAGGAAGAGACATCAGCACAAACGAGTTTTGGCTTAAGGGTTTGTCTACAAAGTTTTGTCTACATAGTTTCCTAGACTGAAAACTACACCGTCAGAGCTGTACTGCCACAAAATTTCTTGTAAAAAGACTTTACAGTGCAATAAGAGCACCTTTTCCTAGTTAAACTTATGTTCTTCTGAAAAAAGTTTCATCTAACCCAGAAACAGATGCTCTACCTCCAAAATGGAAGCCAGTTCTAGAACATTTTATTGTGGGACAAAAAAATTTGTACCAATAAGAAACATACTTGTTTCACTTTATCTTCAAAATCTGCGTCATTCTTATCGTAGATCATCTGAGCAAGGCGAATCTGTTCTGCTGTTGCCTGAAAAAAAGATAATATCCAATAAAGTACACAAAAGGTATTTAGAAGTATATCCCAGTGTCCCTGCTTTTTCCTATGGGTTCTCAAAAAGAACATAATACAACAAGCACAGAGATGCTGTGGGGGAGGGATCAATATCTTGTCCATTCCCATTTATAGTTTTAAATGTTATTTGGGACAGAAGCAATTTCAACACATTCTAATCTATTTGAAATATAGTTAAAGGTCACTGTACTACCATATAACAACACAGAAGACTACCATAGGACAAGACTACCATATAATAACACAGAAGGACCAGGGAAGACTACATTTTAGCTACATTAGTGCTTCACTTTTATTTAAGATCTACTACTCCAGTATTAAGAGTTTCATTGTAACAAACTGGCAATAGTATCTCTAAATTAACCACATCTCTAATGATCCCTGCTCCCATCGCCTTCCACAGCTCTCCCAACAACAATCTGACTCTGTAGTTTTATTGAGCACTTAAAAAGACTTGGGTCATGTCTCGAAACTTTGCCCATGAACAGCTGCACTGTTTGTTTTTACAAGTGAATACTGGTCTCAGAAAACTGCTAAAGCAACTTGCTATTGATGAAGTACCTGGTCCTTCTGCAACATTTCTGGACAAAAATGCACACTGGCAACTTGCACAAAAGCTGAGAGACTGAAAGAGATGCAGTCAAGTACAAAAAATCCAAACACACTGGCTGCCCCTGAGAGAAAAATGACTCTAACACAGATATCACATCATACACATCACTTCATAGTGTGGCATCTGCAGCCTATGAACTGCACTCCCAAGAAAATACCAAAGAACAGTGTGCACTACAAGATCCTGGACCTCATTTGACTTCTGCTCAAAGAGAAGAGGCTACTGTTGCATATAGAGAAAGCTGATACTGAAGAGAGCGAGGACCCACTATGTGGCTGCTGAGCCTGCAGAGGTTCTTCCTCCTCGAGCGGGATCGGTTCACCTGCCGGAATTTTTGATGGAAAGGATTCACCCTAGGCAGCTGGCTGAATCTCACCTTTCGCCACCCCACTTCACAGGATACACACATGAAATTCTGTGCCTCACAAAGTTAGATCTAATCAGAGTCAGACTGTCTGGCTTTCAGAGTTTACCACAAACCCAAGTTCTAGAGGAGGCCACCAAGCATACATGCTGAGAAGAGTCTAAAAATTACTTCAACGAACACCACTAGCTGCTTATTTGCTGAAAAGTTAACTGCAGCTGTTATAGTTCCTTGAGGGAAGTGACATCTGTGCTCAGAGACAACGCTCCAAGAGAATTAGCACTTCTAACAGTTGCACACTCGGGGTTACTTCACCTTTTCAGCCTGTCAGGCTGACAGCCTTGTGTGTCACTCCACTGGGTAACAAGGGCTGCTCTGAACTCCCCTGTTCCACTTTCCATAGAAGCCACCCAGTCAATGCGGTGCTCTAAGCAAAGGAGGTTGTTCTTGGTGACTGCTGAGAGCTCAGCAGACAGCAGAACCAACATGTCTGGTGGCTTCAGGAATTTAAGTTTTGTTGATCCATTTTCTCACTCTGATTACAGCCTCCACAGGCACAGAGACTTTTAAGCAAGTGAAGAGATTTTCTTTGAAGATATCCAGAGCAAGAACATTCAGACAATATAACTTCTGTAGAGATATGATGGCATATTTTACCAAAAATCAAGAATCCACTAAGATTTCTTTTTCCATAAACAAATGTTTTCTTCAAGCCCATGTCAGAAGACAAAAACATACTAATTCAAGAAGAATTACGAATGTGTGACAGCATCTTCAGTTTTCCTGTGTAAGCAGAGAGCTCGGAAACTTGTAGGTGCAATACCACTCATATTTATGCCAGTGGATTACACCCAGATGGAATTGAAGATTCAGAAGAAAAAAAAACCAACAACAAAAACCACTAGATGACTACAAAAACATCAGACCAATGTCACAAAGAATTCTGGCCTTTCCTCCAGCATGTAGTGGTTCTTTATTTTGAAGGCACCATTGTTAGAATGAATGCTGCAGCACCCTAACCAAGAGTATAATTAAGTTTTAATTGTGACTAAGAAGGTAGTAGTATTTCAAAACAGCCTGAACTTCAGTCAACCTTAAAAGATATATAGTACTTTTTCAGTAGAAGAGTGGAAGAAATTTTAAACTAAAAACTTCAAACTACCAGAAAACAGAATTGTGCCAAACACAAAATTAAGTGACAGTAATAGACATACATCTTACAATAAAATGGCACATTTATTATCCAGAAGCAATGTAGTAGAAACATGATGTAATTTGATAAATAATTGAAATGATGATCAATGTGATATTATGACAGTGGAATATCCATTTGGGAAAACACTATTCTATATTCAGAAAAATGAATTATTGGTGATGAAACAGGTAAATCCAGAGACTTCTGCTGATCTGCAAAGACTGACTAAGCAGAAAGGTCCATCTGGTATCTCAACAATAAAATATATGGAGCATTAAAACATAACTGCTATGTATGAAATAACCACCCTTTCCACTGAAGCGATCGAACCAGTATCTATTATGCAAAAGGCAGGATAAAATGACAAAATGCAGAAAAAGGTCTTAATGTCTAAAATCAATGAATCCCATGGCTTGGAAAAGTCCTCCAGGGATACACCATGACCGTACTCACAGTAATTTTTTTTTTCCTTTTAAAAGCAGGAATTACCAGTGTTCGAGCTTGTGCCACTTGCTCTCTGAGAACAGTTGGTTTCTACCTTTCCTATACGCTTTCATAAGGTACCTGAACAGAACACACTTGCCTTGTCTTAGTGGGCTGAAAACACCCAGATCCCTGAGCCACCCCTCATTTCTCCTGTTTCAGTCTAACAATCATCTTTACAGCTTTTCACTGGACTTCCTCCTATTTGCCTATGTCTACCTGGTGCCAGGGAACCCAACCAAGCAAACCGCTCCAGTGCTGTCTTGCAAAATGTTGGAAAAAGGGAAGCCACCACTTTTGCCAGGCTGCTCACTATACTCCTGCCTTCTTTTAAAATAAAACCAAATTCAACTCATCTGTTGAAAGTCACTTTCTAAATCCACAAATTAGCACGAATCACCACTATGCCAAGTGCTGCAACTCAAGGAGATGACAAGGGTTTGAGGTCACATGATTAATACTATGCAAAACAGAGCAAGAGGGTCTCCATACTAAAGACTAGTCCAAAAAGCAATAGAAGGCAGTATTTCTCTGTAGACGTCCTGCGTGAATCACCTCCAGACTGATACACACACGCCAGCAAAGAACGGAGACAGTTTTTGAAACCAGACTAATTCTGAGCTGTATCTGTCAAGAGAATACTGAGTTGCCAGAAGTAGAAACATTCTGCACTCTTTGTAACCCAGACAAGCACATAACTACTGCTGCCAAGAATCAGTAGCAGGAGGGTGAAACTTAATATCCATCTAACAGATACTGAAAATTTTAGTCTGCTAGGGGTGACCATTTCACTTGGTGGGGTCACTGCACAAGAAGTTCAGGATTTTGCGACTTGAAGAGATTTTGTGACTTGAAGAGTGACTTCAAGTGTAGATCTGTGTAGATCACAACAGATCAGGCTGTTGTGATCTACAGCATGATTCTCTACTGAATCATGCTGTAGATCACAACACGCATCTAACAAAGCTTCTCCTGCCCATTCAAATTTCTCCCTTGACGAGAAATCTTCGAGCATCAGTAGGCTGGCAGATAGAAGAGCTGAGATCTGAGGACTGTGAGGTCACAGGACAGAAATCCTGACACAGGCATCGAATTCCTCACTGATAGGAGACATTGCTGAAGAACACAAAACTCATTTAGAGACAACACAGGAATAACTTAACGCTGTCCTGCATTACTGAGCAACTAATGCAAGTAATCAAGCATAATCTTCCAAAAGATATATAAGCCATATATTTTCACCCCATCTTCCTTCAGCTTTTACTGACTCAGGGAAGAAACTTGTATCATTACATTCCCACTTTCAAGTCGAAGAAGTTGATACAGGAGCACATACCTGCACTACTTGTTTCTGTGGTTGTGTCGGCTGTGTGGCTGAAATTTGCATTTTGTCCCGAGTGCCCCGGGTACGTTCACTGCCCACCGAAGTCATCATATACAGTATATACAAAACAATGTTATGTACAAAATACAAAATCTGAAAGAAAAAAAAAAAAACATGAGTTAAGGTTGGATACTGATTCAATAACCAAATAACAGAAGTACAGTCATTTGAACTCCTGCCTTTACTACTGATTCTATACAGAGACTCACTAGAAAGCAGCTTTAATACACTATTTTTGGATTTACTGCAGTTTTTAACACTAAAAGGGGAAATGCAGTGGATAGAAAGTCTTTTTAACAGCTGACTGAAATCTGTGTCAATTTGTACTTCTAGATCTCACAGCTTTTTCTAGTTATTTAAAATACAGACTTTTCTGTTGGCTACTCTGATTAAGTTTCAGCTCCAGCTGCATCACTCAAACTTCTATAATACCTGTTGTCCAGTTCTGCTGCCTGGAATTTAACCGCTCTCATATTCACTCAGAACACTACACAAAAATTGTATTCATTAACTAGATACTTCCTCCTTTCCC
>NW_005054378.1:146718-167193 GCF_000277835.1 Geospiza fortis | reverse complement strand
TAATGGAGGTCATGGCCAATTCCAACTCTGCTTTTCTTCTTTCATTTATAAAAGAAATTATGATGATTAGGTTTAAATCCAGCCTCTATAGTCAGTACTTTTGTTTTATTCTCTCTCATATTTACAGAAACAATTTATAAATCTACCTATAACCCTGCTTTAAACATACTGTGGCTGTATGGCAACAGCGAAACCCCAAAAAAAACCCAAATCCCGCCTCCACATCAATGTTACCCCATCTGTGGCTCTCAGATTTCATTCTTATTTGTTCTCTAGTACTAAAATTACTTTGAAACAAGACATTATTTTTGCCCCTGTTTGTACAGCATTTAGCACAGGACTAATCAATGAGCATGGTTTATAGCAGCTATGGCAACTGTAACAGATCTTTCAAATGGTTAGAATGCTCACATTCAACTTCCTGGTTTACTTTCTGACCATAAGGTCAAAAAGTAAAACTGAAAATTTTTGGAAGTAAGGACAATTTGCAAGAGGTGCACCTGGGCAGAAGGAGATGTACAAACAAACAGCCAAGTGCTTCTACTGCAGTTCCATTATTATGAGCAGGCCTCAACACAAAACTTGCTAGGGCAACAGCTGCCTAGCACTGAGCTCAGCTCACAATAACCACAGAATTACACAAGCTCAACTGGAAGGGACTCATCAGGATCATCTAGTCCAATTCTTGGCCCAGCACAGGACCATTCCCAAAAGTCACACCATGTGTCCAAGACTATTGTCCAAACACTTCTTGCGCTCTGTCAGGCTTGGTGCTGTGACCACTTCCCTGGAGAGCCAGTTCCAGTGCCAAACCACCCCCTGGGTGAAGAACTTTTATTATAATACCCGAAGAAAAGCAGCCATGACACAATTCCAGGCTATTCCTTCAGATCCTGTCACTGGTCACCACAGAGAGATCAGTGTCTGCCTCTCCTCCCCCTCCTCTTCCGCTTACAAGGAAGTTGTAGACTGCTGTGAGGACCCCCTCAGTCTCCTCGTTCTTCAGGAAGATGAGCACACTGCAATCTCATGGACTGGGACCTCTTCAACACCTAACTGAATCACTGGCAGTCACAAGTAATGCACATTCAACAATTAAAGCTGCAATGACATGCTTCAGTTTAAATACCAATTTATGATACTCCAGAGCCTCACCTACAATCAAAAAGACAATTAACTACATTATCACCTAAATCTCTTCTTTAAAAATACATTTTTGTTGGTGAAAATTGAACCCTGACATTGAATTTATTTATGTACTAGCTAAAGTGTTCCATACTGCTTTAATGTCTAGGAGAAAAGTATATTTCCGTAAGAAATATACTTGATCAGGAACTGACTGCAGTTATAAGCTGTATTGGAATACTGTGTTTCTACAACTTTCTGAATGCACTGAAGAAAGCCAATTTATGTCACAGTCCCTTAAAGCAGTCTAAGTGCATTGCATTCTAAGGCCCAGAACACATAGACCTTCAGAGCATTGTATCTGACAAGAAGGCCAGATACAGCCCAAACAAAAAGTTACCTGAGCTATTGACACCATATTCTAAGGAATGCAGCAAAGCATAAAGTAGATGTGGAGAGGCTCTGGGCAGCAAATTGAACATTTATCACTGACTATCTGCTCATGGCCATTCACTGATACATTAAAGACATATGGACATTTTCAGCTGAGTCTGCAGTAGTATTACTTCAGCTGTTTATGTTAAAATCTGCTTTATAAGCTTTGCTGACTGGACTGACAAAATCCAAAAACTTCAATTTATGTAGACTAATAATGGCCTTTGAGTTAGCTTTTTGTTTCATTGGAATTTTTTTTGGTGTTTCTTTATCCAAGGATCAGACTGCTTATCACAATTCAAACTACTACAATGAGCAACGCAAAAAACTCTGAATAGAGCACACAAGAGAGCACTAACTTCTCTGAAAGACAAGCTTATAGTTTCATATATGGTTGTCTAGAATCAGCCCATCACAACTTAAGATCTGTTGAGAAAATAACTCCATTGGGTCTCAATTTGTTCATAATTTCTGAATTAACATCATATTTATTATTGTACCTAGGAATTTTGATATTTCTGTCAGTGTGATTTCCCCCAATATCACCAAAGCCACTGAAAAGGTGGTGATTCATATTTTAGACAGGACAGCAGGACACTTATATTTAAAAGTTTTCTGTGTGTTTGCAAAGCACGTGCTGAACTACACCCTACTCTTTGGCAGCCAGGCAATCTATGGTTCCTCAAGCAGATTGTGTCTCTTCCTCTTTTCTAGCATGTATCTCCACCACTGCTCAAGCCATACTTGTTCTTCAGGATGAAAGGATACTTTAAGAAAAAAGGCAGGCACACAAATGGCTGAAACACTCCTGGGAGACAACATAGCACAGAAAGATCAGGCTGCTGTGGGAACAGCTCAATCAACCTGAACAGCTTAACAGCGTTTTTAAAGGAGATCTTCATCCTCCTGATTGTGCGGTACATGAGCAGCACTATTTGGCAGGTTAGAACCAAAAAAAAAAAAGCCCAGCAAAGGTACAGGCAGCAGGATGGACTTGTACTTGCCTCAGGCAACTGTGGAACCCCACACTCAGTTTGACAGTCCCCAACAAGACAACAAGGACATGCTACAATCCGTCAGACGCAATCTAGTCTTCTTAAAAGCACAATTGGCAGCCTGATAAAAAGAGAACTTTCAAAATACTGTTATTTTACTTCCTCTTAAGTTGGCTCCCACTGTACTGGCAGTGTCCAGACACAGCAGCTGCAGGTCTGTGCTCCACCTCAGACACTGCACTGAGCAGGGACACATGGCTGAGGCTTCATGCCCAGCCGCATCTACTGCAGAGTAAGAAGCAACAGCAGCAGGGAGGCAGTGCCTCCAAATTATCACAGTGAAAACAGTTTTGAGCATAAGTGTGATATTATTAATTGATTAGATGGGCCTGAACAAGAACATTTCCTTGCTCACAAAGCAGCTTCTTATTCTCTCCAACTTGTAGTATTCATCAAGTCTGTTTGGCAGGCTGCTGCCACAGTAATGAGCAGGATATCACAAACTGATGAACTTAATTTTCACTGTAGATCAAATGAGGAAATATGATTTGAGACTGGGAGGAAGAAAACAATTAAAATCTATTTAATAAAGATTTTAAAAAATATTCAGGTAAGAAGATGCTTCAGTTCGCATGTCAGCATCTGGTGCAGTGCAGAAGTCCCCTATCAGCAGTTAATACCTGACCTTGCAGACACTGCAATTCTAATAAGTAATCAAAACAGCTGTATTTGAAGAAACATATAAAATATTAAATGAAACTAATACTAGTTTCATCACTTTCTATATCATAGTACAGAGCACTAGTGAAAAAAAGGAGAAAGAATTAAAGAAAGAGAGGGCTTCCCAAAATTCTTGTATAAAGAAGTGCCTGTATTCTCATGACAATTAAAGAATATGCACAAGATTCCTCTAAACTTTTTGCTTTTTTCACTGATGTAACCTAGTACCCACAGACCAAGGCTGTCTTTACTAATTTAAAAACAAACAAAAACCAAAACCCAAACAAAACTAACATTTAAAAATGCCTTTATCATCAGTTATGACTGCATTTAAAAGAGTTCCATTAAAAATGGAAAGCAACAGAAGAATCTATGATGAAAGCCATCCCAACTCTCAATCTTTTGTTTTAGTTTTCTGTCTGTACAGCATGTTTTATCCCAACAACCTATACTACAACTGCAGCTCCAGAAATGTGTAACATGGAATGGCAAGGATTATTCTAGCTTAAAAAAGCAGTAACAAAATATTATAACTTAATCCTTCCTAAAACTACCAAATTCCCCACCTCCAAAGTCTTCATCCCTTGTCTTATCCAAGACATTTAGTTGTGTTTCCGCTTTGGATTTTAAAAGGAAAAGAGAAAGGCAAATAATCAAAGATTAATTGAACACATATCAACACAAATAGCAGGTTTTTAAAGCTATTATGATGTTTTATGTGATATGTTGTTCTATCTTCCTTCAGCAAGAACTTTTAGACTTAGAAATCAGAAATAGAGGATAAAAGTTGATTTGACATGGTTGCAAACCCCCAAGATTTGGGAAATCTATTACTGAACTTCCAGGAACAGACACAGCAATAGCAATAGCAACTGACTTTCAAGATTGCTCTAGAAGTTAAATATTCACTTGCATCAGTTGAAAAATAAATCTGCAGTTTTGATTGCTTTCCTAAGGCAGTCTCAAGAAAGTTACTTCCTCGATTCCTGGACAAGGAGCTGTGATAAACCACAGAAAGACCTCTGTGAACACCTTAAAAATGTGATTGCTTTTTTATATTCAAAATACAAAGTTACCAGTCAAGGATTTCTCACAGTGACAGGGTTGGGAAAAGGCTGCAGGACACTGCCTCAGGAGGGCATAACTACTGTACATGTACAGTGAACTTAGATTTTTATTGCTCCAGCTGTAGGATTTCATGAGCAGGAAGGAAAAGAACAGCAGGAAAAAATTATGTCTGCAAAGCATCGATGTAATGCATTTCCCCTGAGTGCTGTTGTCCAGAGCATCTCACCATCTTTATTGCTGATTGAAACAGGAAGAGTTTGCAGGAGTCAGACGTTCCTCGGGAGCCATGCTGATGGCTCAGAGTCTGTATTGCCCCAAGCAACTACACTGAACGTGAGTTTATGGATCCTGGGAGAATTCATGTCTAATCTTACAGTCTTCTATGGCAAATAGGAAAAATATTGACCTGCATCACTGGCAGAACACTAAAGGAGAGAGAAACTTTACTATCTATATGCTCTTATGTTTTACCAAGGAAAGAGTATTGCTGGGGACAGTCTGCATACCAGCACAAACACAAACTAACACATAAACAAGCCATGTTAACAAACTGTAACCAATAACCAAGTGACTATTCTTACCCACCTTTTGAAAGCCCTCCAAGTTGTTACTTGAAACAATTATCCTGCTAGGCAAATCTGTAACTAGCTAAGAACATGTTCTCATCTGCACAAATCAGAAATTTCTCCTTAATACCAGAAAAAAATAATTTTATTTTAAGGATTAGTACTCCTAACCATATGCTATGCAAAGTAAGACAAAGAAATACACAAAGAGGTCTTACAAATAAAAGACAGCATGTGGTAGAAGTTTTGGAAGAGCAAGTGCTCCTCCTCAAAAGACTGGAGATAGGCAAAAGCTGGTCACATATTCAGAGCCCAAAAGTATGATGTGCACAAGGGACTGAACACAGCACATTTTCCAGTAGTAAAGCATGTTTCCACCATGGAAGTTAGGTATTATAATTACCATTTTTTTTAAAATCCTCTCAGAGTATCTATTTTTTTCCTATTATCCCAGTGTGTCTGACTGAGAGACGTGCTTCACATTTCAGTATATACTGGTGTTTCTCTGGTTTTAACCAAAATCCACCAGCTACAGTCAATAGACGTCCTGCAGACTTGTCCTCATAATTTCTTTAAAAATATTGAAGCTTCTGAAGCAACATGTACCCTTATTCATACAGAAATTTCTGAAGGAAGAAATGCAACTTTAATCGGTATTTACAAAAAAAAAGAAAGGTAAGACAATCAATCACACCAAAATCAGAGAAGTCTGACTAACTTCCACCTAGAACTTTATCTTCCACACAGCCAAGTCAATCTTCAGACTCGTGAAAACCTTATTAGCAAAACTCACCCAGCTCCACTGCGGTCTGTATGCACCTGAGTGACTCTGGACAATCAAAGGCAGTCCAGAGTCCTAAAACATTCAGAGGACCTGACCTTGTGTTTCAGACATCAGTATCTACAAGGAATCAGGTTCTGCTCCCTGAACTAATATGTTTGCATACGACCCATGCTTGCAAGGACCTGCAAAATACACTAGTTACCAACAGTTATGATTAACTGTACTGAAATTTCAAGGAACAGAGAGACAGAGAGACATAGACAAACTGCACATTGTTTTCTAAGCACCATACTCTGGACTATCAGAACTTGTTAACAGAGATTAGACCACAGCTGTTGCCATGAAACAAAAAAAAAAAAACCAAAAAAAAAAAAAAACAAAAAAAAAAAAAAAAAAAAAAAAACCACACCAAAAACCCACACAAAAAAACACCACAACACACCAACACACCAAAAAAACCCCAAACCTACCAAAACCAAAACAGGAAAAAAACCCCTGCACTGGCCCAAATAAAAATGAAACAATTAAATATACAGGAAACAGGAATTCTCTTGGACAACCAGCCACCAGACACTCCAATTGAATTATTCACTGCATTAACTAGGAGGATTGGAAAAAATATTAACTAGTATTTAGTAAAAAAAAGGTTTATTGCAGCCGGAGGAGAAAAAAAACTAACTAGCAGGCTTTTCAGAGCCTGAAAATCATTATCCTCTGCAACCAGAACCCACACAGCCTTCCTGAAGTCTCTCAAGCAAGTAAAGGATGGCTGAGCACACTTAAGGTCAAAAAACCCCATGGTTGGACTGGAGTTTTAGTTTCCCTTTGGGACATGGCTCTATATTCACTTGAAGTTCAATCCAGAGCTTGAGCAGAACCCATACAGTTTGTTCCATTAAAATCAAGTATCAGCTCACATCTAATACCACACAACTGTGAGCAATCACCAGAAATGGCATGCCTGCTCCCCCACTCCTTAACCACAAAATATTGCTCCTTTCCTTCAATTCGGCTAATGATCCTGCAGCTGCAGAGGGAGTCGGTTCAGTAGGCTCACCCAGGAGCAAACTAAAGCCTCTAAAACAAAACAATCAGTCAGTTCAACAAGCTTATCCGGTGGAAAACTATGTGGCTATACAACTGCTGAATCTGACAGGAGGTACAGGGACCAAGTTCATGAGGAAAGGGGGAACCTGCTTTTAGTAGACAAGGCACCATTACAGCACAGGTAGAAATGTATTTTGTTTTTCTGGGATCCAGTAGAGCACGATCCTGGTCAAGCCCATGTGTGCAATCAAAAAAATTAGAAACAATTCTCCATAGGTATTTTAAACACAAAACAAGAAAACCCCAACCTCTCAGGGGAGTTTTGAAGTAAAGTGTACATTTGAATATATAACTATCTTGGAAGAAAAGAGGCTTCTATCACGTTCACTGAGGAACACTTCATGTTCAACCTCTCAGATACCTGTTAGCAAACAGTTAGTAACTTGCAGTGAAGAGTATGTTTAAGATTTGGAGGTGTTTTTATCCAAAGAAGAGGAGGGTATAATCAGCATCAGAATAGCCACGCCGACACAGCTTATGTTAACCCAAACTACAGTCTTTTCCCCCAGCTACAGAACTGTATGTTTACATTCAGCTTCAGACATTAAAATAGATTCAAACTAGTCCAAAGCAACTTATTGACCCATAACAATCTTTAATGATTTTGTATACACAACTGAATATTCAATACTTTTGCCAGTCATCTATGGATTTCACTTTTAGAGGAATAACAAAATTAAACGTCCACCCATTACCTCAAAAGCCCCACCTTGACAAGGTTTGTTTACTCTGCCAGCGCATTAAAACTCACAGCATCCCCTCTGAGGGGGAGAGGAGGAAATCCAGACAAAACCATTGAGGAAAACAGAGCTGGGTGACTTGGCAGTTCTTTGAATGGCTCTCTCCACTAAAAGAATCACAAAGTAAAGCCTCTTCAGACTGCAATAATTTGCAAAGCTTTCCAGCCTGAGATGGACTCTGGGGTCAGCAAAAAGCCCAGGTGGGCTCAGGGCACACACATATACATGTAGGTGAGAAAACAGCTGCAGAGTACCAACTACACAAGTTACAGATGTTCTCTTCAAAGAATACATGAAAGTACATAAGAACTCAGGCCACACTCTCATTAAGCCATCAATACCACAACACAAAAAAGTTCTTAAGTGGCCAAAGCATCTCAGATAAGATTGAAGTACTCCACTGAGGCTGCACAGGGTTGATGACCTTCCTGTACTAACTGTGACTGATTTGTGTCAAAACCACTTGTCCCTGCCCTTCTTGTGACAATGTCAGCAGGACACTCCCAGAACAGTCAAAGCTTGGGCTGTCAGCAAACACACCACTCAGGCTTCCACCAGTTTGTCAATACTACCAACCATAAGATACAGCACTTAAACTAAAAAAAAAATGGATCACCCCCACTTATCACTACCATTACAACCAACAGCTACCTGTACTCACAAGATGAGTAATGCACGCAACCACAAAAAAAAAAAGGCTGTTAAATAACAAGTGAAAACTTTTAAACCAATTTACTAGGAAAGCTAATCCAGAATAAGCTGTTTCAGAAAACTGAACAAGAAAAAAAAGAACAAGTACTGGGAACAGCTGGCTTTGGTTATTAAATGCTAGAAATGCACACTTCAGTTACCTGCTCTGATATAACAGCCCATACCTGATCAGCCTCTAAAATGAATTGCTGTTTCCACAGAAAAACAAATTGAGTAATAAGATTCAAGTAGAAACCCAGGCACTCCAAATGACACAAAGAACCATGTAACACCTGGCAGGACAATACTCAGCAGGGGGAATTCTCTTGGAACAGTTTGCTCAGAAACAAGGTGTCACACAGCAAGCAGTGCTGCACATCGGGCATCTCGCTGCCAGATCACAAACACACTCCTTGCCTGCACTTTCCCTGTCTCCCCCAGCGTCACCAAACCACTCTCTCCTGGAACAGCTTCCAAAGGAATTCTTTGAATAGAAACAGATACAAGCAAGAGGACTAAAAATAGCAGAGCAAGAGCAGAGACATTCTCACACTTGCAGAAACATACTCAACTGCATAAAAAAAAAGACCCCTATTTAATTCACACTAGAATTGACAGTGAGGGACAAAGTAGAAAGTGCCACCACAGAAAAGTTTTGGAGGGCAGGATTAATTCAGACTTACGCCACTCATCAGATCACAGTACAACACACACACAAAAAAAGCAATGCTGAAATTACAAGCCACAACTGATATAGAAGGAAATACACTCTGTAATCAGTAATGCTGTATCTATAAAATGTGATAGCAGATTTCTGATTTTAGCTTCAGTTTTGGTAGCAACACCAGACAGCTCAGTATCCTTCCTGCACCTTCCCAACCCCCAAACTAGACACCAAGGGAAGACCACCAGCACAAACCACTCCTTGTGATACGTTCTTATACTCAGAAGACAAAAGAAAGCTAGGAGTCTTGCAGAAAAACACTTTTAAATAAAGCAAAATATTCCAGAACATCTTTCTATACTTTTTTTGTCCCAGATTATATTTCTCAAGACTAATCTTAGGCAGGAATATCCACCAAAACAAAATACGTTTTTTTTTCCAGTTGTTTTTTTTTTGTTTTTGCAGTGACATACATTGTCTCTGAATTTAAAGTTTCAGAAGGAGGAAAAGAAATAATAGTTTGTAAGGCAGTGTTAGCCATTTCCTTTCTTCACAATCACTGTACATCACATCTTAATGAAAACTATCAGCCATTTGGCTCAGTTTAGCCTTTCAAAGTTAAAAAACACTGTGAGAAGTGAGTGAAATCCTTTTACAAACTTACTGTCAGGTGCTCAAAAACAAGAAACAACTAAAACAGCACCAAGAACTGAAAACCATCAAAGATCACTTCCATTTCCCTGCCACCTCTGGATGGCTCTTTCTTACAGTCACAACTGTTGTTACCATTTTGTCTAGCTTAAAACAAGCAGGTTTGACAAGCTTCCTCTGATACTAATCCTCATGTTAACTTGCTTCAGTCAGAAACTTTGGGTTTACCCCAAGCTTTCCCCCCTGATTTTGAGTATTATTTTCCTCACAACCCCAGCTTCTCAACTTGGTGTCATGTGTAAATTCAGCTATTTCTTCAGTCTAGAACTCATGTGAAGTCAGGTCTATCTCACCTGCACAAAAATGATACCAAACTTTTGAAAGAGATGATGGATTAATTATCTTTACAACCTAAAACATGCTAGAAAGGAGCAGGCAAATAAAAAGCCCTCTATGCAGAACTCAATTTCATTCTTGAAATTAAATCAAAATTAAATTAGTCTCTCACTTCTTACTTTCTTAAATTTTCTGAGGAAGATACCAAAGAGACAAGGTGCTCACATAAAGCATCAAATTGCCTACAGTTTTACTGCATTTAATTCAGTATTTACTTTCTCTCTAAACATAAATGGGGTGGAGAATGACCTGTATGCTTTTTCTAAGACCCATGACCACTGTTCCAGCTCCATCTGTACCTTCTTCTGCTAACATGGTCTGACTTAAATGTTATTGTGTTCGCTGTCTCCAGTAGGAAGTTGTCATTCTCTTCCATCACTTCTTTACAAGAAACCAGCTCACAATAAAATTCACACAAGGGCAAGAGTAATATTGACTTTTTAAGTTCACAAAATCTGAACAAGCATATAAAGCTTTTCTTCAAAACTCCCTTCCTATTGTTAAGCCATTAAAAATTCCTTTTCATATTAATGTAGTCCCTTATCTTCACCAAGTTAGCACTCCCTTCTAACATATTTTTGTAGTCCGAGTTAGTTGAGTACAGCATAGGAATGAATCACAGTCCCTGATTCCACACAGGTATGCCAAGTTTATATACTGTGCAAGGCAATACTAAAATGCCTAAATAGAAAATGTGTTTTCTAAAACATTCAAAGAAGATAGTAGTGACCTGTCCATTTAACCACTGAAAGTCTGAAAGACCAAGCACTTTCCTGTAAGATGAAGTTACTCACTTTTGAAACAAAATGGAGTTGTACTCTATACACAGCTCCTGAAACAGCTTATTTACTCTAACTGTACACCTCACTATCAGTACACATATGAATTCTGAGACTGGAATACACATTGTGCTAACTGCAGTGCTCAATTCAAGCAACAACATTGAAATATTACAGGTACCAGCTACAGAGAGCATACTGCCCCTAGAAGAACTTCACAAAACAAAAGGTTTGACAATGACAATATTTAAAACCATTTCAAAAGATGTGTTGTAAACATCAGTTTTCTCCAAGGAAGTCAGAAACTGTATGTATACAGAAATGAAGCAAAGGATGAGCAAGGAATAGTCAAGATAAAACATTACAAGTTCTAAAAATTGCATTACAAAGTTCAGTAACAGCTTTTTAAACACAGTAATAATTTACAGTCATTTACAGAGCCTTGTTTAAAAATTCTAGCACAGCAGGGGATTGTTAAGCACACTTGCTGAAAAAGCCAAGATGACACTGTAAATAAATTCAGAAACCAATAGTAGACAAGTTTAAAATGCAGAACAGTATGATGCCTTAAATGTGTTCTCAATTTAACACAAGACTATTTTTCAAGTTCAATGAGAACACTGTCCAAAACATGGCTTTTTGAAAACTAGTAAGAACCTGAATCAGTAGAATAAAGCAAAAATAAACATTTAAAAGGAAGAATGTAACATATTTCCTCTGATCAGGGAAAAGAGTATAAGAGCAGTCACCCAAAACTGCAATCAGCAGAAAGTAAATGACTAAAAACCCCCTGTCTCACCTCCAGAACACTGAAATTTGCTGTTCTGCAGGGCTTTAAGGTAGTTTTTTTGAAAGTATACAAGTCTCATCTAAGTAGGTACTGTCCTTTTGGTTCCTTCAGTTTTTGATGTCTAATATTAGAAAAACTATACTTACCAACCCTGTCGCTATGCTCTAAAACTCTAAGGACAAAGGCGTTAGAATGACCTTAGTTTTGATATTCAAAAGAACACTGCCCTGAAGTTTGAGTTCTTGAGATTTTTTGGAAGATACTGTGAGCTCGCAGCCACATCACAGGAATTTCTGCACAGGATCAAATGCAAGAGACTGATAGAATGGGATAAAACAACTCTCAATACACTGCATTTAAACATTATGGAGTACACATACAACTGCTGAAAACAACAACTTAAAAGAGTAGAATTTTTACTTCCACCTATTCATGAAAGTCCATTTGAAGAGTTGTAAATACTTCAAAGTAAAACATTTTGCGCTCCTTTTAGATTTTATTTTGCCAAAAAAAGAAGAAAGGGAAGGAAAAAGTATGTTTAAATGAATTATCTCATGCTAAGAGCCAGAGACATAACTTCCCTGAAAACCATTCCAAAATCTCAACTCTTGTATACAGAACAAATAAAACCCAGAAAATTCCTAGCACACACAGCACCAAGAGTAAGGCCTTCCATATCTGAGATTATGTTAGACTTTCATATATATTCTAATATGCAAGTACATTTGAGAACACAAACCTTTGTTCGACTGATTTATCAGTTCCTACCAAAATCAAATGAGGAATAAAAGAGAGATCAAGGGAAAATGACATTAAGTGAGAAGAAACACTAGGACAAAACCTGGTGAATTAACAAAACAAAAAAAACCAAAAAAACAAAAAAAAAAAAACCAACCTTACAAACTAATGTGAACACACTAAACGCTGTAGTTTTACTTCAGAGGCAACTAAAACTAAATAAACGTTTATCTGGAATTCACTTGTCAGCAAACATTATACCATGACTGAAATGCTAGTTGTTGAACCTTTAGAAGTACACTGATGTCAAATTACACCACAAACAAGTATTTCTTTAGTGCACTCTTCTAGAGCTTTAGCAAGATATCCAATTGTGTAAAAGAATTGAAAGTGTAAGTCCCAGACACATATGATCGTGTTTTGGTTAACATTAAGTCTTTTGGGTGTGTGATGTTTTTAATTTAACACAACTGGGAAGCTTTCCCATCATCTTCTTCACGAGGAGCTTTTGAGGAGCTTTTTTCTTTTAAACTCATCTGAAGCTTAATAGAGATCCAAACCTTTTAATTTATTCAATACAAGCTTTGATACATCCCCAAAACTTAATCCTTGGGAGGTCAATATACACCAAGTACTGAAAGAACTAAACATATCACTTCCTCCCAGCTGGTCTTTGAGATTTCAGGAAAGCAGAGCCCCACACCTTTCCAGCCATAAATACCATACCAATATAAAATACAAGAGAGTTATAATGCCCAAACATGCATTTAGATAAACCAGCCTAGTGTGAAGCTCCATTTTCAGGCTTTGCCGTGTTTCCAGATGAATGCTTTTAGGTTTTAACTACAACAAAATAAAGTTCATATATACATTTTAGCAAAGTTTAGCAAAGTGTTTGACCTATATTTACATAAGGTTACTTCACCTGGTAGGGAACTTGAAAAGCATATAGCTGAGATTTTTCAGGAAATGTAAGAAATGGTAATGCTCTTATTTTATTCAACAGAATGACTACGTGAATCTACCAGGAGAATTAACTTTCCTCAGAATTACTGAGTGCCAGAAGAGATAGCTTATCCCCTTCAACATGTCTGTTTTAGAAAAGAAAAAAAATATTATCTTAAAAAAAACTTTCACAGTCTTTCCAGCATATCTGTTCATATATAAGCTTCTGGGGCATACAGCAAATTGTCAATGCTACAATACACATAGCCATAAATGCAGAACAAAAACACATTTGTAGGAATACCAAAAGTAAGATGCAAAACAGCCTCACAGCTTTGCAGTCAGCATTACCAGAGACGCAGCCGCTACACACTAACAGAGCAACACCGTTTCAGCGCACTGAAACATAGTCTCAGTGTCAAAGAATTCACCAGGCCGATTTAACAGCCAAATGGGACGCTGAGAACAGAGACCCCTTTCTCTCCCCCAGGTACTCCACCATGGCTAATCATTCCTGATATTATTTCATTACTCACTTTCAGTGCAGTTCATCAAAGCAGGAATTTTGTTTGTTTGTTAAGACACACCTAAGGTTCCCCAGCATTACTGATTCTACTTACATGAACCAGGCTCCGAATAATTTGAACAAACAAATCAAAGTAGCAACACATCATATCAAGATCAAGAACACCAAACTCTTCCCCGTTTTTCCCCCACTGCAAACCTGTCTTGTAACTAGCCCCAAGCCACATCCTCCTCCTGCTCCTCCACAAGCAACTCGCTCTGTCCTTCTCCCTTTACATCCTGCATTAGAACCTGCCTGCTAAGTCAAAGAAAGTATCATAAAAAGTCCACGTTAACAACTAATCCTAACTTTTCTCCAGTACTGTGGAGCAACTGGAAAAGGGGGAAGAGTTATATATCAGCTTTTCAATCAAGGTCTGTCAATAAAGGGGACCTATGACCATACAAGCAGTTCCCGGCCCCTCACCACTCCTAAACAAAGTCCCAAGAAGAAAAATTATGCTGACTCCAGTTGCTCAACTCTTCCATTTGTTTTCCCCTATATCTTTCATTTGTTTTCCCCTATATTCAGTTCCAGTTTCAAACAGCTACCTATTTTTTTTCCTGGGTGGAAAGGCCTTTAGTTACCACAGTGTGGCTCAAATGTTCAACATCACCTTGTTTTTGCCTGAAAGGCAAGATGCCTCAGTCAGTATATTTTTGTGTTCAATTTTTACTTAAGTAATAAAATTAACTGAAATTGGATGGTTTTGCAGTTTCTTGCATTATGTTTTATCATATTTTATAGTGGGCGAGTCATTTCATAACTAATGAAACACTTGAACATCTTCTCTTGATCTGCCATTTTAATGGATTTGTTTATTGAGGACAATATAAGTTATACACATTCTTGCTTCACTGTCTTTCATGGCAGAAGTTCTCAAAAGCACTCCCCAGTAATCCACAGAATCAGTAAGGGAGCAAAGTCATCCAAATATTTGAGGCAGGTTTCCTAGCAGAAACTACACCTCATGATGTTTCATTTTGGATGACTGTTCTAGAAGAGTCATCCCAGCACTTCGCAGATTCAACTATGCAAGTAATCCCAGCACTATCCCAGATTCAACCTAACTATGCAAGTAATTTTAACCATCTAACTTTATTTCAACCTTTCTTTACAGTTGTGGGGGTCTTGCAGTTTTTGGGAAAAGTGTCTGGACTTGCAAGAGTACAAAAACTAGGCTGGTCCAGTTAGCTTCTAATTTAGGACTCCCATAGTTCTGCAAAGTGTGGGCTTTAGTCTCATTAAAAAGTACTTTTAAAAATACTTTTGATGTACATAACATCACAAAATGGAGTTCAATATGCGGTAAGAACTCAGTGTAACTTTTCCTAAACAATGTATTTTACTTCAAGTCATCATTTGCAATCTGTGCAACTCCTAGACAGAACATACAAAGGACCTGGGCAATTTTATCACTGTCAGACACTAATAAAACAAACAGTGTTCAACCTATTTCTTCCCTCACAGACTGCTGAATTATTGTTTTCAATTCAGCTAGAACCAGTCAATTAGTCCTCATTTGCAAGCACAGAAATTATTCAAATTTGAAATATGCCTCTTACTGCATTTTCAAAGTACTTTCTCTAAACCCACCCATTTCTCAACCAACCAAGAATCATTAATTACTGTGAATACCACACCACCCATACTAAATTCAATGCTTAATCCACCTCTTTCTCAAAGGCCAGTAAAGACATATAAATTTAGTTTGCCTGAAGGACTACAGCTCTAACTATGCCAAGCACCTGAATCCAGAGAAAAAAGCCTGGGAGGGATGTGGTGCCTCAGCAATATGTCTAAGTACCTGAAGGAAAGGGACACAGTCAGGCTACTTTCAGCAGTGCCCAGTGTCAGGACCAGAGCAAAAGAGCTGAAACACAGGATGCTCCCTGTGAACAACAGGGAACACTTTTGTGCCTTGAGGGCAACCAAACACTGGCACAGCACAGGTTGCCCAGTGAGGTGGCAGAGTCTCCACTGCAGATATTCAAAACACACTCAGACAAAGCCCTGGGCAACCTGCTGTAGATGGTGCTGCTTGAGCAAGGGGAGACTAGAACACCTCCAGAATTCCCTGTCAGCCTAGGCCAGCCCATGATGAAGTGAAGGAAAAAGGCAAGTCCTTTAACAGAAAAGCTGTTATCAAAAACATCCCACCAGCTCCATTAGAGACAATTCTCAAGCTCTAGCATTTCTGCTCCTACAGTAATATAGAGAAAATCAAGAGACTCTTCAATTAAATCAGGTAGGTTAAAAGCCACTGGGATAAAATCCAGAAACATACACTACTACATCAACAAATAAAATGGTAAACAATAAAAACTGGAGTACAGGTATGAAGTTGAAACGGGTTTTATACTAGCAGTCATAACAGAGAACTATTCAAAAAAGATAATAGGCATCTTTTTCTAAGATGCAAAGAAGAGTTCCTGGGCATTGCTGCTAATCTGGACATCAAGAAACAGCAAAGAAACCCAACAGGTTGAAGATAGGTATCAGAAAGTGTTTACTCAAATGCTAAGGAAAAAACAAACACTTGTATGTACTCATTAACTTAACTTCACCAACCTCACAAGTCTATTCCAACCTTTCTCTAAAAAAAATTTCTGACAGCTACCCCTTGGCACTTAACCCATGTTCAAAACATTCAGAAATTCATTCAGTGGCTAATAAAAGAAAGTGAAGGACAAGACCAGGAAGTGCAGTACTCTTCGCCCTCATCACACTTAGTCACCTGAAGTTAACATCACTAACTTAGGTCTCCCTTATGTCAGTCTCAAAACTGGATCACAAGTCAGTGATCTCCACAATGAGTGACTGAAAGCTGAAATAAAAGCAGACATCCATCCCTTGGGGCACAACCCATCAAATGCATGGACCAGAGTTTCTTGAATACAATATACTATGTACAGCCCAACAGTACTGCAAGGTTTGGCACCAGGATTCCTTTTAGATTCCTGTTGCTGAAACCGTGTGTAAGACAACATAAGATTTTGAAAATCAAAGAAGAGCAGAGAAAAAAAAAAATCGGCAATAGCTTTCAAATTGGACAAACACAGATAATGAAACAGTACAAAGCCAAGCACTAAGGACAAAATAGCCATGATTTAGTTAACATTTAAAAACAGGAAGCAAAAATGTTTCTGAAGTTATATGCTTCATTCCATATTACTATACATCCATCACCCTCAAACCACTAAACAGTACAAATGGAGTAGAAACAAACACTGTGTTTTCCTTCCTCAAAAGCAATCTCAATATGGTTTTTAAAGTATCATCCTACTTCCAGAAACACTACTTTAGTAGTAAGAAACACAAATGAAATGTTCTAGATTAAACCAATGCCAGATGCAATAAAACTGCATAAAGACTTCCTCTCTCTATAGTTAACCATTAAAAATGTTTAGGAACATGGTCATAACTAGTGAATTCAAATCCTACACCTTCAGCCACAGGGTTGGCCTAAACGACTGAGGTAAGCATTCTTTCCCCCACACTGAAACAGTTTTAAAAAGTACAACCTGATGATTCAAATCTGGAGGTTAATAAAGTATTTGTGTTTTCTTCAATTAATTGTAGATTCACATACTGAATAATTCTGCAAGACCGATTCCATTGAACCTGCATCTTCTACAGCAATAAACTGTATTTTCTGTATGATATAGCAGAAAAACAAAACCATAGAGTTCACGATCGGAGTATACTTCAGGCAAATCTTAAGTCTCAAGAAAGATCAAAGCTCTCTCAACATGGGAAACATTTAATTGTTTTTAATGCAAAATGCTACACTCATCCAGGTTAAGGAGTCCTCCAACCTCACCTGTTGGAAGACTGATTTAAGAAGCCTGGGGAGAGAGCAGAAAAAAAGCTTGACAATTTTACCTTCAAAAGAAGCCACAATATTGTGCAGGTTCCACAAAGAAAGCTGGACAAAAAGAAATAGAATTTCAATAGCACTGAGAATAGAAACAACTCCATCCAAGGGAGCTGCACTAAGTTGTTCCCATAACCTATTTTACAGGTTTTACAATCTAAAGAGAACATAATATTTATGATGTAGTAAAAGCAGGCTGAGCAAGACATGAGATCTTAGGCATCAGACCATACCACCTTTAAACTGCTTGTCTTTAGTCGCTGTTTACTCCTCGAAGCATTGAGAAGTAATGGGGAGAGAAAGGCTTAGGGTACCACACCTGTGGAAGGAACAGCCTTGCAGGAGCCCCAGGCGGATGGGGAGTTCCAACAGACTCCCAGTGCAGATGGCCAAAATCAAAGAGTGTGGACTTTCATGTTAGAGCAAAACAGACAAACCCTTTGTACAGTTTTTGTAAAATATAAACCTGAAGTAATTGCAAAGGAGGCATTTCACAACCTTTCATCACAGCTCTCACTTTAATGAATGTAACCTGTTTAGGGAAGTTATATGAAAAACAGTGCAAGTCCAAACTAGGTCTTCTCTGAAAAGCACAAAGGACCCAATGGGCTACAAGTAAACAGACTGTTTGAGAAATAAACCTAAAATTCACCAAAAGCTCTAGCAGAATAACACTGAAGTGCATGTGAATTGTATTTCCTCAAGCATCTTCCATTCAATAATTCTGAAGTCTACAAATACAACACGGTTTCTCTAATCTGTATTTTACCAAGGGGACAAGTCACTTGGCTTCTCCTTCAGCAAGCTCACACAAGGCTGTTGCAAAGCACTGAACTCAGGCATTCAGAGTCCTGTCCCTGTGCTTCAACCAAATAAGAAAAAAAGATAAATAAAAATATTCATAACAAGTCTGAAATTTTACCCCTAGTCTTTCATGAAACACCTATTCTAAGTACCAGTACTAAATGTGACTGAAACAGCATGTAAGCATTACTACTAATAGCAAGACTCTCAGTGATGATTATTAATAGAGCATTAACAGTACATGACACATACATCTTTTAAGCACTGCTCATCAGCATGTTACTCTGCTATGACCAATATCAATAGGACAACATCAGCAACAAACATAAAGTGTACCAAAAAATGGCATTTTCCAAGGAAATAATCACCTAAAATAAAAGTTCATGGAAGAAATATAGAGCATCAACAATCTACTTCTAGGTTCTAGAACTGCAGCTTCAAAAAAATGGAAGAGCCATACAAAAAAAAGTTTAAAAATAACAGCTTCTGGTAACAGACAAAACTATTTTGTTGGTTTACTCCCTAGCTTCCTTAGGTTTTAGTGGTGAGTCTGTAGCTTCCATGTCGCCTCAAACAATCAAACCCTTCTGTAAGTCATGGCACCAGGAGCTTTACGGAGGATGGGCCAAAACAACTGAAACAGTCTGAAGTTCAGAAACGCCATGTTTTTTTTACTATAGACAGTTTTCAAAATCAACACACTGATAAAACTACAAATTGAACAAAGTAGAACAGAGCTTGTCCAACTCCCACTCCTGCCCACCTCCAAGATTACTAAGGTCATAAAAACAGAAGCCAGCTCATTTTCAGGAGTCACAAAACATCATCAATCCTGCAAAGTGATTTAGCCTTGCTTGCTTTCAACTTACCTAGTGTAACGTTAAAAATAAATTCTTTAAACAAGTTAGGTCAAACCACTGCAGAGAGATTGGGTCCAGGTATAAATACTGAGTCAGCCAGGTAGGAATCCAAACCCAGATTCCATTGGAGAATGTGATACAACCAAGGGAATTGCTAAAAGGGCCTGGTAAATATTAAAGAAGCAAAAGCCAGGAGGCTGAGTCGCTACCATTTTTTGTGAAGGGCTCTGTTTCAATGGCAAGCACTGCTCCCCCTCCCTTCCCTTCCCTCACATCCAGCTCCAATTTCTCTACTTGCAAAAAACCAGCTGCTCTCAGGCCAGGACAGCCCCTCCACTCCCCTTCCACAGCTTTCCTTCACACAGCTCCGTAGCAAACCCCGAGTTTCTGTTCCACAAAACATCCTGCTCCTCTGAACACAACCAGGGGTGCTCTGCACATCCACACTCCTGGTGCTAGCACACTTACAAAAGAGAAGCTTCAAACCAGTCCACCCTGCTCCCAGGTGGCACCCAACAGCACTGCAGATATTCCAGCACAAGCTTTTAAACCTATTCCACATCAGAGAGTTCAGACCCTTGTCAATAGACTCAAACATGCACTACCAGTTCACTTCCCTTCTGCAATTTTCTTCAGCATCAAGAGAAAACGCAGAAGAGCGTTCTGTTCTTTTTAAAGGCAACATAAGTCAGCCCTGCCGTGGCACCCAATTCCAAGCAACCACACACAGCCGATGGCAAGGAAGGACTAAATTGGAGAAGCTTAATAGAGGGAACGGTTCATTCATTGTCATGTCCTCGAGTAACCCACTGTAGCTGCTGAGATGTTATTGTCTCTAGGTGTGACCCCCACCACCAGCGAGGGAATACCCGAAGAGGGGATGAGCAACGACAACATGGAAGTAAAGCCTGGCAAAAGTCATAGATCGATACTTCATCATCCACTTGTTCACTTCTCAAGCTGCCACCTCCCCTCTGGCCTGACTCCTGCCGCCAGCCCCACTCCTCCAGCTGGTCCCGCTTTCCTCACATGCCGCCGAGCCAGAGGCACCAACCCGCCAGAGGGAAACCCTCGCTGCAGGAGACCAGCACTTCCAAGATGAGATGAGAACCCCTCCTCGAAGGCGGACACGGTGCAGGACCCCCTCCCGCGGATGTCAGGTGGTGCAGACAGAAC
>NW_005054378.1:144494-146018 GCF_000277835.1 Geospiza fortis | reverse complement strand
CTTCCGGGGGCTGCGTGACGAATCCCCGGAGGGACCCCAGTAAAGGACGCCCAGAGGGCCCCTCGGGAGGGGCCGCGGGAATTAACCCACGAGTTCCTGAGGAACCCCTCGAGAGACCCCGTGAGAGCCCATGTGAGGATTCCGCTGAGGAGCCCTCCAAGGGACCCTGTGAGGGACACCGTGTGAGGGACGCCCTGAGAAGCCCCTCTGAGGGGTGCCCTGACGGGGCCCGGTGAGGGACCTGGGTGGCTTAGGAACAGGGCATTTGAGAACTAGTTCTGCACTTACATTAATGTAAACATCTCCTTTTGAGAGGATGGACACAAAGGAGGCACCCTGTTGACATAGAGAGAACTCCAGGACAAAAGATAGCCACACTACAGGAGGAGAAAGTCAAGTAAAGTATGGTGGGGATTAATGGAGAATAGGGAGGGGATGGTACAGCAGAATTGTGTTAGAGAACTTGGTGCAGCTTCTGGCAGTCTAAACAATAAAAGGACAGATGGCAAGAAAGGATAGTCAATAAAACTTGACTCCTGAGATGAGTTTTGGGTTGTGAGTCAGGAGAGGAAAAAAACCAAACCACAAACAAAAATGTTTCTTCCATTTAGGCATTTTCTTGTTGTTTATTTTTTCTATCGTGTACAGCACCTTTAATTGCCGAAAATGCAGCGGTCCTTACCTTTTGGGCATTATTGCAAGGCCTGACATATTAAAGCCAGGCTTACTTACCCTGCGTGGAAGCTGCTCTCTGCTTGGTGCAGAGCAGGCAGGGCTGGTGAAGGTTATGTTCAGATTGTTCAGCCCTTGTTGCCACCAGTGACGATGTCCCATGGTCTTTGACCTTTGCTGTGGTCTGTTATCCTTTACTGCTCATCCTCTGTCCCTTAAGCCCATATTCTCCATGAAAGTAGAAAGGGCATGAAATCTGATTTTACCCTAAACAGTATCTAAAAATTAATTTGTGTTTTTCATGTTTCTGCCTTCTCTGCATGAAGTAGACAGATTTAGCCAGTCTGCATCCTTGACACTTAGTGCATAGATGGGCAGGAGCTACAACAGATCCTACTGCTGAGGAGCTGCAAGATCCCCCTGTTCTTTTTTTTCTCAGTAAGATAGAGGGTCCTTTGAAATAAATTGAAATTCAGACCAAACAGTGCACAGGTATTGTTGATTTTCTTGATGCAGCTGTTGATATTCTGTTTTATTACTATAGCAGGGGGACAATTAATTACAGCTGTAAACAAAGTTTCACAAGCTTTGTGACAAACATGTCTGCAGCTCCATAATCTGTGTGGATTTAATCAGTATTGTTAGCATTTTTCCATCATGGCTTGGCAATCCTTTGATAATCAAGATGGAAATTTGATGTGCAGCACAAAACAACAAAGGCTAAGAGCTCTTGGGATGCTGTTGTCAGATGGTGTAGTGCCAGCTGGAATATGTCTCTGAAAATCACACAGAATTCAGCCCAAGAGCATTTGGAATGGGAGAAAACTGAGCAGGGATACCAGGATCAAAGTG
>NW_005054378.1:105896-144484 GCF_000277835.1 Geospiza fortis | reverse complement strand
TTCTGCTGTACATGGAATAAATATAAATGAGAAAATGGGATACTGTACTGACAAAGCTTCCAGAGGAGAGCTAAAGGAATAATGTGATGGAGGCTTTGGAACGAAGACCTTCACTCCAAATATTGATCAGGAGGAATTTCTTCACTGAAAGGTAGTGAAGTATTTGGATGGACTGCCCAGGGAGGTGGTAGGAGTGTTCAAGAAATGACTAGACATGATACTTAGTGCTCTGTTCTAATTGCCAAGATGCTGATCAGTTACAGGACTCACTTTCAGGTGTCTTTTCAATACTGTGATTCAGTACATCAGACTTGGAGAGAAGACCCTGCACTAAACACTGTGAAGGTTTGACCAGGCCTGGCAGGCAAGCTCTGCCTACTGCCTGTGTCAGGATTCTTATCTGCTGTTACAAGGATTTACAACCTCTTCAGTTTTCCAGCCAGTAAATAACAGTCTGGTGCAGGTGCAAATCCAGATAAACAATTCTGCAGTAAGCTGGAATAGCCTTTCTCAGTCACTTTCTGCAGATTTCTGAAATAGGCTGCAGTTCACATACCACAGGCTGGACATCACTATTCTGGTGCTTTGGCATTTTCCTTCCCTATCACATTTGTGAGTGGGGAAAACTACTTGTGTTAAGAATATCTCCCCATTCCTAGTTCAAGAGTCTGTTCTACTTCTGTGTTGCAGTAAAATCATCCCTTCTTGACAAGCTCAGGCAGTACTGTCTTCCCTCTTGCAAATGCTCTCTTCCACTTTCCATACTACCAACCCCTCCCCCTCAGAATCATTGGACAATTGGTCTGACTGAACTGAAGTTCAGAGCAGTTTTTTGCTATTTATTCTGAAGTTTTTATTTTCTTTGTGCCCTGTTTTTTTTTCTTTTTTTACATCACTTGGTCTAATAAAAAATTACTCTGCTGCAAACTGGTCTCACAGCCCTGACCCTGATGACACCTCTTCAACAGCACTACCCTTTTCCAGAATACATTGCACTAGCCTCAGAAAGTCAACATAATCCAGGTACACAAGCTCTGCAACGGAGAGGCTCAGTATAAAGAAACCAGTCTTGACTTTGAGTTTGCAGGGAACCTGTTTAGAAGCCCGGAAGATAATAGGGCTAATCTCAAACACTGATAGCCAGGTGGCTGCGGAGCCAGCCAAGGATTGTTGGTACTAACAGCCAGGGATTGTTAGCAATAACACACTGGGAGAATGAACAAAACATGGCTGGAGAAGGGGCCACATGGAGGTAGAGCAGTGCTTTTCTGAGACAAACATCCTGGCTCCTGGAGACTAGCACAACGCAGCACAGGTGTAGGAACAAGGTCAAGAAGCAGGCATGTAGGAGGATATGGAGACCACCAAATACCCTGAAGCCTCCAACCCATTTCCACAGTAGCTAAATTACACAGAAAGGGAGAAACTTACTTCCAGTGCAGGGAAACTTATCTATAAAAAGGTACCCCCACAAAGCCCTGTGTGTGCACCCCAGGACCCTGAACACCCCATCATCTGCATCAGCAATGGAGCCAGGATTGCTGATCTCTCTTTTTTTCTTTGTCCCTTCTTTTCTCCTCCTCTTTAATACAGCTTGCTCTCTTTCTCTCTTCCCTTTGACATCCCTCCTTTATTTTAAACCCACTGCCATGTGCTTATGGGGCATCAGAGACTAACAACAGTTTCCATGCAGAGTGTGTAATCTAAGATTTTCTAGATTTTCTAGACCCTCCGACTTTTGCTGTTTCTTTTGTCCACAAGCATTTGCAAATCTTAGGTGCTCCCTTCTCCTGAAGAGTGGGATGCCACAATATGGAATTCTCCCTAGGTATAATGGAATAATTGAAAATTTTGGTGGCAAAGTGAAGTTCTCTCAAGAGAACTGTTACAAGGATTTTATAATGAGAGATGTTATCTTTGGGCATAGCTGGGGTTACTGCTGCATTTAGATGTGGGGTGAAACTTGTGGAGATGCTCCCAAGAAATCGGATCTAGTGTGTTAGATTGTGTTGATATGCCTGTACAAGCAGAGCTTCCGCAACAACTGTACTTGAAAGAGTTGCCATTTACATTATGGAAGCAAGCCCTTCTAGAGATACCATTCATGATGGTGAAAGCAGGAAGGATAATGATGTCATTGTGTCCAGCCTTCATAAAGCCCAGGCCATTCAATTCCTAACATCCATGGGTTGCGTTAGTCCATCATGTCTCAGCATCATCCTTGGAATTTATGTTGGGCTGATTGATCATTCTTTAGAGACAGTGTGTCCCTGGAGATGACCCTTTTCTCCAGGTGGACCCTGCAGACCTTGGTCCAAGTTTTCTTACTGTGTAGTTTGACTGTATGAAAAAGGTGATACATTTTCATGTGACCAGAATCTGAAATTGTTCTGCACAACCACCTTAACTCTACTGTTATTTTCCATTCTTTCAACCTTTTCCAGAAAATATTTTATCTGAATCTGTATTTATTTCCAGATTATCAAGACAGTTCCACATGTCTGAGGCGGATACTGATCCTGCAGAGCCCTGCTAAAACACCTATTTAAGAAGGATGCTAGTGGGGGGTTACCTGTCTAGTGCATGCTCTTCTAATGGTGAGTGCTGAGTTTGTTCTGTCATGTTCCTTGATTTCATTTTCTGATGTGCCTACCCACTGTTACCTCTACGAGGCAACTGTTTCTAAGAATTAAACAGGCTATCGTTAACAGACTTGTTTTCCATACAACACTTGTTGTTTGACATTAGCTGTGTATCTAGCCTTGAATTATCTATTTAGTCCTTTATCAGTTTTCCATTATTTTGTCTGTGACATCAGAAAAAGTAGTCTACAGATGCCTGGTCACTGCTCTAACAATATCAAGCTTCCTACCTCTTAAAATTCCCCAAGATTAAATTATCTCCAAGAAGCCAGAAGTTTCCTTGGCCAGCTCTTAACTTGGTGGGGCAAAGTTGCATTAGATGATCACTGAAGGTCTTTTAAACATCCTTGTATGGTGTTGCACACTGCCTCTTGCAGCACTTACAGACCATCTGTCTTTATCAGTTGGATTTTAACAAGCCTAGTGGAATCCCAGCCCTCCCTTATTCCAGGTAATATAAAGGTTCCTGTAATGAATGGTAACAAACTGATAGTATTGTAAAGTGGAAACTGGATTTGCACCATTTGCTGTTTTTTCCCAAACTTCCTCTTAGGATAAATTACAAGCATTTTTATCCTCTGATTTTAGGAGAATGTTTTGAATAGTGTGTCCAAGGATATTTGCCAACTCTGGTTAAATGTCAGCCATCTGTTTTCAGTTTTAAAAGGGCTGTTTGTAGATGCAGTAACTGGCAATGGCAAGAACAAAGCAGTGAACTTGAGAGACGCCAGGGAACTGCAGGCTGGTGAGCCTCCACCCAGCCCTGCAAAGATGGTAATACTGAAAGTCTCGAACATTGAGGACAAGACAGTGACTGGCACTAGTATTCAGAATGGATTTACACTGGGGAAGTCATGTTGGGCTGACCTGGTCACCCTCTGTGATGAGATGACTGCCTCGATGAATGAGGGGAGAGGAGAGGGATGTTGCTCAGTTTGAGCAAAGCTTTCAGTGGTGTTTGCTAAAAGAATCTCACAGACAAACTGATGGACTACAGACTGGGTTTATGGATAGTGAAGTTGCATTGAGAACTGCAGAACTGCTGGGTTCAAGGGTTGGGATCACTGGCACAAAGTCCAGCTTGAGTCTAGTCACTGATGTTGTGACCTAGGTCATGGGACCAATACATTCAAGCTCCAGATGTTTCCCTTCTCTTTAAGCAACAAGTTGAGTAGCCCAGAGCACAGGACTAAAAGCTTTCCACAAAACCAAATAAACACCAAGTGCAACATCAACAGCCTACAAGGTAACAGGGACAGTGGGGTTTTTTTGGAGTCAAAGCCTATTTATACTGGTAAAAAGCTAAAGTAAGCTTTCTGCAATTAATAGGAAAAATGCTTCTATAAATACACATGGCAAGTCTCCACATCCCAAGACTCCTAGAATTTATTTCCAGGAAGCAAAAAAAATCTCCATGAAGTGGTTTTACCAAGTGGCAAGATCATTAATTAATAGTGCTCTACTGGCATCCTCACTGGCTGGCTGCAGTGTGGTGTCCAGCAGCCCTCAGCAGCAGTACTTCCACAATAGCACATGAGGAAGTGAATCTTATTGTCTTAGTATTGACCAACCGTTCCTCCCACTTTTGGCTCCAAGACCTTTCTTGGGACTCAGATACATGGAGAAATTAGCCAAAATTTCTTCCTAGGTGAATACTTGCCTGGAACACTGCAGTTGTTGGGGTGGAGTTTTGCAGCAACAGTGTCAATCTGTCTCCCCAAAGACAACCTTTAGTCACATTTTTTCCAGTTGTCTAGAATCTGTAAAATTTCTGTTGTAACTGAGTCTGTACTTCACACTCAACATGCATCAGGCACTGCAGTGGGTTTGTAGAAGAGAGGAAACCCCCAGGACAGGAAAACTTTTGACAACACAGGGGAAGAAAACCCACAGGCACTGATTACAGGGGCTACAGATCTTTTTGCTGACACTTCAGCATCTGTGGAACATGACCCTCACTCTGTTTGTGTCTTTGGCACAAATAGTACAAGCAATGTCTAGCTGACCTTTTGATCACAGCTCTGCACTTGAGGCCTGTAGCTTCTCTCTCACCTCTGCCAGCTCACGGTACAGCTCAGTGAAGAGGAAAGAGTAAGACCCTCTGTGCAGGGCAGAGCAGCTGACCCATACCTCCCAAAAGCCATGTTGGCCACATGGTCCCTTGAGCCTTTTAGGGGGCTGAAGCCCTCCTGACATCTGTTCTTTCAGAGGAGGCTTGAGAGAGACTGAGGAAGCTGGGAGACAAAGCACGGAGATTCTTGTTTTCTAATACACTATGAACTTTCTCACTTTCAATGTCTCAAAAATCGGCCACCTCTTGCCCAAAAAACATTTCAAGTGCTATGTCCTGGCATCTCTTTATTTATTAATTAATTTACTGGACCTTGAAAGCACCTTGCATTTGAAAGACTATCCTGATCTTTCATTCAGAAACAGACAGGATGAGTACAGCAATGGCTAGGAAGAGCTAACAGAATCGTGTGAAACTATTCTGAGCCTTATCCTGGTTTGGCTTCCTCCTTGAGCAACAGCAGTGCCAACCAGGTGGCAAGAGCTGAGGCCCCAAGTCACAGAGATCAGAAACAAAATACATCCAAGAAGGGAAGTGATGACAGCCAAGGAAACCTGCAGCAGCTGGGCTGAAGCTGGAGGCAGGCAGCAGATTGAGTGTTGAAAGGGGTAATGTCGACTGCCACATGTTTGTAGCATACAGTGAAGGCATAGTTGATAACACCACAGACCAGCTGCAGACTCCAGGCCAAGGAGTGCAATGGGTCTCATTTTGATTCCACAGACAGGAATGACAATGGCCATACATGCACATGCCAGGTATGGCCAGTGAGAAAGCACCGAGGGAACCTAGTCCTTTTGGCAGCAGTGAAGACTGACCGTGAAACAGACAAAAATCTCTTCTCCCAAAAATGGTGAGCTGCCTTACATAGGGAAACAGACTGATTCATCTGCACTGTGAATAGGAGAGCAAGGGGACCTGCAAGACAGGTGATGGGACAAAACAGATTAATGCTAAAATTAGCTGCTTGGGGACAATTTAGTCTTTTTATTGCTGAGATTTAAGCTGGACATGCATTCAAGAGGAGCTCAATTAATACCAACAGCTTTGGAATTTGTGAACTCATCTTTGGTCCTGTAAGTCAGCTAACAGGCCCTACACCATCTGACTGCTATACTCAGTGGAGCATCTGAGGCTGGTGGAGAGTTAGTAAACCCGCTTGCCAGAGCCCTCTCTAACCCATCATTTTCTGTATGTCTCCAGGGCCAGGGGCTTTGGTTTTCCTTTGCATCTCTCAAACAGTTTAATTAGAAGGCTCAGTGGAATGACAGTGTCAGTGTTCCTATGTCTTTTTATTTAAAGTCTGCCCTTCCAGCATTCACAAGTATCAGTAATGCCTACTATGGGGAGCAGAGATGATGCAGCTGGAGACATGGTCTCCCACCTAGCTTTAAAACCTTAACTTACAAAGCTTGAGCTTGTCCATGATCATGGAAACTAGCCTCTCAGGATGAGGCCAAGGGTGAAGATAGGGAGGCAGAAGCTGGTTTTAGGCACAGAATTTTAACCTCCAACATAAAATTTAGACATCTTAGACATTCCTCTTCTGAAAAAATAACTTTACCAGGTATAAACAGTGAAATAGGACAGCTGTGTGAAGGCCTCACTCTCCTGTGCAATGAAAATATGTGGAAATGCTACAGATGCAGTTTTGAGATGCAAGATCTCCCTAAAACCTGTAGTCTTATACCTGACTGTCCAGCTACATTTATCTGTGCTGTTCAACACTTCTAAGAGGTAGGTCCTTCTTAGAAAAATAAAGTGGTTGAAAGGAAACTCTTGCCTCAGAGCAAATGAGGTATCAAATGAACAGGAAGGAGATCTTTGAAGCTGTAACAGTCCCAACTCTGCCAATAGGTAAATCTCCTGTGGAAGTAAAGAGTATTGCTACAGCTGTACAGAGAACCAGGACTAATGTTTAGGCCACGAAAAACCAAAAACAAGCTGAGAGTCTGCTTTCGGGTTATCAATCCGCTCACTGGTAGAGGAAAAAGAACAATTCACTTTGTTTTCACTGAATCAGTCATGTCCACACAGAGGCTGGACTGCTGTGGTAAGAAACACAAGCCCACTTGCTTTTAAACTGCCCTGGATTTACTTGCAATGGGATATTAGCAAATAAGGGAAAAGATTAGCCACGCCAACACACTATACAAATACATTTTATTTAGAGATACCCATAGTAAGATGCACAAATACTTTTTGTTCACCAATTTTCAGATCACACAACTTCAAGTAGTGGAAAAAAACAAACTGCAGTTAATTACAATTATCTATGTAACAAGGCAGTAGTAAAAGATTCATCTGTCAGACTACAGCATGGTTAACAATACTCAGATGAGAATGTACAGGTCTAGGTATTTAAAAAGTGCATGGGGCATTGCCACATACACTAACATGCTTCTTTAAAGAGCAACATCTTTCTGGCATGTGAACACAGTAACCCGGTTAATGCAAGAGGGAAAATAGGCTCATAATTTGATCTGGAAATGTATCTACTAAAAGTATTCCTCCAAACAGCAAATTATTTGTGACTGTCACATGGAAATCAATCTATAAAAATCATTGTTACATTGTCCATGTAGTCAAGCAACACACACATGACCTAAAATTTGAAATTATTGTTTCCAGTCTATGCCTTCACAGCTTTTACACAGTCTTCTTCAATGGAGTCAAGAATACTTAATTGCGTTTAACAAGCTGGGGGAAGAGCTGTAATCTGAGCTCCACACTTTTGCACACAGAATGAATTCTTCCACAAGAGAAATCTCATCTTCAAATTTAAAAAAACCCATGTTCCACCTGCAAGGACATCAAGTGGCTCATGTATTGCTTGATTTATTTTTAAATTCCCATGTAAATGGAAGGAAAGGTAGGAAGCTGCATTGGTCTGAGAGAACAGCTGCATTGATTTGAAGTTACATTTAAAACACATGGAACCTGGACTCTTCTCTCCAGGGTCTCTCTCAAACCAAGGAAATTCATTAGGTTCCACTACTCAATGCAGTCCCTGTTTTGTTTTTAAATAGGGATAGTATTGAATAGTGCTTGGGAAAGACCAGCAAGGACTGTTGTGTGGGTGATATTATATAAGAGCAAGAAACACATTTAATCAGTCTTCAGATAATCTTCTTCCATTGCAAACAAGAGAGCAACAGAGATTGACTTTGCATTATAGTTGAGAGGCACATTTTGCACTGATGGACAGAAAATCTCGGTTTACCTTGCAACTTTCTTAAGCCAGCAACTGGCTTAAAACATCACCTAACTTTCTGTTAAAGGAATTTTTAAAAAAGAAACAAAAACCCCTCTCAATTACTGCTTTTATATTTAAAATTCATAAGCTGCTTCCTCACCTAATCTACTCAGAGATACATTTCTACTTGTGTATATCTAGCTGGTTTCTTCCTTGTTTGTCTAAGAGATCCTTGTTGTTTCTGTGCACCTTGAGAGCAGACAAGTAATTCTGATGCCTCAGGACGGGCCCCTGTACTATGTTCAGGAGTTGAGAAAGTCAGTATGGTTTTGTACATTTGCAGTGAACCCCAGAACAAAAACAAGAAAAACAAAAGCCACAGAATTGCAACAACCAGCAGTACGGGAATCAACTCCATGGAACAGGAGTGACTTTGGAGCAAACCTTTTTGGACTGAAAGGGATATGGCAGTCCAAGAAGATATCTAGAGCTGAGTAAAAAGGACACTCTGAGCAAGGTCCTAGTTCAGCAAGCCACTGCCTAAGCCCCCAGAACTTTCAAAGCGTTGTATGGCTCTAACAGGTGCCCCCAGGCTTTGCAGAACTTGATACCTGAACTAGTATAGTACACCATGAGAGAACAGGGAACTTGCTCAAGTCCCAGGCAGCAGTGTGACATGATGTGAGTGAGGCTGGGACAAGAGACTGAGACTGGAGACAGCAATTTGAAAAAGAGGGACAAAGCCCACCAGAAGTTACTTAACCAGCTCTTTCTGTAACAGCCCCACTATCACACCTGCAATGTGAGAGAAGCCTAGAGCAACCAGCTGAAGCTGTAAATCACAACTGGCCTGTTACATCCCTGCACTGTCAACAGCCAGCCAAGTGGAGGACAACGCAGACAAGGCCCTTTCACTCCATCATCCCTGCACAAAGCAGGTGGAGGGGGCTGGTGGCAGCTGTGAAGCCCATTAGTCATAGTCACTCATTCAAACAGAGACAAGTGCACTGGTAACCTTGAATGTTTGAGGGGAAGACTGAGTGACCACTGGGGAAACTGGTTTTTCTGCATGCCATCTTCACATCTCATCTGAAGAGGGATTACCACTAGTTTTGAAAGCTCTGGGAGCAAGTAATTTGCAGTGATCTAAGGCATGTTGGCACAAACCCTCAAAGCCTACCCTTCAGACATTCCATTGCCAGCTCACCTCTTTGTCATTCTTGCTGGCCAAAGTACATCAGAATAACTTTTCCCTTTTGAGCACACAGTTATTGTTTTGCTCATATCCCTACTCTTATAATTCCACCCCCTCAAAAAATAAATCTCTGGAGGAAGCCTTTACATGAGATCAAGTCAGCAACTCACCCTCCTGGTATTGCCCTGAATGAAACCTTTCATCAAGACTTTGAGTAGCAGTTGAAGATGCCAGTTCTCTGGCTAAACTACTCCAGATCAGTTTGATAAACACACTGGGTGAAGGCACAGGGCACCTCCACTTCCTGATCTGCTGATACCCACCAAACAATACAGGTGCAAGAGGCTTTCAGCTTCTGCAGACTGTGCAGGGGCGGAGTCTCCACTTGCAAGACAGGCATCCAGCCACAGAAGTTTACGGTAAAAGCAGAGTGATCTTGCCACCCTGGGCTACAGGTTTTCTTTTATTATGACTCAATGATTTTCAGAGTAGGCAGACAGCTTTGAACTCATCACTAGAGGTGAACTAGGAAGAAACGGGAGAAGAGGAAGATGCTAAAGGTAGAAAACTAAGTTAAATCCATTTGTTCTACTCAGAAAAGTGACTGTCTTAAAAACAGCACCTCAATGAATTTAAAGGAACTCTGAAATTAGCATGAAGCAAAAAGAACTCCACAGTAAGTCTGCACTGCAGTACAGAGAGAAAAGATACTATTAGCACAGAAATCACACAGACCTTAGAGCTCCATGACCATGTATTAATGTCAATATACTGATGACTAATTGTGCTGATTCTAAATACAAAGGTAACCTCATGGATCAACAGAGTGCAGTACTGTAATTCAGTTAATTATGCATAGGCATGTCCATGGAAGGCCACAGCAAGTGAAGATATATATGTTCCTCTTTCCATGCTCTTATGAGACATAATGTATCAATTGTACTGTATTTTCTAAATTCGTAAGAGTTAGAAACTCAGGCCAAATACCAGATGTCAGTTTGAGGTTTGTAAACAAATATATCTTTAGAAAACTAAGCCAAATGCAATGTCTTTGTGTTGAAAAATATAACAACAAAAACCACCTTTTCAGAGAGGAGAAACAATTTGCAAGGTAACAGAACACTGAGCCCCATGTGCAGACAGGCTGGTTTCACATACTATCTGCAATTTCGCAGTGTTCCATTTGCAAGTTGCACCAATAACTTGGAACAGGTTTATCTTACAGTTAAAAAATGTGCACTGTAATATTTGAAGAGAGCTGTTACTACTTTGCTTGACAGCTTCTGTGATAGTTCAGGATTCAGTGCTGTTTCTGATATAGCTCATGACAGAAACAAGCTGAGAAAGCCTCTGTTCGATGAGTGGATTTGTAGGAGTTGTTAACAAACATCAGACCCTGGATTCAGAACAAAAGCCATCAAGTATCAGCAAGTTCTCATTTTTTTTCCTCAAGGCTTTGGATCTTATTAAAATGTTTGGGAAAAAAACATTAAAAACAGTTCACCGTAGAACATCCTACCTTCAGGCAACAAGTTATGATCACTGCACATTTTAAAACACGTTGTGTATTTTGTGCATCTTATGCACCACAGGCAGTGGAAAGATCCAGCATTTATCTACATATGAACACAAAAAGCAAGGACTGACAGGTGTCACTGGCAAGACTGATACCAAGACCAACCAGTGCATTGATTTGTCTACATCACAACCTAACATAAATGGAACAAGTCACAAATAACAGTACAAACCTGTTGCAATTTCAACACATACATCTTAGAAAAAGACAATGCATGTACCCAGCCCTAAGACAGTGACAAGTTATCAAACTTATAAAGATCAAGGTACCAGAAGACAAAGGCACATTAACCTCTGGTTGGTCCGTTTCGGTACTATTTGGATGAGTCATAGTGATTTATACCCTGAGACTGTGGGAGGCCTTGAAAATGAAAAGAGACCAGGTGAATGGGCAAATAAAAAGTACAAGTTTAATGTGATTGTAAGATTCAGCACCTGAATTTTCCCTTTTAGTAAGGGAATCTGGAAAAGCAGTTCCTAAGAAAACACTGTATTGACTCTTAAATCTTTTGTCCTGAAGGCAAAAGAATCAATTCAAAAGAATCTTGGACTGAAGACATTGCAGTACGTTGCAAGGGGTTTTATACACCCTCAGTTTCAGTACAGCAACCACAATTTGTATACAATCAAGTGTTGGTGGTTTTTTAGGTATAGAAACAGTCAGCCCACATTTTCCCAACTCTGTCAACTCCATTTTAAATCTCTGTGCACTTTCTTAGACAATACTGCTCCCAGCAGGGTATTAGTGGGAAAGGCTGTTAGAAAATGGGAAGATTCCTTTTTGCAAGAGCATTCTTTTAATTAGCCAAGTACCACATGGTTTTCATTAAAAAACCCAACATCACAAGCAAAAAGATACTTCCTAATTTTATCCTTGAAAAATAACACAGAGTTATTATAATAAAAACAGAGTTATTAAAATAAAAACACAGGAATGTCAGGGATATATACTTAATCTCTCAAAGATGTTTCTGATTAGGCATTTACATATCCCCTTTAGTTTTTAAATTCTTCAGGAGTCCTGAGAGCCATACCAAACACTGTTTGCCTTTTACTGTTTTTCTGGTGTTCCTTGCCCATGCTCACCACAAAAAGTGCTCTTGCACAAAGGAGAGCACCTCACACAAGATGTGGCTGTGTTCTCTCTTCCACTCTCCCTTGTCCTGGGGTGTCTGCTTGAGAATTTCAAATAAGTTACTGAGGGCACTGTAACACTCAGAAATGCATTTTAAGTTGAGGTCATACCATGGGCTCAGACTGTAGGGGGGCCAGCAGGGCATACAGGGATTTTCATTTGGCTAAAATATTTGTGCCTGGTAGCTCAAGAGTTCCTGGCTCAGCATGGGCTGGCCAGAGGATCAACTCCACCAGCATAATACACAGCTCTGCAACAGACTTCCTTAGGAACAAGCTATACCCCAGTCCAGTAATTCAGTCATAGCAGCAATTGCAAAAGTAGCTATGTGAAAAGATACCAGACACCTTGGAAAAGTGCATTTATTGAAACTAAGGGTAACAGACCAATAAAAAGAGACCTCTCACCTGGTTGCTGAAAGACACTGCTGCTTTCCCACATGCAGTAACTGACAGCCCACCTGTCCTTGGTTTCTTGCAAACTAAGCAAACAAGTGACCTCGTGAAGAGTCTAGGCAAGCCTGCTTTGTTTCATGCCTGCACCAGGTGAGGGCACAGCAGTTCAAAAGGCCTGTAAATGCCTCTCAGCTGAGTGGCACAAATTAAGACAGCAAAGCACCACTCAACATAGCTGGATCATAAATTTAATCTGTTAATTTTTCAGCTGCAAGCTATAGACAAAGCAAGTGCTCAGGTGAAGGAATAGGATGAAATTCTGGAAGAGAATGATCCCCAAGTATCTTAATCCTTAAGATACAAAAAGCTGCCAAAGACCTAAAATGGAGGCAGCAAATATAAACCTCTTAATGCAATTCAGGAGTTTCTCTCATGAAGACAGTCACAAGAGTCACCCACAATATGAGTGTAATTTTTGTGAACAGACTAAGTCCAGCAATATCACTGGGCACTCTTGCAATGTTCTTAAAAATGCATCTGTGAGGGGAATGAACAATTGAGACTAGGAACATAAACCTACTATCAACTCTTCTTTGGTAATTTACTCACCTCAAACTAACACCAACAGCACTGATGAGGGAATCAAACAAATGGACTCACTTCTTTACTGCAATCCCAGAAAGCACCAGAGGAGAGCGCTAGCAATTCTCCCTACAAGTCTTGACTGTACAAGGGAGAAACCTGGAGGAATTACAGGAATAAGGTGTTTAGTGAAGAGGGTGAGCATAACCCTTGTTACTTGCTCGAGCCAACACTGCAAAGTAGCTTCTGATTCCTCAGTAATGTCCCATGACATACCATCCAGCTGTTACTGAGGAGTTACTACTCAGTATTTACAAGTTAGGTATTAAGAAACCCATTACTGAGTCACTAGTTTGATTACCTATCATGAATACTGAAAATGTAATACTCAAAAATACCTATATTAACATGGTAATCTCCTAAACTTACTGGTAGCACACAAGATCCCATATGACTGAGAAGACAATAGCAAGCAGTCTGAAGGCATGCTATGCTAAAAGTTCTCTCCTTCAAGAGAGATCAACCAGAGTATGTTGCCCATGTGGAACAGACTGCTACTGTGTAATCATTTCAGTCCAACATGTACAAGGGCTACTGCCCTGTTCAACAGTCTGAGCCAGCCTTTAACTTATACTGAGTTAAACTAAAGCAAATTGAAGGTCTTGAGCACAGGCTGACAAAATGCCAGCAAGCCTGTTCCTGCTCAGTAGAGGTCACCTCTGCAAGGGCAATATTGCTACAGCAAAGACTGGTGTGATTTGGGTTGGAGGAGGCAGCCTCAAACAAACCATTCAGCAGGGAAGATCGAGGGAGGGAAATCTTGAAGAAACAGCGGAAAAGATAAGATGGTCTGATTATATGCATGTCATTGGGTCTCAGCAGTGCACAGCAAGCTGTTCCAGAAGCTACAGAAGTGCAGTCACCAGACTGAGCTCACTCCATTGCAAGGGTGTATCTGGCTTTTGAACAGTTATGTACTCAACTTGCTTCTCTGCAGAGCCTGGAAGCTCCCTGTTCTGCAGCCATTCCTGCGCTTGGATGGGAAACCCACTCACTTCTAACCATGATCAGCAGATACCTAACCCAAGAGGGCAACAAAATCAAAGTAAAAAAAAAATCAGTTTTTCTCCTATTATTTATCTTTGGACAATTGGCATATCATCATCATCATCTTTCTATGCCTCCGTTTCTAACAGTGATTGGAACAAAAGTTTTGTATGACAAACCAGAGAAATATTTTGAAACTTAATATCTATATTGCTGTAAGCATTTAAAACCACTGAAACGAGCTAAAAATTAAGTTATCTCTGGTCCAAATTGTTTGTGTGCTTGCAGCACTATCTGGTTTGGTTCCTAGTTTTTTTTGGTGGGGATTTACATACAGAACAAGGAGGGCTCCCTTACTGTGAGAAGTTATTTTTGCAAGAAAGCACCCTGAAAACAGAATACACAAAAGCATGTGAGACTTGCGACATTTTACATAATTTTCCAGATTAATCTGAGATTTGTGCAGAGCCTTGTATGAAGGAAAAAAAAAAAAAAGGGCACTCACATTACCAGGCTTTAGGAGCACATATTGAGGTACTTGTGGAGATCACAGTCAGTAGGGAGGGACAATTTCCAGTGGTGCCTCTTCAGTAACCTAGAGACTGCAGAAAAATCAGCCTTTGTGTTTGAAGACCATACAGATAGTCTTTTTCCTCCTATCATGGCCTAAAATATGCTTCAATTAATAGATCAACACCAGGGCTAGAACTTCCAGACCAGGAGTCTCCCTTTGGCACTGCTGATACTAAATGCCCAGATATTACCTGTTGATTCAGCAGAACTGGAGGACACTCAGGTAGACTCAAGTGTCTAGTTTCTTTAAAAAAACAGAGCAAAAAACTTCAAACCAAACGAAATTTAAAAAACAAACAAACAAAGCAAAGCAGAACATATTTCTTGTGACAGAATTATCTTATCCAGTAGCTGTAAGGACACAAATCCTGCCATTCTTCTCCAAGACTTGTTTTTCTTCAGATATTTCCACTTTTCTAAGCCCCTAAAATAACCAAAGCAGCTACCTCATGGTATATAATTTTACCTTTTCAGAGAAAAGCCTGTCTAGCCATACACACAGTACCTTGAATTGATGCAGTTTATGCAACCAGGCCACAATGGTATTATGAAACACTGGAAGATCTGCTTGTGAAGCACCTGTGTTAATGCTCAGTGCTAATTATACTTCTGGGATAGGTGCACACCTGGGAGAGAGTTCTTCTCTTGCCAGGATTTCCACTGCAATGAGAGGGACCTGCACATTCCTTGTAGGATTTCCATCCAGGTCTCCATACCAGCTGGAACTTAAGCCTGATGCTGACTGCTTGGTGTTACTGATGAAGATACTAGTATGAAGATGAGAGAGACTGTAAAGACAAATGCAGATTAGCTCTGGGCTGTGGGTAGGAACTGTGGTAGCTATGATCTCTCACAGAGATGGGAGAACAGAGCATGTCCCAGCCTTGTCTTTCCACTCAGTTCCAATCAACTGTTCACGTGGCACCAAGGCTGTGAGGCACAGGCACACTTTGCTCCACCAATGTCAGGGGAAAGGCATTAATTCCAGCAGAGAACAGAGGCATCACTAACAAGCTGAGAGTCTGGTACCTGCCAGAAGGAGGAACACCTTGGAGTCTTGCATTTTAGCTGAGTATTGGGTAAGACCATCACCCTGGGAGGCACACTTCACAGCTGGACCTGAAGGGCACTGGACCTGCTCTACCCTCCCAGTGCCAGGTGAAGTTGGAGGGAGTCTGAACACAGAAGGCAGCAGGGGATTCTGGAAAAGCCTGAGCCTCTCCTACAGCATATGCTAGTGCAAAGTAAGGGAACACCAAGATACCCTCCTATGCGGAAAGCTGCTCACTTGCATTAGTAAAGTCTGAGATGCACTCTTTAATCTGGGTGAAAAAAATAGTTTATTTATTCCATTGGCTTCTTTGAGCAGATGGCCAACCAGAATAGCAAAAAGGGGAAAAATTTCCACAACCTGGGATAAAAAAGGTCCAAGGTTTTAGGCAGTTTACGAAGAGATTATAAGCTACCCTAACAACCATACTTAGAAACCATATTTCATCTGGAGAACAGATGGATTAAGGTAATTTTGGATAACTAGCCTCTATCTCAGCATCTCTGCACCCCTCAGTGTAATGTCACCCTGCAACAGCCACACTGTAGAACAGCCTATACAAACTCCAGTTGTGCAAGCCAATACCTGGGTTGGGCAGTGAAGAAACAGACCAATTTTTGCTACTAGCACTGCTGAAAATTACCATTCAAACACAAATGCATTTTTAAAAACTCCTGCACTTTGATTTGATGGGCAATACCCCTAAGGCTAATACCCCTGGGCTCCAGTGAGTACAGCTTAAAATTACCATATCCCTCTATGTAAAAACAGTGTCATTAGACTTGCACTTTTAAAAAATATGATCAGCCTAGGCCAGGGCCAGGCTCTCCAGATAAAGTAGTAGCTTATCTCTTATAAATATTTTTAATAGTTTTTAATTACAAGTAGTCCTCACTCCAGGTAATGTAACTGACACAAAGTACCTGCACACATGCAGCCCCAAGACTTTCACAGAAAGCTCAGGAGCAACCACTCTATAAGAAAGAAATCCTACCTCACAGCAAAGTAGAGGAGGGGACACATGGCCAAGCCAGCCTAAATGGAGGGAAGAGTCATTTGGAGTAAATACAATAAAAAAGGACTTCAAAACCCCTCCATATAAAGGATCAAGAAGGTTAAAGCAAAAAACTAGTTCAAAAAGATGTACAAAACTGTTGGAGACCAACAGAAAACTCTGCCAAAAAAATAACTTGTGTTTAAATCAGGAATCAATGGCATCACACAATTTTGTTGTTTAAAAAATGAAAAGAAAGTGGAAATCTGTGTAACGATCAGCATCAGAATGAAGAGTTATCATTAGCTCCAGAGACCAGCATAATTCCCATGAAGTCCTGATGGAAGAGGGCCTCCTGCCACAAACAGTTTCGTTCCAGACGAGTCGTAGCAGTGGGTGTAAACAGCATTTGGGAAGTAATTTATGTCAGAAAAATAATTCCTCCAGGTTTCATCATGGTTCTGTTAAGGGAAAGTTTAGATCATTATTGTTGCCAAACAAACCCAAAACCCTGTTTCACAAAAGCATTAGGTAGCTTCCAGAGCCTAAAAAGGGGTATTTTCTCTTAACAATCCTGAAGCTTCATAAAAGTGAACTAAAAGATACCTGACTTGTCCTGAACCTTTTTCTGAGAATATTTAGGTCAGGCATTGGAACGAGGAGGTGAGGGGACATTGCACTGATACAACAAAAGGTAATAGAGCTAAGTTAAACAAAGTCATTAACTGCTTTTTGATAATGTACAGGAAACCAAACTCAAGTGCCTGCCAAGGCAGTGCCTTAGGAAGCCACAGTTTCTAAAGCTGCAAACAATTAAATTCAAACTCTCTCGCTTCAAGGACCACATTAGATTACCATGGCTTTAAAGAAAGACAATTTGTTTTCTGTTTGAAGTTCTGAAAAACACAAGTTAGATTACACTTGAAAATACAAAGATATAAAATCTAGTTCATTTATGAATCTGTGCATAAGAAATGTAATCACTATGCCTTACACTCAAGCAAATAACCTTCAGTACCCTTTCATAAAGCTTTCGTAGAAAGCAATTCTGCAGCACTTCTTGCTCTTCAGTTTTAGTTACTGGTTACATGAATACTGTTTGACTGAGACACATTTCACACAACAGGTCCAAAGAGAACTAGCTCATGCTCTGTGCCACTCCTATATAATGGGTCTACTTCTCCCCACCTCTATCACAGCTACAAACTACTTACCAGCCAGCCTTTCCCAGTTGTCAACTTCAAAATTTCACTTCCTCCTAATTTCTGCTTCTGTCCATAGCAGGCACGGGGGGGCTTTTCTTCCAGGAACCTCTGGGCTCTGATATCATAAAACAACAAGGACCCTTGTCCTGTCCCCACAGTGATGATGTGCTCGTAGAAGCTCACCGAGCGGATACCTGTCAAACAGAGAAGAGATGGACAGTGCAGTAAGGAACAGGGATGCTTTGGCTCTGTAGTGCTGTTTCTTCATGTCTAATATTAACTATTAGTATTCTCCAAAACACCCAAATTTTCCCACCACTACAGAGCAGTGCAGATAAATCCCACTGATGCTATTGACACAGCAGCTTTGATTGCATACGTGACTGCCCTACTCTTTGAGACCATCAGCTACACCAATGGTACATAATAAGAAGCTTCATCCTCACCAGTCCTCAGGTCTGCCAGCCAGTTAGGGTCCAGAGAACCTTTGCTCTGTCTGCACAAGCCTTTAAGTGAACACACCAAGAGCGAGTACATAGCAGCAAACAGAGGGAAGAACATCATGCTGTTTTCCTCCACGAGCTCACACCCTAACTACCTGCTAACCTGCAGTAAATGGCCATCTGAGAAAAGAAAGTCCCAGCTGCCACCAAATGCATTGTGCTGATCAACAGGCTAGCTGTAAGCAAGTGTAACCATAATAATCACCAGTCACTTTGCTGATAAGATACCTTCAGAACTATTAATGAGCCTGATCTGTCTCCACTCAAATATTCTCAAAGCACACTTGATTTTTAGCAGCTGGCATTTTTAGCACTTTAGCCAGGAAAGAAAACAGAACAGGACTCTTGCCATTTAAACAACACCGCGTTCCACCAGTATGTGGTAAGGTACAGTTCAAACTAAACATGTTAGCACAATTCAGTTATTCCATTACTTTGAACAGAATGTAAATTTTTGTTCTTACAAAATCTAGATTTGAAGGCTCAGCTAACCAAGGATCCCTTGGAACTAGTCTTGGGGAGATTCTGAATGTAAGAATTTTCAATCTGCAAAACATCCTGTTATCTCATCTCCATTTATTGTGCAAATACTGTTCTGTGTAGCCACTCCAAACAACTCTTCCATGCAGGTTAAACTCCACCACCATCTATACTTCTCCCTCCTTCTTGACAGAATGCCAGGTTATATACCCTAGGGCTTTTTAGGCTCTCTTTAGAGTACCACTGAATTACAGCCTAAACAAGCATTCAAACAGGAGAGGAAATACATGAGTTATGTCAGCTACATTCACATGCCAAATGTTGTCACCACACCAAGCAGGGCTGAATGCCACAGAACTTGTATCATCTTGGACTATTCCCAGCAGTGCATGTGACAGCCGACAACCGGGAGCTGCGGATGCAATCAGGGAGTTTCCCCTTCCCCTCTGTATGAAGTCCTAACAAGAAACATGTCCTCATCCTTCTGCCTCTGCCACCGGATGTGACATCCACAGCCATCAGCATTCGTGATGACTTAGAACAAGGCAAGGCCACATTGTCCTGCTCCAAATACGGGGTGAAGTCTTGGCTGTGAGCTTAATGGGTGGGAAACCACTGTCTCTCTACTGATGTACATTATGAGATTCATTTAACAATCTCCACTTTAATTCAGAGAGCTATAAATGCACTTAAGACAGCAGAAGACCTTCCTCCCACCTCTATCACAGAGATCTGGCTCTGGCAAAGACACACAGAAAGCTTTCAGCCCTCTGCAGTCAGCAAGAGCAGTCACTTGGATAAGAGGAGAAAGGCACAAGAGTGGACCTACTCTTATTTTTGCTCCAATAAGTGATCTGGACAAGCCACCAGGAGAACACTTACTTCACAAACAGGTGACGGAGAATCAAGGCAGGTGGCATTTACTTTTCAATTAAATGTATTAATAGAAAGCTATAAAATGCTGAAGAATTGTGGATCTTTCTCTAACCAAAGAAATTTACCGAAGAAATCCATTATGTACCCACTATTGAGAAGGTATTTAGAATAGGCTTTCAAAAACAGCATTTCAAATTATCTCCTAAGGGGCTGAAGTACCTCAGATTAATCATTCCCATCAAGCTAAAAGTACAGCCTGTGCCTAGAACCTATCATAGTAAGTTCTACACTCCCAGACCACTACCACCTGTGGACCTAGGTAATTTAGGTAAGTATATTGAGCCTCAGTCGCATGCTGCAGGAATGGTCTACAGATCCCAGAAGAAATGAAGATGTAGTGGAACGTCCTAAACAAGAAATCACAGAGTCTATGCCATACAAGCTCTGTCTGCTGCCTTCAGGACATGAAGGACAGGGCACATAACATGGCTCTGCAGGCCAGTCAAGCAGAGAGCAATTGCTTCCATGGATGAAGAGCTACTGTCCAAGGTGCGCATTTCCCTTTACAGCTGCTATGAAAAGCAACACTTACAAGATGTACTAAAAAGCATTGATTGCTTTCCTGTGTAAACAGGGTTACAGCAGAGGAAAGCCAGCCCCAGCTCCAGCCTTACAGAGCCACCACCTTTCTGTGACCTGCTTTTGTATACAACACAAGTGAACTGAAGTTAACATGGACTCACCATATTCAGCAGGTGCATTTGGAAACTTAAAGCACATTCAGGTACCACTGCAAAGCACTTGAAATCAGATTTTAGTCCACAGATCAATAAAGACCCCGTTTTCTAAAGGTGCTACACCACTCCAAGTCCCAGGAAGATCAATATAAAGTGGAAACACTCAGTATCTTGGGAATTACTGTTATTTATGTGCCTCCACCACCATGCCAAGTAAAAAGATGCACCTACTCTGCAGAAAAGAAAACAGCCCTGAACAAAGGCTTTCTCCAGACATGAACTGGAGGAACCCCTCAAAGTACTCCCTACACACATTATTCCCCAGTATGGTAGATCACATACTTGAGGCAGGTTTCAGCCACCAGCCACCACTGGGCACCACACTGCAGTGTCTGGGTGAGGACCTGGACAGAATCCTCACTAACAGCAAGTGAGGACAAGCAGTCTTGCTGGTAAGATGTTCAGGTGATTTCTCCTGACATTATACATACTTCTCCCATAACTAAAAACAGCAGACCCTGACACTGATCTGTACAACACCGCCCAGTAACTGCATAAATAAAACTTTCCTATCTTTGCCGACATATGTCCTCCTCTGGTAACCTGCTTGATGAAGAGATGGAAGCACAGAGACAAGCTAAGTAAGGACTGCAACTTACTGGTCTGGGATTAATATAGCACTCACTGCGCCTTCTCATGCCTGATAGTAAAGAATATGGAGAGAGCTTTATGGGACCATGCACTCTGCAAGCCCTCAGGCCTGGCCCTGGTATAAGGTTCAACTGGACATACTGCATCCATGAGAAAAGGAAATAGCATTCAAATCACACAGGAAATCAGGAGTCTCAGTCATGGCTTTAAAATTACAAAGCAAGCTTTCCCTCACAGCACATACTCCCAATAAGGTAGCACAAAGCAGACAACATGCCTTTTTTCTAATTCATAGAGAAGAATGGAAGAACAGTATAAATAGTGATAAAAAGACTACATTTGCTTTGAGATGATAAAAAATAGAATAAGACCCAGTAAAAAATACACAGAAGTAAAAAGGCACACTTTTGAAAGTTCAGTAATATCTGGATGATTTACAATTGAGTTGCTTCTAATGGCAGTGATGTTGCTCTTCATTACATTTCAGAGCTGGTCACATTTGCTTTGTTGGTTGCTCCAGGTATACTGTCACAAACCCAAATCTATACATACACTGCTAGTTATTTAGCCAATCACTAAAAAGCACTTCCTGTGCATTAGAAGCTTGACTTACTACAGTTTTAACAGCTACTTCTGCAAGCAAACCATTTGAAGCACCTTTCACAGGTTTCTTACCACTGCCTCGTTCCTTGGAACAGACGGATTTAACATTGTGAGAAGGCTGCCTTGGATCCAGAAAAGAGACATGTGCCTGTGATCCTACAGCATACACTGACCACTCCTGACCATAAGCCAAACACACGTTCTCCCTGCAGTACGGCAACTTTGTGGAAAGTAACTGGAAAAGAAAAAATAAAAATCAACCTGTTGCAAGAAAAGACGAAGGTGTTAACAAAACAGTTTTGTAAACTGTGTTCTAGGAAGCTGCAGGGAAATAAAACACAAAATGCAGGTGAAAAATAAGATCCAGAAGGAAAAAACCTGAAAGCAATGGCATGCCTTATCTGAAGCAAACTGAGACAATAAAGGCCGAAGCCAAGAAAAATGGACAGTTCAATAAATTGTTTTACATCCTTCTAAGCTGCTGCTATTTCTTTAGCAGGTACTTTAGCTTGCAGCTGAAAAAGCATATCACATTCACTGGGTGTGATATGCCATTACACTTAAATAAGTGCAACTTCCTTTATGAATTCTACTGATCAAGTATCCACCATACTCCATGCAACATTTCATTTCAGCTAACCCAAAACTAGCAGAAAATTAAGAATGCTTCCTGTCCTCTCAATTAAGGGGAGTGCGGAGCTTCTCTCCTCTCCAAGCTCCAAATTTCAGGACATTTCATTTTACATAGAACTTTTACGTGTTTTTAACACTGCTGCTCTTCAAGTATTTGAAGGAAATCAAGAATAGTGAACAGCCTTAGCTGCTTGCAGTTTTTCAAGTTTAACTCCAACAAACAGAAAAGCACCTTTGATAGCGTGTGCTCTGCTTTCCAAAGATGAAAATACCCATCCAGGGACACAGCTCCCAACTCCTATTAGAAGGAAAATAAAAACAAGAGAGTTAGTTTCTGTATTATAGCTATCCTTACAAACTCACACTCTATTCTAGGCAGGCTGCAGAGTCTGGATTGAATTCATCCATAATCCTGTAAAGGCTCTATCAAGATAATTTTTATTTTATACTATTCTTCATAGAATGCTATACAGTACTTCAGGTATCAAGTAGAATCTAAATTAGAAAAAGACTAAATAATAACTTTCAAAACCATAAATCTTGCTAGGCAATCAAATAATGAATTATGAGACAGTACAATCTAAAGTTGACAATTCTCTTGAGCAAGTCCCACGCTGATTCTAACCCTGAAGCAAGTTTCAGGCACTACTCTACTGAAAAAGTTACATGAAGTTTCCATCATGGAAGAGTAACTAACAGCTATTGTGAAAAATAAAGCCTACAGGATCACTGTGCTTCAGACAGCACTCCCACCTTTGCTTCAGACCTCTTCTGTTCTTTGAGTGCAGGAGGGGAAAAAAAAAAGTGGTGAAGGATGTATTGCTACACCCACTAGTAATATCAGGAGATCAGGATGGGAGAGATTGACATTTACTGTTTGTCAAATACCAACAAAATAACCCCAAAGCATCGCTAGTGCCTGCCCTGTGAGTCAGTCACCTCATGTGCTGAGCAATACAGAAAGGATTCAGCCATTGAAACAGGAACTGTTAAATGTTAGCTGGTCTTCACAGAATGTGAAGGAAAGCAGAAAAAGCACTAAAGAATGGGATTCAAGCTGCAAGAGATGTTTTGGTGCTTTCTTGGCTTCTTGTAAATATTTCTTTACTCCCCTGCTTAGGATGCAAATCTAAAATCAAACCCACAGGAAAACTGTGCCTTCTAAAATGTCTGGAGTTGGTTTTTTTCCCCTTCTGGACTTCTCCATTCACTTGGGGCAGAAGCAGATGTTGCAGATTAAAACCACTGCCTCAAAAGACAAGGATGTAAAATAAAAAAGATATTAACTTGCTTCTCTGGCATATTCTATTTAGCTTACTTTTTATTTTTTCCAATACACAGGGACAGTTTTAGGACTTCTCAACTGTTTTGCTTGTCTTACTGACCTTGTTCTTATTGTTGAAAGCCAATGCTCGGACTTTGCAATTGTCAGGATTGGTGTTCTCCTTGGGGATATCCTTCAGAGCGCTGTGTGTTATGTGGGCATAGACAGGAACTTGAGAGAGATTATGCCTGGCATCACTTTTGGATAACACATCCTCTGTGACTTCCCAGAGACCCATAGAACCATCCCGGGAACCTGATGAATAGTCCACACATGAATAGTCCATTCCACATATACAGAACTCCTCTTTTCTAAGAAAAGGATTTATCAATAGGGTCTGAAAAAAAGGATACTCTTAGTTTAATCTAACAGAACACGCTGTTAGTGCCCATATATTATTATTAACAAAAGGATGATCTTACTGAGCTGTAAAGTTCAGAATATTATGAACTCGCTGTCAACTGTCTCTATGGTTTCCAAGCAGCTAGACCCTGTCATATATTTTCAAACTAATTAGGATGCATCAAAACCCACAACCCTGTGCAACAATCATATACAGAATGAACTCAGAAGTGACTGAACACTATAGCTTCAGCCTGAGCCTGTCACTCTCAACCTTGGTAAAACAGTCTGTTAAACCAATGCAAAATATCTCCACAAAAACGTCAGCTGGGTATATGCCAATTTGGGCTTACTTGATTTCTGTCAGTATGCTTATGGCTGAGTACACAGTAATTTGTGAGCTGAACAGAAACCTATATTTCTACTCACAGTTGCACCACTTTGGATTAAATCTATCAGAAAAATTATTGCACTAAAACCTGTGCCACTTCTTTCTTAAAGAATATAACTTAGGTTAAAAAGGCAATAACTCATTTTTCTACTGAATTTGAAGACATTAATCTAACATATGAATCACTAATGTTAAGAACAGTGGATCGAGAAAGCTGAATGCCTCTGGTGCACCGATCAACACAGACTTAATCCAAGACCTTATACATATCTCTTCTCGTGTTCAGGCAACTCATTTCCATCTAAGTCAGCTCTGACAGATTTGACAGGCACCTCAATTTCTTCTCTACATAAAGTGAAAAATTCTGTCAAAGAAATTAATAATGAAGATGCCAGAAAAGCTATATATCTATATGAGGCTATTAAATTTATCAGCTTTGCTATCTCATAGGGGAGAAGCTGCAAAGACAGTAAAGCAAAACATCTTGTTGCAACAGGAGTGGTCCAGCACAGCAGAAGAGGCTTTGCCCCCTCACAGACGTGAGGGCATCTGCCACTATCACCTACTAGAGAAAAATACAAAAAGGAGCATCCTAATGGCACTTGCATCCAGCAGAACAACATCCTGCCACTCCATTACATGCCATTGGTTTTAATTGCACCTAATCTTGTTTGTTATGGAGGCTGAATACTCAGCAGTAAAATTTCTAAACATCTTGACATACTTTCGGAGGAAGCTGTCCCTTTTAATAGCCCTGGCAGGGGAAAAAGTCCATGTATCCTGTTCAACTGGTTAGTCCTGAAGCCAAACAGAGTATCATTTGCTACCCTAAGCTCATGCCATCCTGGGAATTATTCATCTCATCTGAAGCTTTTGCCATAAAATACTTCCTGTATCCTCAATGTCTGGAGTGGAGTTCAAGTATTTCTGCTTAACACTTTCAGACACAGATGTAATTGAAATCTGTACAATTAAAATCATGTCAGAAGTTAGTTGTCTTTTTTTCACTCTTAATTAGGGTTGTCAGTGAGTTCTAAAGAATTCAGTTTAGCAACCAGTCTTGCTAATTGCTTTCAACAAGTTTTCCCTGGTGTCTGAGGTGTGTAGACTGGAACCTACATCTAGCCTGCTATAAGCACCACAGCAGAGAATATGGCAATAGAGAACACTTGCACTCACACATCCACCCCGACCTTTCTATCAGTTCCATCTCACATGCTATGCAATCTATCAGGCCCTTATCTTTCCCCTGGACATCTGTAATCATCTGTGATGTTCTCTTAAAGCTTACTAGCTTGAATGTGAGGGAATTTCTGTACATATTTGGGGTAGAGAACTTGCAGGATCAACTTTTATATTAAATTCAAAACTGAAACTCCAGTATTAGCTTTTTGGAAGAAAAATCCTACTAAACTAAACCAATTCAAATATGTGACTTTTATATAAGATTGTTATGATTTTCTCTCACCTGCAGTTTGACACCTCTGAGTACAGAACAGTACACCCTTTCAGCACAAAAAGGCAGTAAACTGCTGAATTAATGCAACAAGACATTACTATTTTTGCCTTTCCCTAAGCAATTCTTTATGAAGTAACATTGATTATCCAACTAGTCACCAAAAAGTCATTAACTGAGTTTCTCTATTACAACCTTCTGTATTGACTGCCATAGTGTAAGTGCATATATACATATACAGAAACAACTGTACTGAGAGCTTGATGAAACAATCTGAGTTCTCATTAAATACTCTTCCACATGACTTCAGGAAACTAATATTGATCTCAAGTGTTCTGAAGTTATTAACCAATAACCAACATCCCTCTTGAAATTCCTTCTCTTATGTGGAATCTTTTCCTGTAACTCATTGTGTTCAAACAACCCCTTCACTAGAAACACAATAATATTCTAATATAGGAAAATCAGATCTAGGCTAAGGCCCAACAACAAAATAAAATGAAGCACTGTACTAAGTCCAAGAAGTGTTTAAGTGCCCTGACGGAGGTGCTTGCCTAACACTTATCAAATGTTGTGCTTCACTATAATATTCAGAGAGAAGGAAAGCTTAAAACACAAGCAAACTGAAAAAAACTCAAGAGGAAAAATATGACTTTACCAGAAACAGCCATAGTATCACTGATCCATGCAATTGAGAATATCCAGTCCTTGTGTCCATCCTAAAAGAAGAAAAGACAGATTTTTCTGTGCCATTATACTCAAGAGCAGTCTCAAAGCAGACAAGTATTCTTCACTTCAATTTTTAGTACAAGCTCAGAAGGACAGACCTACATTAAAAGTATACAGGTAAGATTCCAGTATCAAGCTGGAACACTTCAAGTACCTAGCAGTTATTTTAACTTTTTTAACTTTGAAGTGTGCAATTAATAAAGAAAAAACAGGTCTTGGAAAAACAGGCCTCTCACCAAGGAAAAATTAATCTAAATTCTAAGAATTTCCAGAATTCGCTCATTTTTCATTCTGAAAGCAGCATTCTTCTGTAAAGTATCTATTTGTTAGGGTTTTTTTCTTCCCACACATATCCTACTATAAAAAGTAACCAAAATCTTATGTTTACAATACATGACCTAAGATAAATGTTTCAATACTTTTTCTTTAGTGTGTGAGAAACCTGTGGGGGGAAAAAAAGGACCATAAGACTCTAGTTTTGTTTAAAAAGCTAAAAAGTGACACAAATGAAGAGCAAGTCATGCAAATCTTCAGTCAAGTCTTGCTCCAGCTGATTATCTACTGCTGTAGAAATTCTGACTGGACCTCTGCTGTTGCAGTTAACATCTACATGAAATTCTGAATAAAAAGGAGGAATGAGAGAGAAGCGCTCACAGGACATCACTATATCCTCCGGCCTGTTTGTTTAAAGACTGGCCATTTTGAAAAGGCCTCAGGATGTTTCAGAAATAAAACCAGTACCAGTTTGTATCAAACTGCCACAAGCCACAAGGTTAGAACTAATCTTCAACACCAAGTTCCATCTCTGGAATAATACATCCAGAAGCTGCACTGGGATAAGAGGAAAAATTTTAAAACTTGCAACATATTTTTAATTTCTCAAAAGAGCTTTTTCACTATAAATAGTTTCAGAGCTCATCACGACAATTAGACTTTAATACTTAGGATTTTGTTACATTTTTTGTGCTGAAAAGTAAGCTAAAGTAGACCTGAATGAAGGTGAGGAAGAAATCTGACCCAAAGCCCTGAAAATCCACTCACATGTTTGAGTACTCAATTATATTTAAGGTACCACAACAGAAATGACAACTCAATCAGAAACGTTTTCAGAACTTTACTTCCTTACAAGACTCCTAAATATTAACCTTGCTCTGATCAAACACACTTCAAAATGGTAACTTTTTAAGTGAGAGAATAAATTTTCCCCAGATACTCCCACTTACATCTCCCACACAGACAGGATCAAGTGTAGGCAGACGATAAATTGCAAGACTGTTGGGGTTGTCTCCACCTGTGGCCAGGAGGGTCCTCGAGGGGTTGATCTCAATGGCATGAATGCCACATCCCTGCTGGTTCACCATGCCAGGCTCACGATCCTTCAGGATAGGAATCTTGGTAATTTGACCAGTCTGGACATCTACTACAAATAACTGGGGAAAAAAAACAGGTAAGAAAAACAAGATGGTCAAATATCCTCCCTATTTTGAACTGACATTCATTTTGAGTTGAAATCCACAAATGCTTCAAGGATTGCTGAAAAATGCATAAATTCCTTCTCAAAACAGGTTAAGTAACAATTACAGTGGGTTTATAACAATCATCCAATTTCATTTTCACAGTAATGGAAGGGAGAGAAGAGAAATCTGTCATGGGAGATTTCCCACTTGAATAAAAAGACCTTGAATATAAAACTCTTGTCCCTGTTCAGTACGACAAAACAATATTGTTTTCCAATTTCTACCTACCACAGTGACGGAAAAAACCCACCTCAAAAGAGCCATTAAGCCCCATGTAGCTTAGAACGATTCTTCCCGCCTCCCAGGTAACACAGTTACCATAAAGTTTTGGCCTGGGGAGACTGACAGTTTATGCAAGTGGAATTTATTTTCTGGTGATAAACAGAGAATAGTAACTAAATACAGTACTGCCTCTGCGAACATCTGAAAGAAAGATGTTTAGCTATATACCTCATCCCACAAAAAGACAAGACATTGGAGCAGTATGTCACTAATACCTTGTCAGAAAATTCTGTTATAAAGCCTTACAACTCTTCACACAGACATTATGCCCAGCGTTGTATCAGTTCAGGCATATACAACCATGAAGTTACAGTTTAAACCAGAACAAAGGTTTACATTGCCTGCCAAAGTGCACTTTCATTTGGGAGGCTCATGGGCTGGGTCATTTCACAGATGGTACTCAGAGGGCAGCTGCACTGACATTCAAACAGGTCTAACAGAGGAGACAAAGCCCTGTGAGGGAACATGAGTGAAGCAAGGAAATGGAGGATCTGAAGCTGACTTAGCACTAAGGCAAGTGATCTAGCATCCATAGCCCAAGATTATAATTCTACATCATCTTTAGTCTGTTCCTTCTATAACCAAGAATGTTGTCTCAAAACTTCTGGAAGTGAACCAAAGATTGTAGGTAGCAGTTTTGCACAAACAGATGATTCCTACAGAGACTGCATTTTCATGTTTACTTTTTTATTTTGCACAAACATGTGGTGTATGGCAACAGCTGTGGCGTAGCTGAGTAGGAGGGAGGCACTCCTCACTCTTCCCAAGCCTTACTAAGCTGGAGACAGCTGGTAAGAACACAATGCACACAGCAGTCCTTCTGCCCTAACCACCTGAAAACTAACATCTGCACTGAAGAATCAGAATCAGCCATTTCCTCTCCTTTCACCCTCCCTTGTCCTCTCCATGTGAGTGCATATCCCTCTTCATTCCCAGTATTTCTTTCCAGCAGAAATGCCCAATTCCCTCCCCGATCCTCCTTAAACTACTGAAAAAACCCCCAAATCCTAAAAAAATTTAACAGTTTATGAGTAAGGATTAAAGCTTGCAGTTGTCAGCTTCAGGTCCTAATGCTGCACTAATTAGGAAAGCACATCCACACCTAAGGATGTTCATGGACTCAGAAGAATTGTGCTTCAGCTGTAACAGATTCATGATTGGAAGTGCAAGTCAACTGGCAGGACGAATGAAATTAAAACCCCTTTGCATTCTCTAAGTCTGACACCCTCATCATACACCTGTGTTGGTTAATAAAAACTTACTCTAATGCAAAATACTTTTACTTAAACTCTAAACTAATCTGACTAAAAAGATAAAGAACTTAAACTTTGCACATTTAAGGGAGTGGCTATGTTGTTTTGGATGTAAAGGACAGAGCAGTAACTTCTCCACTTGCTTGGTAAGGAACTTGGCCACTGAGTAGTTTAAAAAGAACCATCACCTCCTTTGAGTAAAATAAGCAACCACTGCCTATACACAGAGATTCTTACATCACCTGGGGCATAACAGGAAGCAAAAGCTCACACTTGAAAGCCGCACCTCTGGCTGCCCAGAAATCATCCCTATAAAACCAGCACACAGAAGCCAAGATAAGCCACAGTCGATAGACATTTTTAAAGCCAAAAAGGGAGAAATGTTAAGAAACAACAGGAGAACCCAGCTAAGAGTTCAGAAAATTTCAATACCATTTCAGGAGTTTTAGAGAGTAAATAAAATACAAAATATTTTCAGCTGTTGAAATAAGTACATCTGCCAACAACTTCAAAGCAATGTAGACATTAAAAGTCTTGACAAAATCCTGATAACAGAGAAAATTACTGTATGGTTCAGCTATCTCAAAGAGAAATAAGAATTTTTTTTCCCAGCTACTCATTATATAAAAACTAAAACCCAGCCCACAATGTTTTCGCTGGACATAAAAAAACTCCACCAGTCTCCAAACACTGAATTGTGTGTATTTGTCTCTTGATTTTAAGCTTTGCACAAAATTCGGTTCCTTCTTCTAATAAAACATGCATGTCAGTCTTTACTATGCCAAACAGCTTAACATCAAGGATTTACCAAATCTGGATTGCTTCAGCCATCTGGCAGAAGTGCAAGGACCACACTTCATCTGGGAGAAACACAGCAGACTCAGCTGCCATTCTCTATGCTAGACAACCGTGTTCTAACAAGGAAACAGCCTGGATGACACAGAAGAGAGAAATCCATTTCCCCTCATTTTTTTAAAGCAGTTTACATGCACAGCTTGCAACAGTGCTATTACTCAAGGATCAAGGCAGACAAGCATGGTTAAGTACTACAGCTGACATAGCCATGAAACTTCATGATCTTTGCACATTTGCAGAGACTGATAGCTGTACACTTATTTTTCTTTCAGCCTGCAGAAGTGGTGAGAAATCATTTTAGCAAATGGCTTCTCTGCAATTACTCTATGGCTGTCCAACCTGCTTATGATCAAGTTAATCAAGGAACTACCTTGCTTCATTGATGAGGGAAGTTCATTAATCAATTTGCCAAAAGTAAAGACTGCGGCAGTCTTTACTTTTGGGAACAGTGAGGCATAGTAAAATCCCCCTCTAGAGTAAAAAGGGTAAAAGGTGCTTTTCTGTGTCAAGTTAAGGCCAAAGAGAAAAGCTGCTTCGATAAAAAACAAGAAGATAAAGAGGAGACAGTGAAATGAAAACAGAGACTCCGCGGGAACAGGACAGGGACACAAGAAATTCCTTCTGATAATGAAAATTAGCAGCAAAAGTCACTGTGAAATTCATAGAAATGAATATGTATGAGCCTATTGTGAAATTGTATGCATATGCATTTGAAAGGGGGATAAAAGGGAGGACTGGGGCTCGCAAAGGTGCGCATGCCCTTTTAAAGAGAGCAGTCTCTGTCTCTCTGGCCTGCATCCAGCGCTGAATAAACATACCGGCCCTATAACTTAAAAAAGTTGTAGAGTTTTCTCTTCCTCTGCGCAACAACAGAGTATCCAAGGATGAGAGTATGAACTGCAAAACCCATCATACTCTCATATGCAATACTGAGAGCAGAATGGTTTACCAGGTTTTTTCATTTTTTGGCCTGCCTTTCAGGACACAATAATTTAGGGGGCAGAAACACCCAGAAAGCTAACAATCCAATACAGATAAATTCCCTTCCCATGTACCTTCAACTGAAAGCATTCACTTTAAACAGCAAGATTAAAAAAGAGGTCTATGAATGCTATCTCAAGGCAACACAGACTTGTGTCTTCAGCTGCTGCCGCTGCACAAAAAACAGCAGATGAACAGTTCCAAATCCTACCCTATCTTTTAGTTGGTTGTACAAATCAATCAAAACAAAAATAAAGGGTGCCATCCTGTTTTTATTATACAAGCAGGATGGATGGAGATCTAAAAGGCACAAATAACATGCATGAAAGAGACTGCTTATTCTTCATGCAAGAGCTCACAACATGCTCTGTGCACCAGCCCTTCACACAGTGCTCTCAGAAATCACGGGCACATTTTTGTCATTCATAGTAACTTTTGAAAGAAACCCAACATAAGTACACTGCCCTGCTAAAAACAGTCACTAAGAGAGACTCAGTCGCATTCAAGTTTCACAACTGGCTTAAGCCTACCTTTTGAGAATCTACGTGCCTCCTCCTCACCATCCACCTAAACAGTCTCATCACCTTTGTGACAATAACTAGTGCTCAAATAGCTGCAAGGTCAACTGTATCTGCCTTGGTGAAACTAACCCTACAATAAAACCTGTCTGCACACAAAGCAGCAAGCTGACCCAGAGGACTCCCTAGCCACATGCACTAGCCTAGCTCCATAGCCAATGCTAGCCAAAACGAGCAGGTGGGAACATCCACTTCTACAATAGCACAACTCCAGACTGACTAAGGCTGGTCACAAAAAGATCTCTCCCACAGCCAAGTTGGAAAATTATTACTTGTGGTCCTTCAAATTTGTTTTTTGCTAACAAAACAACAAAAGAAGACAATGCTTATTGTGCTATTACATCAATAGTATTTCTGGTCACACCTGATAGCAGAGATGGATTTTTCCAAGTTCTCAGCCTTGACTTTTATTCAGATCATAAATCTCTTTCTTTTCTGTTCATAAAACACTTGGCATCAGGTTCTCTTTTTCTGTAGCAATACAGATTTACTAATATATGCCAAGCCCCAAAGAAACATGGACACTTTAAACTACCAAACTGGCCACTTTCTGCTGAAGATCAAAATAAAGCAGCATAGAATGGTTTAGGTTGCAAGAGCCCTTAAAGGTTGTCTTGTTCAAGTGTCCAGCAGCGAGCAGGGACATCAGCAAGACGAGGTTACTCAGAACTCTGTCCAACCTGTCCTTGAATGCTTCCATGGATTGAGCACTCAGCAGCTGTGTGGGCAACCCATGCTGGTGAGTCACTACCCTGATGATAAAGCTTAAGAATCTTCCTTGTATCTAGTGTGACTCCTTTAATTGAAAACCATTACCTCTTCTCCAGTCACAACAAGCCTTGTTCAATTCATCTGCCCCATCTTTTTTATAAGTTCCCTGTGGGTACTGGAAGGACATGATAAGGTCTTCTCAGAGCCTCCTCTCCTCCAGGCTGAACAACTAAAACTCTCTCAGCCTTTCCTTGTAGAAGAGGTGCTCCATCCTTCTGATCATCTTGGTGGTCTCCTCTCTGGGCTGACTCCAGCAAGTCCCTGTCCCTCCTGTGCTGGGAGCCCAGGGCTGGATGCAGTGCTCCAGGTGGGTCTCAGCAGAGCAGAGCAGAGGGGCAGAATCCCCTCCCTGCCCTGCTGCCCACGGGGCTCTGGATGCAGCCCAGGACACGTTTGGCTCTCTGGGCTGTGAGTGCCATGGCTGGGCCATGTGCAGCCTCTCACCCACAGCACCCCCAAGCCCTTCTGGGCAGGACTGCTCTGGGGCTGTCCATGCCCAGCCTGTGCTGGTACCAGGGGTTGTCCCAGCCCAGGTGCAGCACCAGCACCTGGCCTTGAACTTGATGATGTTCCCATGGACCCACTCCTCCAGCTTGTCTCTGGATGGCATCCCATCCTTCAGGTGTGTCAAAGCACCACTCAGCTTGGTGCTGTCATCAAACTTGGTGAGAGTGCACTGGATCCCTCTATATATGCCCTTAATGAAGATAATAAAGAACACTGGTCCCAGTGCGGATCCGTGAAGGACTCCACTTGTCCAACCAACCAGCTCTGGATGTGATTATCCAACCAACTCTCTGGATGTGATTATCCAACCAACGCCTCACCACCCAACAGTCCATCCAGCAAATCCATCTCCCTCCAATTTAGACAGAAGGATGTTGTGGGGGATTGTCAAAGGCTGTACAAAAGTCCAGATAAATGACATCTGTAACCCTTTCCTTGTCCACTCCTGCCATCACTGCATCACAGAAGGCCTCTGGTTTGTCAGGTAGGATTTACCCTTGGTAAAGCCGTGCTGGTTGCCTCAATTCACTCCTGTGTCCTCCACGTGCCTTAGCAGAGTTTCTAGGAGGAAACTGGATCCCATGATCCTCCCAGGCACAGAGGGGAGGCTGGCAGGTCAGTAGTTCCTGGAGTCCTTCTTTCTACCACTTCTCCAGAGAGATACAATGGCTTCCCTTTTCCAGTCACCTGGGACTCCATCTTCCTGATATGACTTTTCAAACATCACAGGGAATGGCAACTACACCAGCCACGCTAACATGCACTAATTTTAGCACAAAACTTACTAACAGGTTATGCAGTAGAGTCAACTCAAGGGCGTAATGGCCTTGCACATCCTTCTTGAAAGAGTCTCAAGCAAAACAATCCACAATATAAAGAAACCACCTGAGAAGTGAGGAGAGGTAAAAGCAGCCTGCAAGTTGGTTGACTTTGAATTCACATTTCCAGAGACAAGACCCTGAAATGAGGCACTCCACCTTTCTGTCAAACTCTGAAGCACTACCAGCTAATAGCCACAGACTTTGATGTTACTGCATTTGTGCAGTGCCAAAATCACCTTTATAATTTTTTATTTGCACTTGGCCCTCCATATTTAATTTCAGGGGACTGGGAGACAGTTAATACATACTGACAGATGGCAAAGGATGGAGAAGTGATAGACGTTGTCTGCTAAAGGGCCTGCCTACAACTCACACCATACCTGGAACAGAAACTGCCAGACAGACATGAGTATCACATGCAGTTGACAGAAAAGAAAATACTCTTCAGACAAGAAACCAACACCAGGCTATCTGGTCACAAGCCACTGAAATACATGTGAATGGAGATATCAACTACAGACATCAAAGGTTTATTTACATCAAGTTTCAGTCACTGTTCACTGGACTTTGCGCAGAGCTACAAACTGGAGGAGACTTCTCATTTTCTACATGCGATCAGAAATGAGCTGTCACCTCGATGCTTCCTCATATATGCAAAGCCAGAAGACACATTAACTTGCAAAGCAAGTGGAAATCATTTTCCTCATAGACAGTTCACATTCACAGAGAGAGGAGGAACTTCCCATTGCACTCTCACCACAATCCCAGGACTACAACACCGAGTGTAATTGTATAAGATGCACAGAACAGACACAGGATCACTTGAAACAAGTTTAAAGTCTCTAAAAGGAAATGAGAGCTGATGACCTACAGCAGGGCAGCCAAGGAGACACAGCAATCTGCTAAAGAGAGAAAAGGGTTCAGCCAGCATTCAGAAACCAACCCAAGCATGCCTTGGAAAGCTGCCTTAGAAATCAATCAAAAAGTCAGAGCATTCAGAAAGGAAGTTTTAAAACACAAATACATCTATAGTACTTGCCTAGAAAAAGAAAAAAAAAACAAACTAGATTCCAAGAAAATATATTCTCAAGGAACTGCAAACTAATTAACTTCTTGTATTTAGGGAATGATTAACAGTTCTTACAGTTTTTCATCTTTAACTTTGCAATTAGCGAAAGGATTATATCTTGAACATGTACACCTAACTAACAGAGTAAAAGAAGCTGAAAAATTATTACAGAAACAACTTTTTAGATGCTACTTTATTCTTCATAATTTCCTGAAATAGTAAAGAGGAAAAAAACCCCAAAAACACAGGAACCTTGTGTTCTGTGATTTGGTCTGCCATAAGCCTGTCTCCTACCTAAGTCTCATGAGTTTCTCTATGAAGCCTGAACAGAAGACTGCAAATTACAGACCATATCTTCTTCTGAGACAGTTTCTTCTATGTATCTTCACAGCATCAGTTTTTGGTAATTTAGATACCTATCAGAACACACCCTAAATGTCTGCACCTCTCCGAAGCTCCCTGCTCATTCATTTGAATTAGAAAAACATGAGGGAGCCCATTGCGTGCAAGGTCTAGGAAATTCTTGCAAACAGGAATCCTGGCTCTGCAAAGCCCAGGTGAAAAGTCTGGGTGATTTCATTTGAAGGTTTAGGTGCTTGAATGCTTGCAACAGTTCCCATAATTTTATATCAACCAGAAAAAGCATGCACTTTTACAGAACACAAATATCTGAAATATTTTATTTACTGCTCAACTATGAGCACCATGGTCCACTGGAGAAGAATAAAGTAATTTCACTCCCTGGAGTAGTTTTAAAGATAAACAGTTACTCCATATAATTGAACAAATTATAATAGTCATCAAAAAAAAGAGTAATTGACAGAAAACTCTATATTCTCTTCAGTACTTTTATAGTAACTAGTAACTGCCAAATGACTAAACCCAAAATTCCTCCTTTATGACAAGAACATATTTTTGTTTTGTCATTAAGAACACTGAATCCTCCTGGCACTGCACAGTGAAGGGCAATTTATAAATTACATGCTAAAAGCACTCAGTGCCACAGTCAAGCCCTGATTAAAATAACTGCTATAGTTTATATTTTTCTCTTGCATTAACTTTAATTAAATGCAACTCCAGTGCAGCAAACCTCGCTGAAGTCAACCAAGGTGTTTTCAATTTACTCCCAACTTGAATGCCACAACTTCAGCATATGAGAATCAGCAAAGGCATTTTTCTTTAGTAGGTCACTCACTAAGGAGATGAGACAGAAAAATCTCATAATTAGAGTGTAGCGTTTAATGCTTTACTTGTTCAAATGTGAGCACAAAGCAAACAAGGTACAGCCATTACAGCAGTCATAATTCATATATGATCTTTCACAATGCTTCAGGAACTTCTTTTGCAATCACTATTTTGCTCAATGACAGAGGAGGTCTGTCTCTAACATTAAGTCTGGCTGTGGACAAACACTCTTGGTTGCAGCATGTGCAAAGGGAACAACAATACTACTGAATCCCTCTTCAGTTTCACGATTGTTTGGTTCCAAACAATTTTCTGCAAGGTTGCGTTAACAACCCACTTGCCCATTTATCTTCGCTGCAGATGCGCCCGAGCTACAAAAGTTACAGAACACAGCAAAATCGTGGCAACTCTATAAAACACACAGTCATCTCGCTAGAGTAAGCAGGATTTTGGGGAGCTTGTGTTTAAGCAGGAGTTTGTCTCCAGTAAGCAGCTCTCCCACCACAGCCAGTGCTGACTGCTGACTGGCTGAGGAGATGAACGTATGTGGAGAAAGTAGGCAGAGAGATTCTATTTTGAGCTTATTGCTGTTAAAAGATTGCTTTGTTTATACAGTTCGGCCCTGCTTCTTCAGAGCTACTGCATAAAAGCCTCCCCCTGTGCAACTGCAAATAATAACAGAACATCTCAGAATGTTTCATCAAAAATAGAAAAAAACCAGCCCAGTAACCCTTGCTGGTCAGACCACTGAGCATGGCTTTGGCACAGAAAGATCTTGAGGCAAAGAAGCAATTGCAGCATCTGATATGCTCTGAGATTTACGAGCTGCTGCATCTATGCATTCATTCCTTGCAACCCTGGATTCCCTTCTGTGGCACCAACTAACCTGCAGTTTAGGATTTTGCACTAATTCAATCACAACTCCTTGCATGAATTGCAACCTCAGCTAATGAACTTGGGCTACTAACTCTGGTGGTGAATACTACCTATGAAATATGGTCTCCTCCATTTACTAATTCCACAGGATTAGACACCATTTTAATATTTCCCTGAAATGTTTCAAAGCATCACTTCAAGAACCTGAGGAGTTGCCAGTTTTTGTAGAAGCATGTAAAGATATATAAACCAGAAAAGCTATTCAAACACTGGAAACCGTTTTAGAGTGAAGAATTATGAAGTCAAGAAGCAACACTGAAGATCTAAAATTCTTTTTTTTTTTTTAACTCAGAACATTTCTGGCTGCTCTGACAAATACCTGGAGTTTAACCACAGTTTTAAAAGCCATCAGCACAGAACCATATGTAAAACCGAACTGAATAAGATTGAGAGTAACAGAAAAAAGGAACCTTAGCAGCAAGTGTGGCCAAGCACTGACAGCCACCATTAGAGACACTAATATCTGTCCATTAGCTTCTCATCTGCAGGACAAAAGGGAAGATCCAATCCCACTGTTGGCTCTTCATTCTGCAGACAGGTGTAAATCGCTCTGTAAGGTCACACAGACGCTTCCAGAGATGCCTCGCTGGGGTTTACAGTGCCACATATTCAGATGAGAATAGATCATCCTTAAGCACTGCTTTCACTGAAAGTTAATCAGGCGCGATTTTGACTCCACTCCTAATTCCTCGTGTTTTCCCTAGTCATGCACACACTTTGATTATGGTAAACATCATTTGAGGGTGGAGGTGAAATAATTAACAAAGGAAAGGGAAACAAAACAGCGAGAGGTGGCACTCACCGTGTTGCATTTTGTCCCGCACACCACTTGTCGGTGGTTTAGCCACTGGGAGGCAAACACTTTATTGAGTGTTCCGAGGTGAAATTCCCTCTCCTTCAGGAGGCTTGGGAGCTGCTGGGCTGCGTATCCATGCAACAAGCGGTGGTAGCTGGACTCATTCTGCATCCGGACCTCTCTCCCTTTCACGTAGTACACTAGAGACCTTTTCACCGGCGGGAGCCTTTTCCTTTTGTGAACCGAGTGATCCCACCCGTACTGTGGATAATAAAGTTAGACACTGGCTAAACCAACTAAAACAAACTATAAGACACCACTCTTTCAAATTCAATGATATCCCCGGCAAAACCCTGAAGCCTTTGGAACACCGCACACGGAAATTAACTCGGGAATGCTGATAGAGCCTTTAGCAGCGTGAATTAAACACAAATATCTGCTAAAGGAACAACACGGCGACAATATAACGACAATGCGTGGCGGTTCGGCACTGTTGGTACGCCACATGCTCACGGGAAGAAGCGGAGCGCTTGGAGCGGGAGAGGGGCAGCGCACACAGCCCTCCCCCCCAGCCTGGCAGGCGCAGGGGTGACACCCAGGTGACTCCCCGGTACCGACCGCGGCGCTCGGCCTCCTCCGGCCGGGCCAGAG
>NW_005054378.1:104811-105131 GCF_000277835.1 Geospiza fortis | reverse complement strand
AACCGACCAGCAAGCTGGTCACGCCCCCTCTGCCGTTGCCATGGCAGCGGAGCCAGCGTGTGATGGTGTGACGCCCCCTAGCGGCGAGGCGGGCTCAGTACAAGGTGGGTGTCCGGGAATTCCTCCCAGGAAACGGAGATTTTCCCAAACCCTTTGTGTTTGATCACACTTTCAGAGCCCCAGGAAAGCCAAGACACTTGTGCCCGGCCAGTCTGTCACGGTCACACTATGGGGACAGAATCAGAGAATCAATTAGGTTGGAAAAGACCTCTAAGCTCACCCAGTCCAACCTATGAGTGAACACCACCCTACCAGACCAT
>NW_005054378.1:102544-104481 GCF_000277835.1 Geospiza fortis | reverse complement strand
GCAGCAAGGCATCCCCTTTTCTCTCTTGTTTGTCAGCTGCTATACAGTTTATCTCCACCACTGAGTTCCCTCTCCTGCCAGGATTTCAACAGAGCCTGGCCCTGGTGTCTCCACTCTGCTCCACCTCCCTTCAGTCCCCTTTAGCATGGATTGTGCGTGGGAAGTTGGGCATGCTGACCACATCCCACCCAGGGAGTCATAACTGCGCCTCACCCTCTGTTTTCTGTGCTGTTACAACTTCTGCTGGAATGTAACTCCCCAGTTTTCTCTGATTTTACCCCCCATCATTTTCCTGTTGCAATGTATTTGCAAGGATTAGGCCATGGTGTGCACCAGCCAGCCTGCTCCTAAGTTTGTTATCAAAGCCTCAGGAATTCTTCAAGGCTACTGAAACATAAACTGTGCTAAATTAAGAAAGAAGAGGCTGAGAAACTGAATACCAAGACCACAAGGACTAGATAACAGGACTGTGAAACACCTGGACTGTAACCAATCACACACTCTGAGACGTGCAAGCAGAAAACAAGTGAACAAGATAAAGGGACCAACCAAGGACTGTGTGCTTAGTAGTTTGTAGAATCCATAAATATGTCTGTAATGTAAACAATAAACGGCTTCTGCTTGATCATATTGGTCAGTTGTCCAGGAGTCCTGAATTTCCCACATTTCCCCACACATTCCACCTGGGAAATCACTTACTGCTGGGGAATTAAGGAGATAACATTTGTATGTATTTGCATTTCATTGTACCCCTTTGAGATCCGTGTGAATGGATGAGTGGTTTTTCTGGTGTCCACATGCCTCATACACTCTTTTTCTATCATTTCAGAGGCAAAGCTTCATATGATCCAAACCCAGCAATCACTGCCAGTGGTACTGCTGGGTAGAGAAACATGGAAAACACATGATATGCAGACTGGCTTTAAGGAAAAGCCAGCTTCTGGTCGCCTGATATCTGATGGTGCCTCAGGTCACATGGAATCAGTAGATATTTTCTTGATGCGTACAACATTGGTTTTATGACCGTTATTCTGTGTTTTCATCCAACCAACCCCAAAGACAAGGGTGCTGTGAGAAGCCAAACTGAAAAAGAAACCATAAAAGAACCCCTCAGGCTTTCCAGTTCCTCAGTCTCTGAGGATACAAGCAGTAGTTCCAGTTTGGCCGTTTTCAGTCGTGATTTACCATGACTAACTCCCCTGTCCTTATCCACCCTCACACACACAACTACCACACCCATTTTGGACAAACCCCCTCCATTTCGGAACAAGGACCGCTCAAAAGGCTGAAAACCCAGCGGGAATGTCCCCTGAGCCCCCGGGGAGGGTGAGGTGGCCGTGGCAGCTGAGGGAAGGGGCTGAAGGGTGTGGGGTGAAATGGCCTCTCTGCGTCCCACTCACCAGCCTCGCCCCTTGGGGAGCCCTGTCACGGTGCACAGCTGGGAGAGGGGCAGGAGGCGCTGCGGGAGCTCCCGGGCACGGCAGGAGCTGGGAACAGAGCAGGGACTGGAGCAGGTAAAGGGACAGTGACGGGGACAAGGGTAGGGACAGAGATGGCACAGGGATAGGGACAGGGATAGGGATGGGGACAGGGATAGGGGCAGGAACAGCAACAGGGGCAGGGAGAGGACAGGACAGGGGTGGGGATGGAACAGGCACGGACAGGGACAAGGGCAGAGACAGGGCCTGGGACAGCGACGGAACAGGGCAGAGTGAGGGATGCAACACGGACAGCGGCTGGTAAGGGGATGGAACAGCGACAGGGTCACGGCTGGCAAAGGCAGGCGACAGCGACAGGTACAAGGACACGGAGAACACACGGACAGGTACACGGACACTCCCCAGCCCGGCCCCGCCCCCAGGAGAGGCGTGGCTCTGCCTTCGCCCCTCCCCTCCCTGTTGCGGTGACGTCACCACCCGCCGCTCCCGCTTGGCCCG
>NW_005054378.1:38551-102428 GCF_000277835.1 Geospiza fortis | reverse complement strand
CCGCAGGTACGGGCGGGGACTGCGGGGGCCGCAGGTACCAGGTGGGGGCAGCTGGGGACGGACCGCGCCCCTTCTTCCTCTCCGGGGACAGGGACCCTCCGCTGCCGCTCGGTAGAGCCGCTCTGGGGTGCCGGCACTCGGCCCAGGGCTGGGCTCGCGGAGCAAGGCGGGGGACGCTCCCGCCCCACACGCTCCTGCTTTCCAGCAGTTTCCGGGACCGCCGGAGTTAAGGGAATCTCTTTCTGCCTCGTAACCCCCGATGAGTTTGCCCTTGATGAGTTTCCTCGGTGGCTGTTGAAATCCGAGTAAGCTGCTGGTGTCCGTGATGTTCGGAAGTGCTTCCTCGCAGTAACTAAGTCGGTGAAGAATCAAACAAACATCTGATTTTCTTTGGGGGTGTGGTGTGTGTCGAGTCTGCCTTCAGGTAACTTGTTAATTTCTGCCTCCGGTGCTATGCAAATCACGGTGCTCATCTTTCCTATACTACTTGTCACTTAAGAGTTCTGCTAAATCATGGCTGCATCTCCTTGTAGGCTAAAGATCTTTATTTCATGGGTTGTAGCCTACACTTCTCTTTTTATGCTGATCACCAGTTTCTAGATCTTTTCCAGTTAGCTATTCTGCTTCTGGCTACATTTTTGTCAGAGTATGACATGCAAACATCCCATGGATGTATACATTGGTGTAAGAATGTTTCAGTTTAGTTGTTTCAACTTCCTGATAATGCTTTGGAATCCCTTCAACTCAGTGCTTACTAGAAGTAAGACATTCAGTGCATTTATTTATTTATTTATTTATTTGTATTTAGTATAATTCAAGGGCTGTTTTTCTGTGTTTTGATAGCTCAAAATTTATCCTACTGAAGGGATAAATTTGTTCTGGATTTTTGGTTTGTTTTTTTAATTAGTAAAAGAAATGACAATAGATGGAAATTAATAGCTGCCCTATTCACTGTTTTTATTCCCCACATCATTAAAAAATCCAAAGAACTGAAAAGAACCCTTGTCATATAGAAATGTTACGACACTGATGTTGTCTCATTAGAGTGGAGATAAGCAGATGGACTCTGGCACTTGGCTGTGGAACTATTATAGCTGCCATCCCAGACCCAGTAAAATGAATTTGTGCTGGATTTAAGCACTTTGAGGTCGATATTTCTACATGACTCACTTTGGCAAGTGAGTATTGCCAGAGTCAGGGGCAGCTGGGTTGTGCTTGATGGTGTAACTTCAGTGGCTGTGCTGCTGATGGAAGGCTTGCTGCATCCCACAGCCTGTTAAGGGACTAAGAGGTTTTTGTGGGAGCTTGGTGAGAGGGATCTTATTCCTGCTCCAACTGGGATCCACGGTGTTGAGGAAAAAGAGGAAGTGCTGCTGTTAGCCAGACCTCCTCATCACCTTCCCTTATCAGCCTTGGAGCATGGGACCCTCTGCCCCTGTGCAGGCACTCCTGGTTTCCTGGCATTTTTTAGGCAAGAGTGGGGAAAACCTGTTTTGGCCTCCTTCCCTTTTCTCCAGAGGGAAGGTCTGTGTAGCTAGCAGGCACTGGCAGTAGGGTGAGCTGAGGTGCTGCAGCACGAGGAGCGTTTTGGGGTGTGTGTGGGGTGGTGTTGGGTTACAGCACCACGCAGAACTGCTGCTCAATGACTTCAGTTTCCTGTACACACAGAGCTGCAATTCAGAAGTGCCAGTGGTTCTTAAGGTTACTGTTTCCACTGGGCGGCTTAAACCTTTTAGGCAAAAACCTTAATTCTAAGAGCAGGGAAACAAAAAAACTGTGTAATTTTTAAACAGCTTTTGCAAGTTTGTGGGTTTAGTCTCAGAAAAAAACCTGAAAATGATGATACTTTCCTTGCCTCACCTCCTGTACTTGACCTGCACGTTTGATATCTCCTTTTGTTTTTTTTTTTTTTTTTTTTTTTTTTTTTTTTTTTTTTTTTTTTTTGTTTTTTTTTTTTTTCCTGGGCATGCTTTGTGGCACAAAGGAGTCGGGGCAGAAGTTGCTGCTACTAAAGTGCTATTCAATTGTGAGCTGAAAGAAACAGACATGAAACTTTAAAGGAAAAACCAAAAAACTCTCATATTTAACATATGTGAATCAATAGGTGTTAGTTTCTCTTTAATGAAGAGAACTTAAATTTTCAGAATATTGAAAGAATGACTATACTGATCAGCTGGGAGATTTACTGTATAGTTTATGCTGATGTATAGAAAAATCATAATGGTGAAAAATCATCAAAAACACGTGGAAGAGCTCCATCTCCATTATTCCATTATGATGCTTTGTTATCCTGGAGACAAAAACCTGTAACTGACAGAATGGAGTCAGGTTTCTGGACCAATCCAGCCTCATCTGTCACACTGTGACAGCTGGAGCTGTTTTGGCTGGTGCTGGGGGCAGAAGTGCTGTAATGACACAGAAGGTGTCACCTTACTCATCCTACTTTTTAATTTGTGTAAGGTTATTGTTTCTTGTTGCTTTCACAAACTCTAGAAATTGATAATTTCGTTGTCCAATTTAGTTAATTGATAATTGTTGTTCATATCCAGTCTCTGCATCATGAGTTTTTAACAGCAGTCCATTCCCGCATATTCCAGTTGATGCTGGGATGAATATTTTGATAAAATGATCTGTGAGAAATTTCCTTATTACATAGAACTTCTTTCCAGCCTTCTCTGGTATTTTGTCTAGCATAATCACTCCCAGTCTCATCAATCATGAATTCCAGAGTTTCAGCTGTCATTTTACAGGGATCTCTACCTAAAGGCATGATTCTCTATTTAAAATTGATCAGTGCAATTCAGATCAATGTCAGCGTAAGGAAGATCTAGAGAAGCCATAATTGGAAAGCTCTGAAGCTGCTTGTGAAAACAGTTCTTTGAAGGAAAGGCAAAGAAGGGTTGTTTACAATTTATAAATAGTTTTCTTGTTTGAAAAAGTAGGTCTTCTAAGATGCATCAAAGATTGGTTTCTCATCCCTGCATTGTATGTGCTTACGCTGCTAAAGTAAGGCAAGGCTATTGATCTTGCAGCACACACCACTCTGCAATCGACCCTTGGGATTAGTGCAGCTGAACGATACAAGCCCGAGCTCACAGTTGTTGTGTGTTAACTACTTAGGTAGGTAATCCTCCCTGGTATGCAAGTGCGTTGCTTAATGCTTTGACCCTCTGACTTGGTTTGAATAAGCTCATGCTCTGTGTCCCTAATGACCTTTTGCAGTCAATGTAGTCTTGTCCTGAGGTCTCCATCAGAACCTGGGCACTGGGGGCTTTCCCTGTCTCAAGTCTTGGATTTATTCAAAATCCTTTCGTGCAAAGGCTTTTTTTCTTAAATGTTAAGAAATACTGTCTTTCCTGTGGATGGGAAACTTTTGAAGGACTGATTGTATGCCCAGACTCGGTTTGGTTTGTATTTTTTTTGAAAGCTACAAGATCTTTCCAGAATCTCTTAAGCTTGTAATTCTGTACTTGAAACAGAATAAACAGAATTATATCAGAAGGAGAACACAGTATCATTGCTCTAATTTAGACTTAAATCTTCCCTTATAGAAGGAAAGCAGATTGGTTCAAAATGCCATGCTGCATTAGTAGTATTACAGTTTGTAACTGACTGAGCTTGTATATTCTCAGCTGTATTTTGTGTCAGAAACTCTTACACAAGAGTAACATTTTTAAATTAGAAGAAGGTGAGTCCTATCCAAGATGTAGTCAGTTCTTCATCTGGATGATTATCTGCATATCAGTACAATTAATGTATTTTGCTGGTGGGCATAGGGGACATTAGTAGTAAAGAGTTGTGAGCTCTTGTCTGGTCTCTATTACTGGAGCTCAGCATTTTTGGTAACTATCTACTAGATTATGTGAAAGATTTTATTTTTAAATGCCTTCCTTTTGTATAATATTTGTGCTTGCACCATTTGTCATCTCTAGGCTATCAGCAGAGGAAGCTATGACTGAAATGACTGATGAGATTTATTCCCTGATTTCAGGAAGGTGTGTTTCAAAGGTGTGCCTGTTACCAGTTGTGCTGTGTCATGTTTTAGCCCTGTGCCTAATTCAGACACAGGGAAGTGCTTATGTGTTCAGTTTGGTACACTTCATCAATTGTGAGCACTAAAATAAAACTAGATTCCTAGTTTATTAACAGTCTCCAAAGTACTTGTTTAAACTTTTGTTTCCTTCTGTGATACAGCAAAGCCACTCTGTGTTCCACCCTAATGACTAATACCGTCATGTGGTGTCTTTGCATAGTACTGTGTCATAATCTGACGTAGAAATATAGGAGGCACATGTAGCAGGGAAGGGACTCTTGAATAAAGTCACTATTAATCATCTGGAATAAAACTGTGATGAAAAAGGCCGGAAAAGCTTTATGCTGCACAGCCTCTGAGAAAAGAATGTGTTCTTAATCTTTTAATTAAGTATTATGTCACCACAAGCAGTTTGTTGGCAGTCTGTTTGACTTCTTGGTAGAAAACAGGTGAAGGATTATTAAGTTTCATTTTGCTTGCTGTGTTTGTAACAATATACAAAAGAACTGTTTCCAGCAAGTACCTTTATATTCCTTATTAAGAAGAGGTGGGAAAAAAAAAGTACCTGTAGTTAGAGGCTTTATTCTTGCTTGTGGGAGGGAGCCTAATACATGTTTTCTGTTTACTTACCTGGAAGTGAGTGGTTAGTAATTTAATGTCTCTTTTGCAAAGAAAACCCAAGAAAAGACAGTAAGATGTCTTGTTGCTTTTAACTAACACTGTTGAATATTTCTGAATTTGTATGCAAAGGGAAAGCTATCAAATTCAAGTGTGAATATAAAAGTAGTACTGTTATGGTCTGTAATCTCATCTATATGAAGGTCTTCAACTGGAAAGGTCTTCATAAATATACCTTAAAGAATTCACAGTTGTATTATAAGATGAAAAGTAAATGAAGGAAAGCAAAGGTGAAGAGGTTGGTTTTGGCACAAATGATGCGGTGGTCTGAGCTGCTTTTGAAGTTGGAGGGGGACTCTGGGAACTCTGTTGGCAAAATGACTGTGATGGCTGTTTTTGTGACACAGTAATGTCACCCTGTTCATACTGAGCTCCCATATTGCATACACAGTTACTGTACAGTTCTAAAAGCCTGCCTGTCTCTGGGGATGTTCTGTATGTGTTACAATATTGGAGATGAACGCTTGAAATGTAACCATGTTTAGTGCAGGGGATCTGGCTGTACTCTGAATAAATCAGTTCTACCAAGTAATGGAAAGGATTTCTCACTTTCCCTTCATGCTAGGAGAGAAACTGTGTATCCATTTTATGCTGGTGTTCACTCAAAGCAAATTTCTGCTGTAATTTGATGTTCGTGCAGGAATCTGAATATGATACTCATGTTCTGTCATTAGGCAGCACTGGATTAATTTCCTAAAGTAAGCTGGATTGAGCCAGACATATGGGTTATGAGAGGAGCAGGCTGGGACTGATTCTCAGGTGACAGTAGAAAATCTGATAGCTCAGAGGAGGAATGGTCAGCCCACAGTATTGCCACTTCTTAAAAAAAAATCATCTTACTGCTATGTCATGGTTATTATGGTGGTCCACTGAGAGAGATCTCTATGCTGTCAGCAGTCCTGTGTTCTTGCCATCCTTAATGTTTGGAGAGGAAAATCTGTGGGATGACTTCTGTGGTCATGGGGCAGCTTCATCCAGCAACCTAGTCTGGTCTAGTTCTAAAATAAAGTAAGGCTAGATTGCTGAAACTGAGTCAGATCTGTCAAAATGTCCTGAGAAAATTAAGCTAATGCATCTCTGAAGGTTTCTTTTTGCACATAAAATGAGCCATTTCTGTTTAGTTATTCATCACTTTAAGTGTTCTGGGACTTGCATTCATTACTGTATCTGCTGAAGAACTTTGTGATGTGCAGGGTAAAAGTTTGTACTCCTAAGTGAGACAGGCTATATAGTATGTAACAAAATTACAGATTTAAATTAATGGGAAGTGGTAACTTAAAAATAGAGTTCGGACCACAACAAACTTAATATTCAAATCTGAAGTGCATCCTCGGGGCTTTTATAGTGAGATTAAAAAGACTGAATAGGAGTAATTTGGTAGGGAATAGATACTGTTCCAAACTTGAGAGACTGCGGTGAGATTCCTGGGGTAGCTGTGGGTTCACGATTTGGGAAACACAGGTTGTGTTCTGACTTTGCTGCTGTCTAAGCTGGATGACTGTGAGCAAACTGCTTCAGCTTTATGCATTATTCCTCAAACCTGCAAAGCAGGGACAGTTTGTCTGCTGGTTGAGTGCCTTGGCAGGTATTCTGGAGTCTCCTGTAGGAGCTCTGTGGTGCAGAGGGTATAAGGGAATGTCAGCAAAACTACTTTGCCCTCAGGAGAAAGAAAATGAATAAGAAGTGTGTAATTCCTGGCATTATAAATATCCTATAGGTGTATGGATTTCATCTGAAAGCAGTATCTTTCCTTGTCTTTGGTTTCTTTTCTATTTTCCATTCCACTTGAGCACTGGAAGTTCAGTATCCATATGCCCTGTTGGGAGGCTTGTAATTGTGTGGATGTGTCTGTCTGTCTCTCCTACTACCTTGCAAGTCTGTGGATTTTGCTCCGTGCATTTGTGATGGAAAGTTCACTCTCTGAGTGCAGACTTTTACACTGCTTCTTAAACTTACCTGCCCAAACATTGGCAGGGTTTGCAAGTACGGTTGCAGTGCTGGGAGGGCAGACTTGTCTTACACAGAGAGAAAGCACACCCCTTCAGTTTGTTTTAGGTGAGGAAATTTAAATCTTAAAGCTCATTTTAAGTGGAAACAGTAGGAATTAAGGTAGGTGGGCAAGGAGATTATTTTATGAAGCTTGGAGATCTACCAAGAACCTTGTGTGAATGTGGCAGGGAGGGAGGAATGACACCTGTGGTACAGAAAGGCTTTCTGAAGCACTATATGAAGGTGAGTGTAGCAGCTGAAACATCTTTGAAAAGTACATCTCAAGGACTGAGTAGTGGCTCTGCTTTCCTTCTTGGAGGTGGAGGTTGTTGGTCTGCCTCTTTGTGTATCTTTACTGCTAGTAACCTCAGCTGTAGCAGTTGCACACACAGAGTAAACCATGCTTAACAGATGTGCAGTTTCTTTGGTTTTTCCTTGCTTCTGACTTCCATTCCTGAATTTTTCAATCTGTAGTTGGATTGCAGGCTGAATCATATTTCAATTTAAGCAGCCCCTAATAGAGGGGCATTTGCTATTTGAGAAGTAAAAAATGAAGAGATTGCAAGGAAGATGTTTGTGCTCAGGACTGAGTATGCTGCCCTCAGGTAGTGTGGGCCCATGAAGTTTTCTGATATAAAGCACAATGAGCAGTTCCTTTACTTATGATGCTCTTGTTTTGTAATAGATCTGCTATAGCTGAGGGCAATCTAAGTTTCACTTCACTATTCAGAGGCAAATTTTTATTTTTCTACACTAGACAAGCTTGCTCAAGGCAACTTACCTTCCTGTGTTCCAAATTAATTGTTTCAGAAGTATACTCAGTGTGGGTACTGCCAGTTAGCTGAGCTGTTCAAGTGTCTGCTGCTGTTTTCATATACAGAGCATTTATTTTTTTGATAGCTGGTAATGATGCTTCTGTTGCTATGTGTTTTTAAAGGGCAGAACATTACCTTATACCAGTTCCAGCCGCTCCAAAGTTTACAAGCCATTGCATGAAATAATGAAGAAATAACTCTTAATTTTAAATCAGTTTCCTGCTCTTATTGCTGTTATGCACCAGTTCCTTGTTAATTAAAACAAGTGAATTTTTTTTCATTTGAAAACATGACTTCTAGTAGTGAAATTTAATTTGGTGCTGTCTACCCACAGTATTTCCCATCCAGCTCATCTTTTTGATGCAGTCATTCAGTCCTGTTTGGACTGAGTGGGAAGTCTTGAAAGCAGGATTGACTGATACTATGCCTGGAGATGAAACAAGATTGGTTTTTAGGCATTGCTGCAATGGGACCATCTTTTCACTTGCTTGATACATTTTTTTTGAATTTCAGTTTGACTTCTTCATTTTGTTGAGTTGGTTAGGTAAGGAGTATGTCCCTGATGAGGCCTCAGCTCAGCAAACACATGACAGTAGCTGAAGTGAGTATTCATGAACAGTGATAAGGGTTTGTTTTCTTCCTGGTCTTTTAGTTTCATCCTTCAGTGCTGCAAAACCTGGCATGTGATACGTGCTTCTGTCTATGCTTGTTTTCTTGCCTCAGTCTTAATAAGATGGGTTAGATGAAGACAGATGCCTGTTGGCTAAACGGGAGTGACACATGAATTAAGGACAAAATGAGTTGGCATTGAAAGCTAAGATGGTACTAGTGATGATGTGTTGGAGAAATGCGTAAACCCCAGAAAAAGTCAAATAAGCTTGTGAGGAATGTCACACCTGTGGCACCTAGGATGCAATTCAGGTTTCTCACAACAGCACTGTCAAGGCAAAGGCAAACCAAGTCTCGTGAGGCATATTTTGAAAATCAGTGAGATTTAAGATGCTATGAGCTTATATTGTCACTTCACAAATGAGTATTTGGGAGACCACACTTTTCCAGGTGTCCTATGACCAGCTCTTAGTTGCTTCAGAAGTGTGAAGTGTTTAGGACTTTTGCTTCCACATATCTCGAAGTGTATATTTGGAGAAAGATTAATTTATGGTGAATTGAGATGTTTCCTGGAAAATGGCAACACTGAAAGATGAAACTGAGAAGAGGCAAGATTGAGATTGAACATAAGGGAGAAACAAAGGTGCTGAGGAACTTAACAGGTTGCCCTGGGAAGCTGTGGATAACTCATCCCTGGAGCTGTTCCAGGACAGGTTGGATGGGGCTTTGAGCAGTCTGATTGAAGAGATACCCTTGCCTGTACAGAGTGTGTGGACAAGATGATCTTTGAATGTCTGTTCCAAATGGAAATGTTCCATGATTGAATCAAGTGAGTTTGCAGGGAATTTATATTCTTAGAATGTGCCTCTTTTAGTTGAGAGAAATAAGATGTGCCAGTGTGAAACAGGGACATCAGACGGCAGAAATAGTTCAACAGTTTTAACCGCGTGATGGGAGAGGTCCTTTCAAGAATGGGAGAAGGCTGTTGTTGGCTTGATGTGTGTTGAAACTGCTTGGGCTGAGTGTGCAGTCAGGATCTGAAACAGTGGTTCCCATGCTGAATATCAATGTTTCAGCCTGCTTGCTGCAGGACAGGCAGGGTTGTTTGGAGGTGGAATAGTTAATGTTACAGGTTATTTTTTCCCTCAGTACCATGCTGAATTTTGCTGGGAAAATGTTAAATGTGTGGTAAGAGTGGGTAGTGCATGTGACCCAAGTATAAAAGGAAAAATTGATGCATCTATAGTAGTATAACACTGTTCTCATTATTCTTGTACAGTACAAGAGGCACATATTTTGGCTGAGATCCAATACATGGAATTGCAAGTGATGTTTGACCTGCTGGCAGATTTTATTTTTCCATTTAAAAACTTTGTCCAACTGCATTTCTTGATAGATTTTTGTCTACTTCGTTAGATCAATTCCATAAGTGTTAATATTTCACCAAATTTATAACCAAAACCATAATTATCAACAAATGTTAAAATTTCTCTTCTGAGCTTTTACAGGGAGAAAATGACAACCTTACGGCTTTCTTTGGAATGGACTTTTTACATAGCAATTTAATTGTTGCAATGAATTGTTTAAATGAATTAAGTTATGGTTAATAAATAAATATTGAACATTAATGAATATGAATTGCCTTATGTACCAAAATAGTTTGAGGTTTTGTGTTGGTATTGATATTTGAGTTTTTGAGTAGGTCCTGGTATGGTCAACAGAGTTGAATTTATTTCTAAGTAATACCAGATCAGCTACCTGTTACCTCCGTTGGTTAAAGAGTATAAGAACAAAAAGCTTGAAACTGCAGAGATTGTTATTTTTGAATTAAAAATAGTATATGTTGTGATTAATGGATTAAAAGCTGTTTTACTCTGTTGTGCATTTTGAGAGTGTCTGTCTAGCTCTCATTCATAAGTGGGACAAGTCTGAAATATTAATAATACTCAAGTACTTCAGAATCAGCTTGTTACATATTGAAGTACCGCTGCAACAAATAGAGCAGCATTTTAATTAGTTTATGATATTCTGGGTTGCAGGCGTACATTCTAAATGTACAGGATATTCCATGCTTTTCCATTCATCGTTACCAAAAGAACAGTAAGTGGGCTATTTTGTTGTTGAAACTAGCAATCAGCAGTTTCCCTCAAGAAGGGTTGTATTGAAATACTAGCTTTCTTCTAAAGTGCTGTGATTAATGAGGGAAGTTAATGCACATTCCTGGCTCTGGCTAGTGCTAAGATGGCTTAGAAAAAATTGACTCTTTTGTAGTAGTATGAAATCTTATGGTAATTAAGCTGAAGTAGCTACATTTGTTGATAGTTACCAGATGCTTACCATCTGACAGTTTCAAACTCTCAAAACTGGTAGGTATTTGCTACCCAAACTTTAGATATAGGAAAATAGCACTTAAAAACAGTTGCTCTGCTTATCAAATCTCGGACTTGTTCCATTACTGCATTGAGATTATTGCAGCCCTCATTGCTGGTATGAGTCCTGGGTCATCTTTTTCATTTTTTTCCTAGAATGTAGGAATTGCATAGCACATTTATATTTTTATCTCTTGAATTTCTGTCTTGCTTCTTTTGTGCCTCAAGGAGGGGAAGTTAGTCCTCTATTTCTAGTTTACCATTCTTTTTCTTGGTGATATTGTAATTTGTAGATTAGTGAAGCTGACTTTGAAGTAAAAAAAAAAGAAAACAACACATATATTTTCTCTCAGCTTTTTTTGTTTACATGATCTTTAAATAATTTGGGTAAAAATCACTAAACTGCCTTCTGAAGTCCACATCTACTCTTGGATGAGCAGAACCTGTGCTACTGCCCAATTCTCTGGAGTCTGGAAATCAGTCCAGCCTTAGACGTTTATTACAGATGGTTTTCTCTTGTGACAGGATTGAGTTTTCTGGAAAGTCCTTTTTAAAAAGGTTACCCATTTGCTGCCACAGTTAAATATGATAGGTGCATTTATAATAGGTGCGTTTTCCCTGCTGTTGTTTGGCATGTCAGTGTCTGGCCAAAGGAAAAGCTTACCTTGATCTGCTTTGACCTCGGGGCTTGCCTTAATTACTTTTCTGTTTCTTTGTACTGTTGCTGGTGAAACTTGTATTTCTAGAGGTTTGTGTGGTGTATAAACTTCAACTGTTTTGGGAACCTGTATGGCTGATAAGTCACAAAGTGACTAAAAAACTGGTATATTAGTGTGCTTCATTTGCACAGCCATTGTAGGGTTGTCCCTGATTTCTGGGTGAAGTGTATGGCAAATTACGTTATGTTTCAAACACATAGTCAGGATCTTACAAGAATAGAGCTGTCTGTTACCAGTTATGAACCTTAAATCCTTAACCAGCCAACCAGTATGTGCTTGTAACAAGTCTAGTGTCTTTAATGAACAAAGCGGGACATGATATGAGGTAGCTGGAACTGCAGGTGTCTGATGTCAGTGTCATGAATCCATATGGAATGACAGAGAGATGCCATGCCTCTCTGAGAGCGTGTGGGAGCTCCCAGCAGAGAGGTCCTGGAGCAAAAGGCTGATTACCCACTGTGTCACGTTAAGCAGTGGCACAATTTGAAGAATCAATGTCTCCTGATGTTTATCACTGCTAGGAAGATGCAATCGAACATCCCCATGGAAGACTCCATAATGGATGTTGTGACCATCACTAGTGTTGTCTTATAATCCAGTACTGTGATCTGCACAGTCCTGTTTGTCAGGGTCTTTTCTCCCTTTCCTTCCTACTCATGTATTTGAAAAACGAAAAATTCTTTAGAAAGTGCCATTTTATTTGTTCCTGTCCCTCTGCCCCTCAATCATTGCACTAGTTAATAACAAACTGCATTAGTTTGTTGTAGGCTGCTCTTCAGATTTAGGTCTCTCATCACAGCTGCTTGGACTGTTGATCCATGGGATATGTATGCAGCAGGGACACCTCACACTTTCCTCCCTCAAACCCCTTTTTGTCTGTGTGAACCCTACTCTGAATGGTTAAATGTAGGATGATGGTCACTTGTATTTGTATCCCATTCGTTTTAACTGGTGTCCCTTGAAAGTTGGATAGCAACTTTGAGTGTTGTCTTCAAGGAGGGTTTGGTTTGTTTATGTCCATCTTAAAATTGACCAAGAAATTTAATTTTCTTTATCTTCTGGATTAAGTGCTACCACATCTCCTGTGGTAGCACTTAAGAGAAATTACTGTAGATCAAGTTAGAAGGAACCTTTCTGTTAAGACTAGTGAAAGAGATGGTTTTTCTTCTCTCTTTTTGTGGGTTTTTGGTTTGGGGGTCTTGGGTTTTTTTTTGGCTTTAGTTTTTCGTTTGTTTTTTATTGTTGTTTTGCTTGATTCGGGTTATTTTTTTGGTGGGGGAGCTGGGGGGGAGTGTTTTGGCCATGTTGCACTACATCATATGTAGTTTTACATCTTTATCCAGAGAGCTGTTACCAGTGGTTTAACATCATTGTCCTTTTTTGCAAGGGGAGTACCTCCATGTGCTCTTGTATGCAGAACTCTTAGAGGAACAAAGCAGAGGTGATTGCTGCAGGTGATGCCATCTCTTTGGATACTGCAGTAAAAGCATGGAATCTGTTTTGTACTGAAGTGAACTTACCAGCTTTTTGCTGAGAGAGGTCATAAGAGATCTGAGCTGTGTAGCAGTGGTTGAACACTTACATAGACAGGAAGCTTTGATGAGAACTTTTGTTTTGTCTTAGCAACACGCACTGTTGACTTCTGTTTTTGCTATATATACAGAAGCCTGATGTTGGTTATAGGCCTTCACTTGCAGTGAAACAAGTAGGTACAGTGAAAACTGAACACAAGGTCTAAATTTTGAACACCTGTGATCATTAGAAATCAGTCTCTTGAAACAAAGTGATTTTTGCTTTTTTCTTTACTGTAAAACCAGTAGTTCATTAAACTAACATAGGCAGGAAATTTCTTTTTACATTTTCAGCCTTATGTGTTTGTAGTTTTCAGACTGAATCCTGTATTCTTTGTACTGTATAGGCTACCAATGTGTATTGGCAGGTGAAATGGAAATTGCAAGATCAGGTCTCTTTCTCTGAAAATCATAGATGTGCTGATTTGATTATGGTTGATAACTTGAAGCATTTTCAAGTTTTCTATCACCCATAAGTTATTCATTTTTCATTTATCAAATTTTAGTGGAAATGACTTCAGAGAATACACATGGCCTGGAATGTAGGCATGTTTGCACCCTATACTCAGAAATATAGCAGCAGGAGTCCACTTCTTATTGCCAAATAATTAAATTGGTTTGTTATCATGAATAAAGTAATTGCAGGTGTTATTAGTGGTAGGATACTTCCAACTTGTCTAGTCAGAACTCCTTCAGAAGAAAAGGAATGAAGAAACATTGAAATAATAGCAATAAACCACCCCAACTTCCCAGAAGCTTTTAGTGAGTTGCTCTTTGTATCTCTTCTGTTGATGAGACTCTCCCTTTGGTATTGCCTCTTGCACCAAGTCATACTTTTCTGTGTTCTCCTTGTCTGGCAGCACAACTAAATGCCATTCAGGTTTAAGTGATGACATACCCAGTGAATTGCTTTGGTCACCTCTGTCTCTTCAAGCCATTCCAGTTCATCACCTCTGTGTGCCAGTTGTTGCTGTCATTGGTTTTGCCTTGCCACTTCTGTTTCGGCATCTTTGTGTTGTTGTTTGTTGTTGTGGTTGTTTCCCTGTCCCCCCTCCCCTTCTGTCATGATCACTCTGAGGTCCTCTGCCCTCATCTTTGGCTCTTGCTCTGCTGTGTTACTCTGACTGGCTGATTTTATGAATCCTGACCTGCCGCCTCAGTGTTACTAAATAACAAATGATACAGATGGGTAGGGAAGCGTTCACATCCGGTTACTTCAGCTCCTTATAACTTTTAGGTTCTTGCAGCCCTGATCCTCTCCATGGTGAGTTGTCCAGAACCAAGAATGAGGGAGTGAAACTGTGGAGGTCTACATTTATAAAAGAGAGCTTGTAGGTGGCTGTAAGAGCACCCTGTAGTACTATGCAACTAACCGGTTCCTCTAGAGCAGGAAAGGTGGTGAAAAAGTTTTTTTTGTCCTCTATCAGTTTACAATGTGTAGTAACGTATCAGGCCAAATCTGTGCCACCATGTGCTGTTGTGGCAGTGCCTTTCAGCATCTTGTTCTGGAGTCTGGAGACCAAAGGAAACCGTGGTACAGCTGCACTTATCCATCATCTGATGTGGAATAAAGCTTTGGAAGCAGTCCAAATTCAAATTAAATTTCAAAATGAGCGGTAACAAAAATAAGCAAACTTTTACTGCACTGTGTAATTAATGTTAAGATAATGCCCAGAATCATAGTAACAAATGACTAACTGCCTAAGTGGATCCAGATACTGTTTTCCCAGCTTGGACAACAGAGCAACAGCAAGATGCTTGTAACAGTGGTCCCTGACTAGCCTGTCAAATCTGATCAGTCATAAGACACTATTTTAATTAAACCTCCTTTGAGAAGGTGCTGATGAAATGTGGCTGGCAGCCTGTTCTTGTGTTATAGTGTATAGTGCTTAACAGTTTTGTTTGCTGACAAGTGCCTTCTGAAGTAATGTTGTCTTAATAAGTGCACACTCACAGTGCATCAGCAAGACCTGTGTGATATAAACTCAAGTGCTATGTGAATCTAAAGTGACTGGCTCTTGAAATTATCAATTTCATGACTAGCTTGCTGCTGATGTGCCTTAGCTAGTTCTGTGGTTAATTAAGGTGTTGCATATGGCAGAGGAATTATTTTTCCACTGCATCTTGAAGGTAATGCAGACATTAGGTCAGCATTAGGATTTTACTACAGGATCAGCAAAAGCAAGATACATAGATCTTATGTGGGATGTCACTGAGACTTTGTGCAGCTCCAGAGTGATAGGCTACTGCAAAACTCCTTGGAATCTGGATGTGCAGTTTTGGCTTGTTGGGATTTATACGCATTGCAAGTTGTGTCCCTGGAGCAGTAACCTGTGGTAACTGGTGCTGCTTTGAGCAAACACCCTTATTAACTAAAGCTGGCAAAGTGAGAAAGTTACTTTCTCTAATCAGAAGTTTTTGGAATCCTCTAAAAAAGGAGTTCCTTTTTAGTCTGAGGCAGTATCTAGAAAAAAAAAACTTTGAAAAATCAAAAGAAGTGTGTGAAGGTTTTGTCCCAAGGTAAGTGGAAAGCGGGCAGTGCTTGCACACAGTCTCCAGTGACAAACAGGGGACTGGTGAGGATATGAAGGCTGTATGATTCTACATGTCACCTGGCTTTTTCACTAAAAACAATGCCTAGTTGCTACTCTCACACAGAGGAACTACTAACACAACAGCTTGTCTGGTAGTGAAACCTGGGTCTGAAAGTGCACCTATTTTTTGTGCTGTTGTCTGCAGTCTGGGCACTGGGACCGGTAAGGCTTGTTCAGCTCCAGTGGTTGACATGCAGCTTTTCTGGGTAGTCTGGTGGCTTTGCCCTTGACATCCTTCCTTGGATGGCAGGCTTGGCACTGTTTCATCTTCTTTTCTTTCTGTCTTGGAAGCCTTAATGTTTTGTTTGTTTCTGAGAACAAGGTGCCAGAACCAGTTTCTGGCTTAGTGGAATAGTTTCAGACGTAATAGCATGGCTGAGAGAGGTTGTTGAGTTCCTAAAAGAACCTGACAAACATTAAGCAGGATGACACACAGTTTTTATGTGCAGCATGCACCTGGACTTGCCCAGCATGACTCACTTCCCCATGGCCCAGCATCTGCCCACTGTGTTTCACAAAGTCTGGTTGCACGTGGGTGATCTTCATACAGATTTGGCTTTAGCTTGGTGTAGGTTTCCCATTAGCCAGGGCTGGTTCACTTGTTGATTTCAATATAATGTTGAAAGGGATCTTTGCACTGCAAAAGGGATTTTCCTAGAGTACTTGAAACTGGCTCTTCTTGTCCCCAGTCCTGTCAGCAGCAGCAATAGCTAAGCTGTGTAATCCTCACCTTCCTTTAATATGTAATGTTGGCAGTTGGAATCTGCAATGGAAACAGCGCTCACAAGAGTCCTTGACAAGAGGCATGGTGGGCATGAATGTTAGATCTGTCCCATGTTGTTGTGCTCGGCTGTCTGTGGGGATGTACCAGAGGTCTCCATGGTTTTGAAGAACAGCTATTGGGCATTTCAGTCTGAGACGGAGAACTTCAGAGACAAAGGGCAACTCTGAGTCTTTGTCACGTTACAAGGAGCACTTAAAAATAAATTGAGTTACTCTAGAAATGATACTGTAGTACTTTGTGATGTACTTCTAATCTAGCAAAAAACCCCATGTTACTGAGTATACCATAAGCATCCTGGAGCAGAGTTTTAGCTGACAGCTAATTCTATCTGGATCAACTGTTTTGGTCAGCCAGGCCTAGTCTCTATTAAAAGCTGGCTAGCCACTTCTGTGTTTAACATCTTAGCCATGAATGATTCACATCCACGTTTTTGAAGTTGTTGTTTACTGTTGTAGGCAGTGGATGGGGCCTGTTCTCATTGGTTTCTTGTGTGTATCCAAGTTGTCTTTCTCATGGTACGATTTATTTTACATCTGTTTTATGCATTTCCCAGTGTGTCTAGATGAGTGCCATGCTGGCTAACTGGCTGCATACCCAGTGCAGTAGTATCCCTTTTTCAGAGCAGCAGGGATTAAACTGAAGAGGATCAGCATGGTATTTCCAGTAGGAAGAGCTATTCTTAATGCCAAGGGAGGCAGGGTGTACTTCATGAGGCTGGGACAGAGTGGCCTCTGTGTGCTGTGATCTGTAACTCTGTCTTCCTGTTCACCCTGGTTGTGTCTTGGCTGTTGGCTGTTTTGGTTTTTTGGCTGGGGCTTTTTTTTTTTGTCTTTATTTTACTGTTCCAATTGGCAGACCCTGGTCTGTTATTTCTCTGCTCAATTAGTTTCAAGGCTAAAAAATATGTTTGGTTATCTGTCTTGGGAGCAGGCACATCAGGTGTCTGCAATGTATTCCATAACTTAGAGATAAGACTCTGGAACTGCACAGACGCACTCTGTGCTACATATACAAAATTGTTCAAGCTGTTTTAAAATGTTTTTCAGGTTCTAGATGGCTTCTAAGAAGTTGGGATCCGACTCTCATGGTAAGTGAGATTTAGCATCCTTGTCTTTTCAATAGGATGAATCCTGCTATTGCTGCTGACTAATGTCCTAGCCTAGACAGTCCATAGAGACTAATCTGTTCAGCCTCTGAGTAGTTTTTTGTTAGGAGTGAAGTGCCTTGGGTTCCTTCATGCATAGTTGCTTGCTGATGCTGTTCTCTGATTAAACTGAAAATCAGTCTCTGGCTGTTCCCTGTTCCTTCATGGTAGAATAACATGTTTTCCTTCCCCAACAAATTCCCCTTCAAAATTAAAGCTGAACTGCTCTGGTGTTTGCTTAAGTGGGCCCTAGATCTGGAGCATCTTCCTATGGAAGTCACATGAAAAGTTGAATTGAAAGTGAAGCTTTTAATACAACATTGAATTATGCTTCATTTTTGCTCAGCCATGAATTTATTTCCTAAATTGGACAAACTTGATTCAGAAGGCAGATGAAGAAAAGACTCTATTTTTCTGTCTTCTGCATATGAGATGCATAAAGTCATGCAGGTGATTGGTATCATGAAAGTTATTTGCCTGTAATGTCCTTATTTTTAAGAAAACGGGGTGTAATTTCATTGTAATTAATGTTGCTGTGGAACATTAAAGTTCAGCTTGTTGTATGTAATGTGGATTCCTCAAATCAGTAATCATGACTTTTCAGGCTATCAAAACTAATGTAGAAATTCAACTTTGGTCTTTCTGGATAATTTTGCAATAAAGGGGTCCTGGGGAATTCATGTTTTCCTGGAGCTTTTTATTTAGTCTTGCAAGTGTAAAGTTGAAGTAAGAATAGTACAAAATAAGAAATGTCTCATTTAAATACCGGGTTAAGTATAAATAGCAAGAGTGTATCAAAACTTCATTTTTTGATGGTCTCCTTTTTTGCTGTGGCCCAGTGACTTTGCTGCGAGACAACTGATTTTTTTCATTTGGTACTTGACAGCTATTCAGCAGTTGCTCCTGTGTCTGAAAACAGTTTCTATGAACACTCTGATCTGCTTGTCTTTTATGTCTGTTTTTATTTTTCTTCTCACCTAACCAGACTAATAAAGGCTGCTCAGGGCCAGAATTCAACATGTCTTAAATATTTCCGAGAAAAGTATGGTGTGGTGGAACATGCTGCTGGCTTCAAAATAACAAGGTCCAAACAAATGGTGCTATGAGCTGGCTGGTTAACTTGTGTGCTCCTTTGTGTACCCTCTGTTCCTAATCACACTGTTGCAGTACTGTTTCTGAGGAACAGTGGACCAACTTCCTTGTCTTAATTATGTCTTAAGAGATCAGCAGGGTAGTTGTTTCAGTCTACTCCAGAGTTATCTCACTAAATGAGTTCTGGTTTACTGTAGAGCATCCATCCCCATGGCTGCCTTCAGCTCGGTGTCTCTGGCAGGCTGATGAAATCAGTCAATATTGTTGATGTATCTCTTGTGATTATTGTTGAACTGCTTATTAGAGGTTAGAGGGCTGTCACTGAATCACAGAATGCTTGAGGCTGGCAGGGACATCCGCAGATTGTCATGTCCTAACCTTTGTCAGGGTCACCTAAAGCAGGTTGTTCAGGACCGTGTTCAAACGGAGGTGAAGATGGGAACACACGGTATGAGTGGAGGGAAAGGAATCCCTTTTCCTACGTGGATTATGCCAAGTGTGATGCTTCAATATTTCAGTTGTATTTTTGCTGTCGCTATACAATTTCAAAGCTTTTAAACTCTGATTTCCCACAATTAAGTAAGTGGTTCGTGTGACCACAGCAAGTAAGTTCCTTCCACATGGTTTCAAAGCTGTTCCTCATTCATGCCTGTTTTGGTTGTTCTGTTGTTGTTGTTGTTTTTTCTGAAGTGTTTCCACTTTGGTGCCAAACTGGACACTTCTATGAGTTATACTGAAGTGGAGAGAAATCCTATTCTTACAGTAGTTTGTTGTGCCAGGAATGTAGTACAGAGGTCAGGCTGACAAGTACACTTCTGCCAGGCCTATTCTCAGAAATTACTCAATATGCCTTTAACTGGTACAAGGATGAAGTGGCTAACAGACTTACTAAATAACAGTTTGGTAAAGACTTGTTTCACTTAAACCTGTGACTGTTGTAACAATGTCTTTCATAATACCTTTTTTATATAGGTTTTTCTTACTGCCCTAGAATGTGGAATTTAAAACAATTTGCAGCCTTATCCTCAGTGTGTGCACTTGATCTGCTTACAGAAAGAAAAGGATTCTTGGCTCTCTGGATAAGAGTTTAGCTTCACCAACCTAGCACTGTTCTGATTGGGCTGAATTTTATGTGCATAGGTATTTTGCCTCAGACTTTTTGCCATCAAATGTCCTAAACCATTTGAAGTGTTTTTAATATGTGCTTATTGGCTTTTTCTCATATTCAGGATGAGGTTGTTAGCAAGGGTTGTTATTAAAAAAATCAGTATACTGGGGAAGAAAGTAGGAAGTTTTTATTCCTTAGTCAAGCTTATGGCGTTAAGCTGGCAGCTTAATAATGCTAGTTAAGTGTGCTTAGTATTTTTTATTTGCTGTGCAAAACAGTGTTACTGGTATGTAAACAGCAAAGTTTGTGCTTGTACCCTCTGTGGCTGGTATCTGCTTCAGGTGTAATTGTGCAAGGGGAAGTGCCCACTACATATTGTCAGTGGGTCTAATAAGACAAGGATTTGCATGCTGAACAATTTGACCTGGGAGATCCATGTGGAGAAGTAATCTTGCTGCACTTGGATCATCTGGTATAGAGCAGGACTTGTGCCAGTGGGACTAACAGGCTGTGGTAGCAGCAGTTGGCAGATCTGATTGTCTCTGACCTGGCTGCAGAGGCTGCCTCAGTTATTTCTGTATAAGTAAATGCTTTGGCATATCAGGCTCTCAAGTTGGCGGCTCGAGCACAACTTGGATGCTGTGTTGCAAAGAGTGGTAGTGTTGGCCAAGTGAGGTGCTGTCTGGATGCCATGCTGTGCAACGCTTGGATATGGGATTCTCAGTAAGGATCACTGAAAACACTGTCGTGTTCTAGCTGGAGCATTTCTTTTCATCCTGGAGGTGCAGGAGGGATGTAGGTCGTTCATCCTGATAATTTCAAAGCGTCCTACCAGGACTCTGTGACCACCCAGCGTGTGCATAGTATGAGAGCTCAAGTAATGACAGCATATAAGCCTTTAACTGCAAATTGACAGGATGTTCTTGGTCATGAAAGCTGCTCAGCCTCTGGGAATCTGTGGCTGCCTTGTAGATGAATCAACACAAGGGAACACAAACAGTACTTATACTGCCATCTGAGTATGAAAATGGGTCAGATAAAAGCAGCAAGTCACAGTTCACTGAGTGAGGAGGGCCTGGTCACTGAACACCATCTTAGATGTTGCCACTAATGTCTTTCTGTATCTGTGTCACTCAGGGAGAAGCTACAAGTGAGGCCTAGAGTCACTCCTCGGGTTGTTGCACATGCCAGAAACCTTGCCTGTGATTCCAAAAGCTTAGATGAGTGATCCAAGAGATAACTTTCAGTTAATGGAAAAGCTGTTTTGTTTATATTTTGAGCTTTCTCTTCACAGTCGCTCAAGGAAAGCACACTAATACTCTGGCTGTTTGGAGGTGGTTGAGCTCTAAGTGCCTTTTCCTTGTAAATTTGCCAGAGAAATGTAATCTTAGAAAAAAACAACAGATGTAGGGCCTGATAAAAGCTAGATTGCCTTGTTTCAAAAATTAGAGTTGCTGTGCTAATATCCTTAGTATTTCACTGTGTTTTATTTACCGTGGAATGGCTTTGCTTCATTGCTTTGTATTTGTGACCACTTTCTGTCCAAATGCTACTTGCTACTTGTATGCTAAAACCTGGATTGTAGTTTGTTTTAGTTGTTCTAAAGCTGAGTAATTTTAAAATCTGCTTTGAATATGACAAAAAAATGATAGACCTTTTTATAGAGATAGACTACAGTGTTCAGGGGAGCTTCAGTATCCAGTTGTGTAGGAGTAGTATTGTCACAAAGGAAACTAAGATACTGGTTGCATTGATGTCAAAATCTGGTGGATTATGGTTGTGAAGGGGTTTGCCTTTATTTTTTTAATTTTTTTTTCTTAACAGTTATGGGCTAGAATTTACGAATTAAACAAACTCTGACCAAGCTCCCTAAACTAAGAGACACTGAGGTCCAAACAGCTTCAAACTCCATTAGTGTTGTATATCATATCTACATATATCATATGTGGTGTAGATGCTGCAGTGGAGATGAAAGTTCCCAAACACAGCAATGTGAGCCTGAATTGAAAGTGTGAAATTCGTGAGTTGTGGGGTTTTTTTTCTTAATACAATTCCTGCTTCTGATTTCAGGGCCTTTCAGTTACCTTGATGATGTCCCATTTAAGATAGGAGACAAGTTCAAAACCCCAGCAAAGGTTGGATTACCCATTGGTTTCTGTCTGTCTGATTCTTCTCAGCTTGTCAGAGAAGCCCAGGTAAGTGATATTTGACTTCCTGCTCTCTCCTCTCTCCCCTCACCCCTGGCCCCAACTTGTGGTGCTGTACATTCCAAGTTGTCACAGTTTGCACACAGACAGTCTTGTATTTCTAGAAGATCTGTTAGGCTATATAGAAAAGTAAAATATGATGGGTCATGCAGAAAGCTTCTAATTTTTATTGCCTTAAAAACCATTAGGCTTTTATTTTTAAGCATTTGTTTTAGTCTCTCTGTTTCAAAGGAGCACAGTGGTTTTGTGCTTGTAGTTAGTTCTGAATGTTACCTTGACAAAATATGAATATAGTTTTTAATAGGATAAATCCTAAGAACTGATACACCCAGGCAATGACATAATTTTCAGTTCTTATTTTCTGGGTAGTTCTGAGTGACAGTTCTTTTCAAGCTGTGGGACAAACAGGTTACAGCTGGGTACATGGATGGCTTCCCTGTCTTGAGGAGCATGTTTCTGCTAGTATTCTGCTAAAATAAATTGCTAGTAGCATAAAATCAATTCCTTTAGTGCAGCTGTTGGAAATCTAATCTCCAAATGCAGATTGTGATTCAAGAGGTCTAATTGAATTATGCTTTCTAATTTGGATCCATGATTTTCCTTGACCAGTCCCAATTGATGATTGTTTTTACCTTGTCTGTGACATGTTGCCATAGGTGGTTCTGCTTTTTTCTTGCTGTTTTTGTTCTCTCCCTGCCCTACATATTACCCTGTTATCCTACTTCATGGCTTTTCCCTCATAACCATTAAACAATTACCTGATTTTCCTAGTACCCATATTTCCACTCAGTTAAGCTGGTGTGGGAGAGCCAAAGCAGATACTGATGTCCTGTTGCTGGCTTGATTGTGCTGTGTCTCCATTTTTCTGCCAAGCTGGGGCTCATCCAGCATAGTGTGCCTGTTCACCCTGCACAGTGTGGACTGTGCATCTCACAGTGGAATTTGACTCTTGATATAGCTGTAATGAGCACTGTTTAAAAAAGTGCAGGAAACTTAGCTTCCCACCCATATTTTTAGCATTAAAAAATATGTGGATATTTTAAGATGGAGTTAGGCTCCTCAGAATTATGCCCTTTACAGCTAAGCCACTCTGTGGCCAGTACACTGGTAGTGAGTAGATGCCTCCCTGTGCTGATCTGGCCTTAAAGCACCCAATGTTAAATGGGAAAAGCTTTTGAGATCCTGTCACATCAGTAACTACAGCAAAATCTGCTGCTGCCTGTGTGTGTTGTCATTGGTGTAACCACTGTATCCCCTTTGGCTGGTGAGGCACTGCACTGGAGTGGGAATGAAAATACTGCCTTAAACCAATGGGTGTAACATGCTAACATCAAGTCCCTTAGGAATCTTTTAGGGGAAACTGTAATTGACTAATACAGTATTGGCCTTTGGATGCACAAATACTCTGCTGAATGACTTGTAGAACTTGTGGACTGGGGATGGTTCAGTGGTGCCAGATCAGAGTGTCATTGTTCATCTAATAACTCATTAGACTTCCCCTTGCTACCTCCCTTGTCCTGGGGGAAGAAGTTTGGAGGGCTGTGAAACTGATCTTGGGATAATGACTAGTTCTAAAGCAAAGCTGAATGTAGGAAGGAGGCAAAATACAGTTCTCTAATCCAGGTTGCAGCCAAATTTTACTGTTAGTGGCAAAATTAAGTACTTCTGGTGTCTGCCAGCTTTGTCAATCTGTAGACTGTGAAAAAATGTTGCTGTTCCTTGTAATTCATGTAGCTCTTGTTCTCTTTGCATTAATTTATATTGCTGTTAGAAGTAGCAGCTATGATCCTTATAACTAATCTTTTTTTCTTTTTTTAACTTCCCCTTCTCTCTTTTCCCCTCCACGTCCATTCAGTATGACTTCTCACTGGAAAAGAAAACAATCGAGTGGGCTGAAGACATCAAAAAAATTCAGGCTGCCCAGAGAGAAGCTGAACGCAAGGCAGAAGAAGCTCTAGCAAACTCAAAAGCAGCTCCAGAGGACAGCACCAAGATGGGGTTCTCAGAGGGACCTTGCCCTGAAGCCATGCCTCCTCCTATTAACCCCATCCTCGCTAGCCTGCAGCACAATAATATTCTGACTCCCACCCCAGCCAACACCAGCTCTGTGAAGCAAAAGGTCCTCAGTCCACCTCGTCCAAAGGCAGATTTCAACCCAGCTGATTTTGAATGTGAAGAAGACCCATTTGACAAACTGGAATTAAAAACTATAGATGATAAGGAGGAATTAAAAAATATCCTTGAAATTCATGTTGGTACTACCGGGCCGATTGTTGCCCAGCTGTTAGATAATACTTTGCCTAAAGGAGGGTCTGAGTCTGTGTTGCAAGATGAGGAAGTTCTGGCATCCATAGAAAAGGCCACGTTGGACTTCAAACCCCTTCACAAACCCAATGGCTTTATCACTTTACCACAGCTGGGAAACTGTGAAAAGATGTCCTTGTCTTCCAAAGTGTCCCTTTCCCCCATCACTTCAGTGAGCAATATCAAATCCCTGTCATTCCCTAAGCTTGACTCCGATGAGGGTGATCAGAAATCATCAAAGCTCACGAGCACTTTCCACAGTACTACCTGTCTCCGCAATGGCACTTTGCTTAGCTCTTTGCAAACCTGTGCTCAGAGCAAAGCCAGTGAACTGAATGGACACCATATGCTTGGTCTTTCCGCTCTAAATGAGGACAGTGGCAGGGAGACATTATCCTCTTCATCCAGGCTGTCTTCCCTGGCTGTTTCGACTGTTTGTGCGGAAGAAGAATCATCTCAAAGCACATCGATTACGGTAAACATGGAGTGGAGTGGAACTGGGGTGAGAGGTGGAGATGCAGAGGCAGCTCTTGCCTCTAAATTGCCCTGTTGCTTTGGTTATAATTTCATTTACTAGGAGTGAATTGTAGATCCTCTTAATGTACGTGGCAAATCGATCAGTTCAACAGGTCTCTGTGCCGGTAGTTCTAAACCTTAGATTATTACCCTGCATTTTCCCCCAAATGTGACGTTTTTAGACCAAATCCAGTGATTTTTTTATAGCTATTCAGCTCTCATTTGTTGTTGATAATTGCACACCTTTGAGCTAAGCATATAAGGCATCTTCTGTGTACAGTCCTGCATTCTATCCTATCCAGATGAGATATATCAGATTCTGAAGTGCTGTTAGGCTTTGAATCAAATCTCTTCTGGTTTTCTTCCTTAGTTTGCTTGTTTATTTGCTGGAAACAATGGGAAATGCAGGCTTCTCAAGAAATAGAAGTAGTAATAGGTTAAAACACCCAGATGTGCTGCATCATTCAGCGAAGAAAAAAGTGCTTGCAGTTGACCTGCAGTGAAGTAAGCCTATTTTTTTTTTTTTAGCTTCAATTTTCTTCCTGATAGCCTTTAAAAACTTTAAGAGGAAAAAAAATTATAGTGATGTGCAACTTTGTATTTGCCCTTTCTTGTGCAGGAGGGTAGAGTCATTGCTCGGTGGAGACCAAAACTAGCCTTGAAGATCATCTTGTATTTTTAGTGTTACAGTTGTTCACCATACAGCTCTGAGATGCGAGGTTGAGGAAATGAAGAGTCAATCTTGTTGCAAGTTCTAAAATTACTTTGAGGACAGTAACTTCACATCAGGTGTTGTTTTGTCTCTTTGTGACTAAGAACAGAGATTAGATTAAGCTTGTGGGTTTTTTTTATGAAGAACAGGAGATCCAGACACCAGTACTCATGAAGCCTAGTGAAAGCTGTATAGTCAAATCCTCTCGCTTGTTCTAAAATAATCTGGGATTTTTTTCTCTGTCCAATATAGGCAGTGTTTCAGTGATTCTGTGGTTTTAGTGTCATGCTGTAGGTTTTTGTGTGACACCATGTGCTGTGAAACAAGTGATGCTGCTTCTCCCTTTTGTCCTCCCAGCTCTTTTTGGAGTTAGATAAATGCACTCATAATTGTGAAGTACAGTATTCTGGGAAGTAGTGTATCTGACAGAGCGGAGCAGAACAGCTGATTGTTGATGACTGGAACAAATTCAATGCTGTTAACTTTGGCAGGAGCAGCAGTGTGCTGAGCACCTGCTCACTGCTGGAGGTCACAGGTGTGAGAGGGGCCTGTATGCCTCAGTTATGGAACACATAGCATCTCTGGGGATGAAAGATCACTTACAACTGGATAGATTGGCATTAAGATGCCTGAATTTGCATTGAAACAATTAAAATCTCTCTGCTGAATTAAATTTTTTTAAAGACCAAGAGGGAAAGTGTATTCTTGACAATGTTGTAAGGGAAGATGCAAAATGGGAAAAGAAAATAGACTTATTAGGAGAAGTAATAAGATTAATTCATTAATTTGAAACTATTTATGCTTTGCAAGTAGTGAACCAAGAAATAATTATGGTGATGAAATTTAGTTCTTTGTGTTTAAGTTCCAAGACTTCAGATTATACTTGTTTTATGTTTCCATAGTATAATTTCACTGAAAAATGATGGCTGATATGCACAAAATTTAAGTAAATGCAACAAAAGAATTTAAATAAATGTAACAAAAATCCTCAGAGTATGAAAACTAGAACACAATCACAGTCATCTCTGTGGCTGGGAGCAGAAGGCTCATATCCAAATGTATTCCATAGTGATTTTTTTTTTCCCTCTCAAGATTAGAAATTGTAACTTTGAATTTGCAGTTACCATGGGAGTTTTTGCTTTACCGCTGAATTGGATCTAGGAATCTTTGGATGGAAATAAATCTGTAGTTTCTCTGAGGCTGTGGTGGTCCCCTCTCCTCACTTTCACTTTTTCTTGAATCTCAGCATGTTGATTTTTGCAGCTTTGGAAGAGGTAGAAATGACTAATGAAGACAGGAGATTGAAATTAAACTCAAGTAGATTGTGTAGGAGGAGTTGGCTTTCCCAGACTGTTGAATCTCTGGTATCAGAAACAGTTTTGGTTTTCCTGGCTGCCGTGTCAATAACGAAGCATCATCCTTCTGTTGATAACCCACTAGCTGACTTCAGGGTATTTTCCCTATTTCAATGTATCCTATATTCCAGTGCTTTTTGCCATTGAAAAAGTGTCTGGAGAGAGGATGTGTCTGAAGAGCACACCATGAGAATAGGTTCTTGGATACCTTAGTGCATCAGAATGAATATGATGTCTCGGGGTTGGTTTTCTAAAAGAGAAATCCTTACCCTGGAAGATGTTCGGGAATGCAGAACAAAACCTCCTTGGTGGTGGTTTGGTATCTTTTGGAATAAATAAATGGAAATTGTCAAAATCCTAGTAGACCTTTTCAGAACTGGTTTTCTGCAGAGGGTTTTTTGTTGTTCAGTTTGGGCACTAAGAAGGCCTTTCTGAAGGGTATGGAAAACCTTTTGAGCAATCTGTGCTGGCATAATAAGTATTAAGAAATGCTAAAAACTGCAGTTCTTGGCCCACAGTGATTTCTTGCAGTCTGTTCTAACTCCGTTTACATGCAGGAGTTCTGAATGTATTGGACTGAAATATGCAGCTTTGGTGGGGCCAAGGCCTGGCTTTGCACTGCTGTTAACTGGGGCAAGGTTGTACAATGTGGTGGGGTGGTTCTGCAGAAGCAGAGCAGGTGCACAGCAGGGCACATGACCCAGCCCTGCTGGTGTGCTGGGAGTGGGACAAGTGCTGGGTAGAAAACTCACAGGTTCTTTTGAGCCAGTGTGGCACATTTTTCATGTATGGTGTATGGAGTTCAGTGCTTTGGGAATAGAAAAGAGGTGTATTTTTCTCTGACCCCTTCACATAGTCAAAAAGTCCAGAGAAATTTTTAGGCAATGACTTCAAAATTATCACTGTTATTCAGGCAGTGCAGACTTGGTGAGGAGCTGGACTGGAGCTGTGTGAACAAGCAGCTGTTACAGTGACAGAATAAACAGTCTTAAAATTACTGTGGGATACACACATCCTTCTTGAGTATAATCCATTTGTAGAGTGCTGAGAGGAGGAATGATCATTATGATGAGGATGATTCTACAGTTGCAGGCAATGGGTAATGTCAGCATCTTGTATGTGGAACCCTGATAAGACCCTAAAATATCCCATCCTGTGGTAGAATCTTCTATAAAACCTTCCTTGCCCAGCTGTGGCAAATTCTGCTGACCGGTACATGATGTTTATACTTGTTTTATTCGTGTGTTGTCCAGCAGGTACATCCAGACTACCAGGAAACAGAAAACCCTATGGTAAGTTTCCAAATACACCTGTGTGCTTGCTTGCATTGGATCATGTTTATGGTAATCTTGGTAAGTGGTGTTCCTTTGAGTACAGAAAACCATAGGTCATGAGTAAACCAGAGGTGAAGGAAGCAATCTGTGCTTCTTTTGAGGTGCAGGGTTTGGCTGAATCCCAGCCCTCGCTGTTGCAGGGTTTGGGTGTTCAAAGGCTTTGGCCACACCAGTCGAAGAAGGTTCATTGTGGAGAATCTGGGTTGTTGATTGTTGCTTTGAGGGTTAAAAGAGTATGGTGGGAATCAGGCTACTTGGTTTCATCCTCACAGTGTGTAACTTCCCAACGGCACTCTAGAAAACCTTTTGAATTAATTACATGGGGCATCCTGGTTCCAGCACTAGGCAGAAACAGAATGAAGGGGATGCAGGAGATGACCATCACCTCAGCCTCTGGGTTTTCCCCCTTAGGTAACACACCAAAACTTTGCAGTGTCTAAAGTGCCCAATAACAGCAGCTGCACGAAGTGGCCAGGTGGTCTCACGGCTGAGCTGCAGCAGGGCCTCTCCCCCAGTGAGAGGCACTGTGTGGAGACTGTGGTCAACATGGGCTACTCACCTGAGAACGTCCTGAAAGCCATGAAGAAGAAGGGACAGAACATAGATCAGGTAAGAGCTCGTGCAGTGCAAAGAAATGCTTGATTGGATGCTCGTTCTCCTGGGGGCTGCTGTTACTCCAATAGGGGGTTGCAACCTAAAGCTCGTGCTTATTTCTGGTGAGAGATTGTTAGAGTCAGCCACACCTGTGGGTGCTGGGTTGGAGCCATGCTGAGTTTGGGATGGGCCCTTTGCTCTGTGTGAACCTGGGGGGGGAGATTCTGGGTCTCCCCAAGAGCCACAAACACATCCAAAGGAAGCTTAGCATGGCTCTGTGCTATGTTAAGAGCCATGTGACAGAAATCCAGCCACCTTGGCTTGTTCTGAGCATGAGGGTTTATAACGCTGACATCTCTCCTAGTGGAGAGACTGGCCCCTGCAGGCCTAAGACAGCTCTGACAGGCTCCTGCAAGGCCCCACTGACCGACTTGTGTGCCCTGGTGCTGCTCCTTCCTGCTCGAGCGCTGCCTCCAGCACCTGCTCAAACCAGATCACTGGGCACAAAGTGCTGCTGGGCAAAGCGTGGCTCTTGGATCTGCTTCAAACAAACACTTCAAAGTGGGAGAACATGGCCCAGCCTCCTGTGCTGCCGTCACCAGACTGTGTGCTGCACAGAGCATGCTGCAGGGACTCCTGCTTGTGGGACTGATCTGCTGGCCCTCTCCCTACACATGGAGAATGGCTTAAGCTGTGCGCTGGAGTGAACTGTGCTATCAAGTGGAGAAAAAGGTCCCTTAGGAGGGTGGTTTTAAATCCTGCTCTACTTGCAAGTGCTGTTCTTTCACATACCTAGCACTGCCTACCTGACCCTTCCCCTTGAAGCTGATGATGGATAAGAAATTTGGCAGCAGTTTCTGTGTGCGTGAGCTGGGATTTGTAGCTCACTTGCCAATATGCTGAGCTGATCTTCAAAGGCTGACTGCTCTCAGATTGCATCAGCTCTTGTGGCTGTCTGAGAGGAAGCTAAAAGTAGACATGTCCTGGCTGCTGGACCTACAGTTTCATTTTTAAAACTTGTAGTATAAAAAGCATAATAAAACTTCTGCTCTGCCATCAGAGGGCTAAAGATACACTTCTGAGGCTGCTTTGACTAGAACTGAGGGGATGGTCAGAGAGCACAGCAGGACAGAAGAGTTTGTCTGCTTTCTCTGCACAAGCTCTTCTATAAGGAGTGTCTCAACTCTGCTAGGAAGGACTGTATCTCTGTCCCTGGTGAAGTGCTGGGTGGAGTCATGCTCAACCCCTCTGCATGTACCAAGGTGACATTCAGCTGCCTGCTGCAAGTGCCTCTCTGCAAACACAGTTTGTTTCCTTCATTCCCCACAGGTTTTGGATTACCTGTTTGTACATGGACAGCTTTGTGAGAAGGGCTTTGATCCACTTCTTGTTGAAGCAGCTTTGGAAATGCACCAGTGTTCAGAGGAGAAGGTGAGGGTGCAATGTGTGCAGGAATAGAAAAATATGCTGTGGCAGGGAATTCCAGCAGCAATTCCTCTGGCTGATGTAATTCTGGCTTTCATGGTAATGCTGCCTTGTTTCCAAAACTGACTGCCAAAGGACATCTTTGTGTTGATAAAGCTAAAAATTGTTAAAGCATTAGAATTTGTCTGTGCCATTCTATTAGTCTCATTTGCATCAGTTTTTATGGGGACAGGATTTTTTTAAGACCCTGCTTATTGTGGTCGTATTGTTTTGAATACCCAGAGTTATCTTGTGGGCCAGGTGCTTGGTACAGATACAGTTAACTTCAGCAGCAGCAAATTGTCTTTTAAACCTTGCCAGCCTGCCCTGGCCATGAATTTTCTCCCTTATTCAAGTGCATCTGCCCAGCTGCTCAGCAAATTGGGTTAGGGCTTGCTCTGGAAGAAGCTAGAAAATGGATGTGTTGGGGTCTGGTTCATTGTTTGGCTGCTTTACCAGCACCAGAGGTACAGCAGGAGCAAGTAGCAAGGGCACAGGACAGGAGGATCTTTTAAAGTCTGCCATCCTATTGTGCGACAAGTTATTACATGAAGTCTTTAGAGGTGCAACCCAACCCCCTCAAACATAGATATATGCCTTCCTGCCGCCTTTGGACAAGTGATAATCTTATAAACAGAGCAATAGCAGTGCAAGGATGGAAAGTAACTGAGTTTGAGAAACCCATTTGCTATTGGCTCAGCCCCAGAATTGGAAATTGCTAATCTGATTGCCCATTTCAACCTGCTTGCTTGTTTGGGATTTTATCTTCTCATGGAGTGGTTGAGATGCACTGTAAATGGCAGAGGGTTCATAAAAGTGATCAGCTGACTCACTTCTTGCTGTTTCATTTTTCAAAGCTCAGGGAGAATTCAGAGTTGATGTTGGAAATATTGTATGTACACAGTGGGGTTTGTGCTAATCCCCCAAGTTTGCCCTAGATCTGAGAAGCCAATTGATAGCAAGGGCTACTGCACTGTTCCTGAAATCCAAGTAACTTAAAAAAAAATCAGGTGCAGCAGGAGCTGCTGGATGGGGCAGCTGGGTGCCATTTTAATCAGCATTTTTGGGATGCCATATTGGGCCAGGTTGATAAGTTGACTTCTAAGAGAGACAGAGACACACCATGGCAGACTGAGCTTTGGCACCCTGGTTGAAGAGGGTTTTGGAAGTGAAGGATGGCAAACAGGGGACTGAAGGTCCCTGTGAACTCTGGTGTGAGCAGACTTTCTCCCAACAGAGCTGGAATGGGCTCTGCTTGGGGAGGAGGAATCCACAATCATGGCATGCTCAGCTGCTGAAGACAGGCTCTGTGCTAAACCTCCACCAAGCACAGAGCCATCTGCTTTTCTCTTGCAAATAACAGGCTGTCTGTCTTTCAGATCACAGAACTTCTCCAATTAATGAGTCAATTTAAAGAAATGGGCTTTGAACTCAAAGACATTAAGGAGGTCTTATTATTACACAACAACGACCAACACAATGCTTTGGAAGATCTAATGGCCCGTGCAGGAGCCAGCTGAAGACACATTCCTGGATTCTTGGCGTGCAATGGAGCAGGACCAGCCCCGCCACCTTCGCATCCAGTGTGACTTGCTCTCAGCGGAAGGAGTCCGGCTTTTTGCATACAAGGGAGAGTGTCTGAGCAAGCCTGCCTGCGTGCATCACTCCAGCATTTCTCTTTCCACTGAGGGCCACCTTTCATTCTTAAATTAAATTTTGAAGTGTCCTTTCCTAAGTTTCCTTTTTCCAGCTTGGCCACGGAAAGTTGAGACTGCCCAGCCTCGACTGGAATTGTACATAGGTAGAGATGGAGTGGTTCCCCCCTCATTGTTGCACTGGAGTTGGACAGAAGAATATTAAGTTGGTTCTGAAACTAGGATGCTTTGGTTCTTTGAAGCTGCTTTCCTGGTGTCTTGTCTGCTTGTACTGAATTACTTGACTGTGTCACAGTCCAGATTACCTGGTTAAATTTGACCTTTAGTGCAATGGAATTTTATTTTTTGGTTGAAAGTTAGTCTGTAACTTAGTAAAACACTGGTTCAGAAACTGTCACTATGCATAAAGAGAGAACATTGGTTTTTTTGTCCTCTTGGTTTTTGTTTTTTACCCATGCATCCAACACTTTTGCCAGACACGAGTGTCCAGTGCTGAGTGGTAGGTTCCCTTGAAGCAGGTAAAGCTGTGAACTCGACCCAGACCTGCAAGTTGTGTTGGTTCTTGAACCTGAAGGCAGAGAGCTGGGGCTCAGTATTTTAAATCCCCCAGGCTTGTAGGATATTTAAGACAATGCCGTGCTAGAAAGTCAGTTAATCTTTTTGTTTTAAATAATACACAGTGTGATGCAGGAGATTTCTTTCAAGCACTTTCTTTAAAACAAATATACTCACTGCATTAGTTCCATTTTTCACACTGCTATAGAATTACTTAATAATATCTAGTACTACAAATCAGGTTTGGGGTTGTTTTTGATAGTTCAAAGTATTACGTTGTACATTGATCAAGTTCTAAATACATTAAATATCAGCAGTCTTGAGGAATCTCTAATTTGCTAAATATTTTGATTCTGCAGAAGAACAACTAATAAAACCCTGAAATATAACTCCCAGTGTCATGGTTCCCATCTCTCATGCTCTTTGGCTTCAGCAGACAGGGACCTTGCTGGATCCTGCCCACCCAGGTGCTGCCAGCTCCTGTGGGCATGTGTGAACACTGTTGGGTGAACAACCAGAGGTCTCTGGGCTGCAGCTGCAGTGGTAGAAGGTGCTTTGCTTCTCTGTGGCTTATTTCTGTTTTGTGGCAAAACCCCAGCCTAGGGATCCAAACTCACGTTAGAGCCTGGGACTGGAGCATCAGCCTGCTGGAGGGCAAAATGTCTCAGCCCATTACACCAGTGTAGGTTTTTCAGTAGGAGGTTTCAGCTCATCAGGACTCCAAAGGAGATGGCATTTGTCTCCATTATGTTGTTAACTCTCTGTGACAAAAACATCCAATTTGGGCCCAGTGTGCACTCATGGAATTCTCTGTGGGGTGCCCAACTGTGTGAATTAAATGTTGACTTAAAATGATGCAAGAGAGAGATCTGCTGGCAAGTATCTAGGAGATGTGGACAGGGATGATGAGGAGCAGGGCAGGTTGCCTTGCATATACCCCATAGTGTTGACCCTTCACCATTTTCTAGTGGTGGAACTGAAATAAAGATTGTCTAAGAAGGACACTGAGCAGCTGGTGGGACAGCAGCTGCTGCCTCTGTGAGTGCAGGTAATGTCCAGCTTTTTTTCATTCCCAGGTGAGAAATGCAACAGTGAAGTGAGGAAATGGCGTTCTTAATTATTTGGAAAACCTTGAAAACAAAATTCAAACTGCTTTGCCATCACTGCTGAGAGCATTCGGTTGTGTTGCTTGTTCTGGTTTTCTCAGAATTGCTACTCCAGCGAGTCCCCGTCTGGTACCAGACAGGCCAGAAGGGGCAAGAAGTCTTTGCCATCAAAGAAACAGCTATTTAGACCAAACCTCTGAATAAAATAATCTGATTGTATTAGTGTACGGGGTTTTTTTTTTCACAGTTCCCCTCCAAGGCCTGGCTCTTAATCCCACAGAATAATCACTCTGCTTTTGGAGCCCTTCTGGAGATGAAGGTGGGAAGTGGCAGCTGTGAAGATGCAAGGTCTTATTTGAGAGAGCCATGCCCACCCAAGTCTACCCTGGTGACGCCACTCTTGCTTTGGCAGTGATGTTTCTGGATTTAAATCCTTGGGTGGTTGAAGGCATGAAGGGTATTGCTTCAAAAAATACCACAGAGTGAGGGGTTAAGGGGGTGGCTTAGACAAGAAGAACTGCTGAATGAATGTGTAACAAGAGACCCTGTGTGACCAGAGTTCAATGTTCAGGGTGCTGTGCAGCACTTGTTAATCTGGTACTGTCCAGGCACAGTTCATCAGGGCTGGGGGGTGGTCCTGCTGGCTGGAGTGAGGCGAGGCTCTGCCCTGCTGCTGGCTGGTGAGAAGATTGGCTGCATCCCTGGTCACACTCGCGACTTTGGAGCTTTTCCTTAGGCTGTCAGGTCACACTGATTTATGTCCCTGCTGTGCCTTTGTCAGAGGTTCTGTCTGGGGTCTGTGTGCCTGGGCGGGAAGGCTGGTGAGAAGTGTAGAGACAGTGCCTGAACTGGTGGTTGTGCTTTCAAGGAGATCATCTTTGAGTTGCCTCCTGCTGGTTCTGGACAGCAGCAGCCTGGAGATGGCTCTGGTACTGCAGAGCCACCCTTCACCCCCATGGCGGCCGAGGGCTCCTGATCCTGCGTCTGGCTGCCCCAGTGCCCCAGGGCTTTTCTTGCCTGGTCTCCTGGCTCCTGCTGCAGATCTGCTGAAGCACAGAGCCTGTGTCAACAGCTCTCCAGGCCAGGAAGGGTCAGTCCAGCTGTGGGTCAGGGCTCCTGAAACTCTCCACACCAACGAGCCCTGTTAAAATCCCCGTACAGATTTCCAGCCCTCTTAATCTTTTGCTGTCAATCAAATGGATATTTTGATCGTGTTCACCTAAAATGATTTTCACCAGAGTTCTGTAGCAAACTGAATTTTATTTTAAATCCTGTCAACTATTGAAATAAAGTATCAAGCCTTTGCTAATAAGCATTAATAGTCATTGTTGCATCTGAATACAAAAGTGAATCAATTTTAGTTCTGTGTTTATTTGATGGTACATGGCCAAACTCTCTAAATCTCTTAGATTGCTTTTATGACACTTTAATGCATGTTCAAGTTGAAGTGAAAACCTTTTGTAGCAGTTGTCAGTGAAATATCAAACAGTAGGAAGGGGATGACACTTAAAATGTTCATTTAGCACATTTTCACACAAGAATTAAAGCAGCAACTAGGTAATAAACCTCAAAGGGGAGAGAAAAATGTTACCATTTCTGACAACAGCTGGATAGTTTCTGTTGCACATGAGGAACCCATTGTTGGTATCTTTGGGGCGTGCAGCAGTGTTCATGTTATTGCCAAGGATGGGCTGCTTTTCACAGCCAGGTACTTTATTTTATTTTGGTCAAATCTCACCTTCAGTAGAGAAAATAAAATTTGGAGAACAGACAAAATATTTAAGAAGGTAGTCATGTGGATTGGCTGGATAACCCGTTTAAAAAAAAGATTGTATCAGACATTGGAAAATTGTGTGTGGTTGTTGTTTTGATTATTTGTTGTTTCTCAGTGTCCCTGGCCGTTCCTCAAGGGAGCAGATAGTTCCTGCTCTGGGATTTGCTGCTGAGGCTCAGATCTGCCAGACTTGCTTTTTCACAATAGATCAGATGGGATTCACAGGTGGCTCCACTCTGGCAGCTGACTTAACTCACATCTCCTCTGCTCACAGAAATTTTTGGTCACTCATCTGTCTTGTCACAACTGTGCCTGCAGATTATGAGGTTAGTACATGGCACTATGGGTTGTGCAAATGATTCTTGTGTGTTGCTTAGGAATAGCCAGCTTCTGTAAGACACTCTAAATGCCTGTGAACATACTTTGCTCAGCGGCTTTTTAAAAACCTGAGTGATCAACGAACACTCATTTCCCAAATGTCAGAGTACGTGGAGGGAAAATTTTCCTCCCTTGCACTGTTTCTGACTGGGCATCACATTTGTCTGCGACCTGTGCACACATCCTACAGTCTGACCTTTTCTTTGGTTTCAAATAGACTTGCCTAACTCCTCCCTGACAGCAGTGTTTGCTGCATGCTCGCTGAGAACGTGCTGGGGAAACTAAGTGCCCATATCTATTTTATGCTATCAGGAGGACTACCCAGCTGCCCTGTATTCCCCTCACCTAACTCACAGGAAAGCTCTCCCTGACCCCAGGAAGTGGAGGGAATCGGTGGTTTTAAACACTTGTTCCTCCCTGAGTGGTTTTAGCAGAGTGTTGATCTCCCACTGCTTTACAGCTCTCTGGTGGCTGTCGGGCACCACTGCTCTGTGCCATGCAGAAATACCAAGAGTTTTGCTCCTGAATGCCTCACAGCCCTGGGTGAGTGAGGGAGGCTTCTGACCCAGGTTCAGGTGCCTTGCTGCTGGTCTGTGACCAGAACACAGTAGCCATTTTGAGAGCCATAACCTCAGACCCCAGAGAAATTCTGCTCTTTTCTCCACAGAGGAATCCAGTCTCAGCTGCAAGATGGAGACTAACCAGTGCTAAAAACAACTCAACAGCCAGGACAGTGATGTGGGATTTGCTTCTGTTCCCCAGGCCTACGCTGGGTGACATTCCTGGGAGTGTTTGCACCAAATTTGCATCCCAGAGTGTCACTGTGATTACTGTCCCGCTGCTCAGCCCAACCTGGGCTCCTCAGGGAGACTGTGCAGGCAGGCAGCAAAACCCACAGCGGGTCAAACAGCAGTGTCCTGTTCCCCTTGGCATTTCTGGCTACTGAGCAGGCTTTGAACGAGCTACCACAGGCATTACTGAGGAGACACAGAGATGGATGAATGTGCTGCGACAGCCCTAATTTTGGGAGTGGGAGTGCACACACAGCAAGCATGCTCAAGGTCACTTGTGCCTTCAAAGCAAGTGGACTGGCTTTGTGGTTCAGATGCAATGCTTGCAGCACTAGGGCTTCTGCAGGGCTCCAGCTGATGGCTGTGTAGCCCTTGATTCAAATACCAGTTTCACATCACAGTGCTGTCAACAGCTTCTGGAAGCCCAGTGCCTCCAAGCAGACCCCGATTTCATGTGAGAAATCTGTTCAGCTCTGCTCAGAGCAGGCATTAGATGGGGTGTGCTGCAGGTACAGCTGCTGGCGTCTTCTCTGGGCAGCAGCATGAAACCCATGTGCTTATTAAGATGCCAGATGGAATCTTTGGTAGGAAGTCCTTGCTAAACCGCTCCTTACCCATAACTTAAAGCCACCTCTTTCAGGAGCTCTGGAGGGTTCATCCCAAGCATTAATTCAACAATAGGTTTCCTTCTTCTGAAACTGACGGCACTTCACACCCTGCCTTGACTTCCAAACACTTAAGGTCCAGACACCTTAGTGTAACAATCCCTGGCTCCTCTCTTTCCTCGCTTTTGTTTGCAAAGACTTTTCTGGGTAGCTTTTGAGCATTTCTGTTCTGACCTGTATCTGGCTTCAAAGTTGTTTCCCTTACTTGGCAACACACGATTGCCTTTAACATGTGAGCCGCTGCTATGATACATTAACATGACTTGACTGCTACTTGGTGAGATATTTAAAGGCTGCTGAATTGTTACTGTTCAGAATGTGGCTTATTGGTATTAATGAAATACAAAGCTTATGGTGCCAATTAGTCATCTCTCATTTACTTAGAATTCTCTCCATCCTTATATAAAACACACGCTAGTCACAAACATCAAACCAAAAACTATCCCCTACCACCCACACTCTGCAGCACCAGGTGTAGCAAAGTGCTGGCTGGCGTTTCCTGTAGCTGCTCCAGTGCATGTGCAAGCAAAGAAGGTCTAAACGGGTGGACGTGTTTGCAGTGATTTGTCAGTGCCAGGGGAGGCTGAACAGAGCTGAAGCTGGGCTCGCATTGTTTGGACACACTTTGACTTCAGCACCAAGATTTCATCCAGCATGGCCATGAAATTCTGAAAATCCTGGCAAGGAAGGCACAAGGAAACAGTAGCGAACAGTATCAGTAGGTTGAAAAAATCAGCATATTTTTTACACTGAAGCAGAATGTAAAAGCATTTGCAGAGTAGAAGATTAAATCAGCATTTCCTTTTTAAGTCACAGCCCTCACAGGCAAAGGTCAGTGCCTCTAAATACCAAGGTTCACTGACTCTGGTAGTTTTATCTGTTAGTGAAATTACAGCTCATGTAGTGGCTTAAAAATAAAAATACAGCAGCTGCTGTCACTCTTCTACTCTGGTTAGCTTTTCAAAAGTTTGGTACCAGGACTGGTCATCCAGTTTTACCATGTACTGAACTCTGTTCCCGACACCTCTCATGTTGGATTTATCAATTATGAAAATAAATGGTGAGTTAGGTCACTATGGATCAGACATTACAGTCCAATCTTGAGAGATGCAAGGGATTTATGTCCCATCAGGTCATGGGGCCATGGCTGCAGGCCTGCCATGAGCACCGTATCCAGCCTCAGCCCAGGGAACTCTACCTTTCATTGCCACATGGATAAAAACCAGTATAGAACTGTGATTAAAACTGGAGTTTTCATCCTTTTTTAAGTAGGGCTTGTATTAGTAAGGGAGCACTTGGATGTGCTCTGCTCTCCAGCTGAGAGTAGTTTGGTGCTTTTGTTCACAGGTCTGTGCCTGAGAAGCTGGGAGGTGTCAGCTTCCCCAGGTCTGGGAAATTCAGCTGCTGTGTATGAAAATCAATCATGCAAAAGCTTATTTGGCAGTACTCCAGCTGTATGTCCTGCACTGCATCTCTGTCCTGCAGGGAAATCAGGACAGCGATGACGACTAGCCCAGCTGCTGTGGCATATTTTCTTAAGCACTTTAAATATTGCTTTGTTCAGTGTGTGTCTGATCTTGGCAGGAGTTTCTCCTGCAGCCAAAGTTTCATGGCTGAAGAAGCTGAAACCATCTGCAAATGGAAGGAGAGAAGCTGATGCATGAAGACCAAGCACATTTCATTACCCAAAAAAGGTCATGCTGTGAAATAAAACTACAGGGTATGTTATTCACACACTGCTGGGAAGGCCTGGCAAGCTTGTAAAAATTCTGCTAGCCTGAAAATAACTGCTTGCTGCAAGGGGCAAATAAATGCAGGGGGAGAGCTGGTGTCCAGTGACTAACAAACTCAAGAAGAACAATCTCAGAAGATTAAAAAAAATTAAGAAGATGAAAGATATCTTTGTTTCACTGCGTTGTCTGCCAGAAAACATACAGTTTATGTCTCCTGTGCTGCTTTGTGAACTGCATGTTATCTGTAAAACAGCATATACAATTTGAAATCACAGTGAATAAGCCACATGGTGGCCTCACTCCAAAGTCCCTGAGGGAAGAGTCCCTGTACTTCAGATCTGAACTGTGACAGGAATTGAAACGGTTTGATAATGTAATGCAGCAATGGAGCTTGGCTTTACTGAGAAGCAGAGGGAACTGGGAAGGCAGGTGTTCTCATTAGAAAATGTTCATAGTCTGGATTTTCACACAGGTGTGACAGGCATCTGTTGGGATACAGGAGAAACAGAGAACTGGGATTGCCTAGCTAGCAGTGGGGCCATGCAGGTGCCAGTTTTTAGGTCTAGGGTACACCACTGTCATCTGAGGCAAAGACAAGCCAAGAAACACTTGAGTAACCAAAGCCAAGAGCATGTGAGGCACAAGCCACAGTGGTCAGAATGCTGGAGTAAGTGAGGCCCGGGCTGTTGGCACACCTGCAGTGTGAGAGGCAAAGAGGCTCCCAGAGGGAAGAGCCAAATCCCACCAGTGTCCTGCCCTAGGGGTGTGCTCTGTTTGTGGTATTGGCTTACTTGTCCCAGTCTGCAATAACTAAAACATCACAGGGACAGATGGCCTGTCTGGTACAGTCTGCCCCGTGATGCAAGATAAGGGAAGGCTCTCTTATCAGAGACAAGGGCTTCAGGCTTGGCCCATACATCTCCTGCTCCCCAAGGGCCTGTCAGACTGGAGACTGGCAAACACAGTAGGCACTGAAAATGAGAGGCCTCTCCCAGGACTAAGACAGGCCTTGGAGAAGGGCTTGAACTGACAAGGAACAGCATACCACCAATTCAAGTTAACAATCTCTAAGATTAATTTATGCAGGCTCAACGGGCACCAAAACCATCATTTGAAACACTTACCATTGCTGACATCTGATTTATCAAGCATTCCTCTTTGAAGCACAGGTGTGCCAGTTCATCCAGCTGCTGCTGATGAGCACGAATTAGAGTCTTTCTGATTAACAAAAACACACACTGGTTACACAGCCTGTAGTGTAATCACTGTTTGTAATCACAGCTGGCCTCAATAAACCTTCAAGAAAGAGGAACACCCCAGAGGAAGCCTTGGTCTCCTGTGTCCCTGGCACTCAGGAAGGGCACGCCAGTGCTCCATGAAGTGCACTGGACTGCACTGGTGTGGGCTTCAGGATGAGCTGGGTGACTGAGGGCTGCTCACAGAGGAGTGACCACAGCCCGCCCTTAGCACAGGCAGCACACAACTGCTTTTCACTGTAGGAGAATCAAGGAGTACAACTAATTGTTGTGTCTAATTAATAGGTGAAATGGTTTATGGCCATGAGTCTGTAAATAATTCCAGTACGAAACAGGCTGAGCAGGAAAGCAGTGCTGCTGTTGATTCCTCTGAGCAAGTTTCACTGACCAACAATGTATTTTCAGTCAAGAGAATGCAGTCTAGTCCTGGGAGCTGACAATGGCAGCTCAGAGTACTCAGAAGCTTTATATCTACATCTTTAGTGACTGTTCAGCTGCCCTAGCAGCTTTTCTTTTCATTGATGGAACAGCTATAACCTGATTCTTGATGGAAGGTTTTGATATATTTTAGGTACTTTACAGCTTAGAGTAAGCCAATTAATTACTGAGAACTGCAGTTTGTATTATAATATTTATTCCTCTAGCATTATCCTAGAAGCTCTAATATAATAATTGGTTTCCTGTGAGATTTTAAAATATCACTAAATAAAAGCAACCATATATTTTTAAGATAATTACTATAAATTATGATGAACCTCATAATTATTTAATAAAATGATTAACCATTGGTTTTTTAAGTACATAGGAGTATGACATACAAAAACAGGCAAATGTATCACATGTCCATATTTTCTAAGCTTCACTACAAACTTCATGATGAGCAAGACTTACTGTGCCTTTTCTAGGGCTTCCCTCTGCCATTTCCCCATCTCTGATGCAGCACTTGGAGAACAGCTGCTGGATACCTGTGAGGGGCATTTTGCATTTGCTATTGCCTTATTATCTTTGGTTGCAAATCCTGCATCTGCAGCAAAAGTTTCTTGTGTAAAAATACTCTGCTTTGACTTGTTTTTTGGCAATCCTGTCTCCTCATTGCCAAACGATGACTTGGCAGGGTCTTCAAAATGGGTGAGGTCCTCATTCCTCAGTCCTGGCTTGGGCTGCTGCAGCCGGCTGCTCTCCTGAGAGGGGGTCTCTGGCCCGGGGACAGTGGATCCAGCTGTGGATCCAGCTGTGGATGTTTCTGCCGGGTCACGTTCAACAAACAAACTGCGCCGGACTCCCTGCTTGGATAAAACTGATCGCAGGTGGCAGCAGCACGGCTTCACACGGCCACAGGTGGGTGGGAGCTTCTTGTCTGTGGCTTGAGAGGAGCCCAGCAGGGCACAGAGCCTTTCCCCGTGGCTGGGCTGCTCTGCCAGCTCCAGCATGCTGTCAGTCATGGCTCTGCTCCTGGTGCACGGCCAGTCCTCGTCCTCAAAGCTGCTCTGGGCATCACTGTCTGGCACCTGCTTCTCGCCGTGGGGCTGCTCTTGGTTGGAAGTTGCTTTCTCTGTTTCAGTTGTGTCCTCACCATCAAGAGGTGATACCCGGGGTGGGGTCATGAGCTCAGAGGTGAATTCTGAGGAACAACTGGAAGAAACGGAGTGGCTGACTCCATTTTTTCGAGCTTTCCAATTTACACCTCCTCCTACAAGGGTAGCCTTTTTAGCCAAAGTGGATTCTTCCTTCTCCTCATGCTGGAGATCACATTCTTTGCACTCTGGAGTTCCTGATTTCAACACAGGAGATACACATGGGGTTGAAGCATCTGTTTCTGGAGTTAAGGTGGCTTCACTGGAGTAAACAGGATGTCTGTGTTTGGACTTGTACTCTTTGTGATCAGGTAGGGAGTCCTTGCCATTTCTCCAGCTGCAAGCAGGATCTTCCTGCAGGCAGTAAGGTTTTTCTGCAGTATTGCTTGGAGGGAATTCAGCTAAGTCATAGCTCCAGTCTGCAGGAGTTTTGCTGCAGCCTGCATTTTTAATGGGTTCCTCTACCTCTGAGCGACCCTCACTACAATTCCAGCTGTCATCTAATCCATGGTCTTCCATGGGTACTGAATATTTAAAAAATAAATCCTGCCGCTTTTGGCCTTTTTGCTCTTCTTCGGTTCCTTGCTCTCTTTCATGAAGGAAAAATGAATGTTGACTGGATTTGCTGCTATTTCCTCTTTTCACACTCTTTTGACTACAGACAGGTGAGAAAGAATCTTCACTGAAATCACTGTCATCCAGATCTTCCTGCTGTATCCACTCTTTGCTCTGCCCTTCAGTTGGAGGCAGGCTCAGCTCCTGCTTCAATTGAATCTCCTCGGGCTTGTACTGCATTAAAAACCTCTCAAGGGGTTGATAGTTCAATTTTTGCTTTAGAATAGGGGGTTGCTGAAACTGCTGGTGATAAAGACGTAAATGCTCTTCCCTTTCCTTCTGATATGGAGGCAAATATGTCCGTGGTTCAACAGACTGTTTAGCAAAAGTATTTCCCCATTCCTGTTCACTTTGGAGATTGCCATCTCCAGAGGAATTATCATCATTAGGAACAAATTGTTTCTGAAGAGGTTGCACTGTCTGAACTTTCAGGCACTGGACAGGTGTTCTGTTTTGCATATACTTGTCTTGCTGGCCATTCTCTTCTGTGGCAATGAAATCCTCCACCGAGGAGCTCTTTTCAGGGAGGGGGGATAGATAACTTCTCTTCAGGGGATGTGTTATTTCTAGGACTCCCTTAACTGGGGTGGTGTGGTGGAAGCAGGGAGTGCTGGTATCTTCTATGTAGGCATGTCCTTTGCCAGCTCCCTTGGGGGTAGAGGTAAGAGGGACACCAGGTGGCTGGAGGGTTGCAGGATATGCCTTTGGTTTTGCAGCACTTGAGGGATGCTGTAGGCCTAGCTTCACTTTCTTTGGAGAGCTCTTTTCCCCAGGCGGCAAAAAGGGAGAGCCTGGGATATGCCTTGGAGATACAGTTCCAGCTTTGCGACGCCTTTTTGTGACAGGGGCAGGGTATCTAATCCCTTTCTTCAGCTCTTTGACCCTGTAAAAAAGAGGCTGGATTTAGAAGATGTCATGCTTTCAGATAAATAACAGCATCTTCAGAACAAATTAATGCTTTCACATACTAAGACTAAATATTGAATTGAACATCATGGTTTGTTTTCTGTCTGTGATCTTCACAGGTATCAAAACCCTCCTGCTAAAATTCCTGGACTTTTGGAAAAATCTATAGCAGTCTTTTTAAGCTGTTCCTTGAGCAGTGCATAAAGGGTCAAGCGAGGAAATGGCCTCAGTTCCAGTGCAAGTGCATTTCCACACATTATAATGCAGCAGAACCAGCTGGTATTCTCCACAGCACATCACAGAGTCCCACAAGGCTCAAAGCAGGACTTTTGAAGTAGTTGCAGCAGGGCTTCATAGCTCAGGTGATGTGCACAGGGCTGCACTGCTCCTGGATCAGACTCAGCAGTACAGCTGGAAGAGATGATTAACTGGTATCACCCTTTCCCTTACCACCCTGACCCTCAGCTGCTCCCTCTGCTCCTCTTGCCCCTCAAGCTGTCTGTTGTCCTTTTAAGACCAGCATTGCACAGCTTGTAATTTACTTCCTGCTCTGTAGGAGGGAGGGTGAAGGCCTTGCACACATTCTAAGTAGAATCAAAATACAAAACTAAATCAAAACTTCTGATTGCTCAGGTCAGTAATCCTGCAGTTACAGGGCACACAGTGATATTTTCATCACTGAAAGTGGCCATCAGAAAGTATTACAAGACCCAAAAAATTTAAGACAAAATATAAGAATCTAAATAAGTAACAATTTTATTAGCTTTTTAAAGATTCTGTTTCTCGCCTAAACCGACATTTTCAATTCAACTATAACAAAATGTAATTGCAAACATCACACATTGCTTTTTACTTTGTGATTTTCACCCTGGCAAGAACTGAGTTTCGCCTCCTACCTGTCAGCATATCGCAGAGTGTTCAGGGTGTGCTCTGCAGCTAGGTTGCTTGGTGAAACATTGGCTATCATACATGTCTTGGAATTGCCAATGAAAGAGTCTTTCAGCACCTAGGGTTTGAAGGAAAAAGAAACTGAGTTCTTAGCAGTTCATGTCTCTTGCATATCCTGTAAATTAACAATATCTACAGAAGAAATTCAACATGAGATAGTGGCTTTTAAATTTTTTTGATAAATGTAGTCCTCTTGTCTCAGTTTTTCTTGCCTGTATTTGTTTATAGTTTAAAATGAATGCAGGTATTAATTACAGCTCTAAACAAGCCCTTGTTCCAGATGCTGCAAGGGTGCCAATATGGTTTGAGGAATAAAGCAGAAGTTACAGCTGAAGTAAAGAACTATTGATGAAAGCTCCCAGGACAGTAACTGAATAGAAGATGCAAGAGTGTTTTCAGACTGTGGGGAGATGGATGGTAAGTCTGTATGAGTCTGGACGGTAGTGTTTAGGGTTTTGTTTGATTTCAGCTCTTGGCTCGTTTGTTTTTTTTCCCATGCCAGTCCCCATTGTTGGCTGGAGGAAATTGGCAGTTGCCTTTAATTCTGTGATTACCTTTAAAATTAAAATTTACAAAAGCTATGCATTTCCTCTCTTCCTCAAGAGAGGAAGCAGTTACTGAACTGTGCAATCTATTTATTTATTTATTTGATTTTTTTGTTTATTTTTGTTCTCAGCAGGGAAATCTCTCCTCCTGCCTTTCTGCTCATCTTACCAGAGTTAACTTGCTTTGCCGGAAAGGAGTATGCACTTGTTCCTGATCCAAGGCCCGAATGCATTCCTTTAGCTACCAAAAGAAAGAAAAAACAGAAGAGAAAAACAGATCAGTCATGCACTGGCAAGGATCTGAACAGCAACAAACCAAGGCTACCCAGGTCCTGTGTCACTTTGACTCTTACTATGTGTTGTCCCTTGCAAGGTGAATTTGTGCCCTGCCTGATGGCTCTGTGGGCAGCACCAGATGCAAGGAGCAAGCACACACATTGAGCACACATGGAGCTCCACAGAGCTGCTGCCTGCACTACACCTAGCTAGTCTGAAGCCAGACTGGGTGTAGCCTACACTATGCTGCAGCTTGCAGGGCAGGTGTACCCAAAGGACAGAGCTTTTTGAGCTACCTCTCTTATTTTCTTTCTTCTCGAGATAGCAGATTACAGCATTGTCATAGTGATACTGCCATCAGGCATTTACAGCCTTTCTACATTCCACAAACTCCCACTGAAAATGACACTTATTCTCACTTTCACAGCATTTTATCAAAAACTGCACCTGTAACAAGAGATTAAACTATTGTAATTCTTTAGTCTGGCTCTCATAGTTGCAGTGTCTGAAAGTCTTCCACTTGAAAACAACACGAATATTCAAACCAGCAGCAGACTTGAGATTTCATGGGTTAAAAGGTCTGAAGAGAGTGTTAAGATCGTTGCAGCCAGAGCTAGGTTTTACAGGCTGCACGTTATGAAGATTTACCCAAAGCTGCTTTTTATATTTAATTCAGTCACTACTTGTAGATTGTCTAGATATCTTCTTAGTTTCACACAATACCAAAAATGTACAGACTCTGATTTTACAGCTTCTTTTAAAAGAATTTCATGGGCTTAGGATTCTCGGGAATCACAGAATTGTTTAGGCTGGAGCAGACCTTCAAGATCAGACTTCTTTCTGTAGAGGTACCAACTCCCCATGACACTCAGTTATTCATCAGCAAATACTCAAGAAAGCATGAAGCACAGAAACACATTCACTTCACAGGCTACCACCCCAGCACAAACACTAATATTCCAGTGCAGAGAGAGCCTCTATGCAAAAGAGCATCCACATTCCTAAAGCAGACCAAGCTACCTCCTATTTACAACACACTAAGAGGTACAGCTGTGTGCAGACTTCTGCACTGCTGGCTCCTACCCTGGAACCTGAATCACCTTCAGCCTGGCTTAGAGAAGCCCCCAGTCACCACTGAGCCCTGCTTGTTTGCATTAGAGGAGGTGCAAACCTTTCTGCAGCATTTACACTTACAGGCACTTCTGCTTTATCTTAGATGGCATTTTTCTGCTCCTTTGTCCCTCTTTGCCTGACTAAGGACACTTAAAAAGACCGTTTGCCTCAGGAGTGCATATCTTCCTGTTCCTTTCTCCCCACACATAGACTGATCGTTTTTATGCTCTTAAGTCCTTTATTCCAGAATTGAAAGAGAAGTCTAAGTGGTAAAAATAACTGGCAGGAACAGATGTGCTTTCATGAAACAAACATGGCAATTCCAAGCCAGTATTATTTAGAAGGGACAAAACCTTCTATATTAAATATGGGACTTATACTACACCTAACATTGTCCATGCTATGTTTACCTGTCTGGCAGTAAGAATGGATTAAAAATACTTAATTTTTATAAGGATATCTCTTCCTTCTTAAATTGTTTTTCAGTCATGAGACAAATTAAACTGAACACACATAGTATCTTGGTTATTTTTTCCTCTCTATGGAATACATGCATACATTATTCTGTGGTTCATTTCAATCCTAAAATACATCCTAGTAATTAAATACAAAACTTTCCCCAGACATAATAGTAGCTTACTGCCAAAAGACTTTGGTTTATTTCTGCTCCTTCCATTTTTGTTTGTCGATCCTTTTCTTTGGCATCAGCTGCTCTTTCACTGCCAGCCAAGTCAATGAATGATATCCTAGAAAAAACAAAGTTGCATTTATCTTAGGGGCTTTTTTCCCCTCTTCTTTTTTTCTTTATTAAACCAGCAGGCTGCAACACATGGTCTTAGAAGAGTGATTAGAAAGAACTCCTTTTGAACAAGAAACATCCATTGGAAATATCTGAGATACCAAAATAGGCATAGGAGCAAGAACCGTGTCAGAGCATCTTAACATTAAATAATATAAAATGTAGTTACACGCAATGACAGTGCTCCACAGTTTAATGGATAAGCTGTGTAAAGTACAACACATTCATCTTTCCAGATAATCACTGTGTTTGTAGTTTCCTAAGAAAAGGGCTAAAAGAAATTGTAAGTGTTTTGATTTCTCCTTCCAGGTAAAACAGACAACTGCCATGTCAAATGGGAATTCAGGACAACAGGGACAGAAATTTCCAGTGTAGCAAGTCACTGAGCTTTCAGTGATCCCTACTGTTTCTTTCCACAGAACTCCATTACTCCCTTTCACACTCCCTAGCTCCGGGTGCCAGCTGCTGTACTGACTGTGGCACTGTATCTTTGTCTTTGTTCTACCTCTTTTCCTGCAACAGCCCTGACTTTTTTTATCGGCACATCTTGGCACCCTTCCCTCAGTTCAGCTCCACCTCCCTTTCAGACACACAAAACCCGCCCAGTTCAAATGCCACACCTACATAAACCTCTACGCTTTTATTTCTAAGCCTGCCTGTTCTGTCTTTTGCTCTCTCCAGTGTTTGTGGCCCTCCCATTTTGCCTTGTGTTCAAAATTAAATCCTGGGAAAGAAGACAGTGTGGTAGCTAATGGAAGGAGGTGTTAGCAGGATTTTGTGATACTTGGCAGTAATGCAGATGCACAGACATTCTTCCTCAGACCTATTTCTTGAGGTTGTTTACTCTGGAGAAAAGATGACTGAGAAGAGGTACATTTTATTTTTGAATACACAAAGTGGATGCCACAAGTGTAAGTAAATTGCTCTTTCTGTCTGCTGCAGATAGCATCAGAGTCACACATTCAAATTATCATGGAGGTTTATGTGAGGTACTCTGATTCTTCTGGCCAAAGGCAAACATTTGTTGTGGAATCATCTCCACCTGGGCTGGTCATCCCACACTCTCTTTGTAGTCAATTACAGGACAGAACTGCTTTGAGGGGCAAATGCACCTGACATAATTTACTGCAGGGATCCCAGAAGTGGCAATTTCATTCTACTGACTTCAAAGGTGGTGGTGAGTTCACATGTGGATAAGTACACCGCAGGTGTCTACCTTTAGCCAAATTAAATACTGAAGATGAGGGGATGGATTTGATTGTCAAACTCCTTCACTGGAAATTTGTATGAACAATTTTGACAAAGGTCTTGCAGACGTGCCTACAACATTCTCCTTGGAAATGGAGAAAGGACTGTGGAACTTTTTTAGTCCCTTTTAACTCTGTCTTCTAATTTAACTCACACTTGTGCACTAACACCTCCTCTTTGTCTCTTGGATGTCCCTGGGCTTGACATCAGCACTGAGCACTTCTGCTTCCGGTCTTACCTCCCAAATGTCCTGTTGCTTGTGTCTTTAATTTGAATTTGGATGATAGCATGAGACCGAGAGGAATCTGAGTTGACAGCAGTAACTCCTGTGCTACGTTCTTTCCCTCCCTTCAAAATCACCTGCAAAATAAGGGGGACAAAATCCAAACGAATTGTAAATAAAACCACAATCTCTCAGAAAGAGATCTTGTCCTCCTAAGGTGAGGAAACATTGTGAGGAAAGGTGCATTACAGCCTTAAGATTTGGTGCAAGGCAGTTGAGGTAGACTGGATCCCTTCCAATAGTTCTTTCAGAGCTTTATGCATGGACTTGTTTGTAGTGACACTACAGAGCTTAAAGAGCTACACTGCTTAAAGAGTTACACTGCTACTAACAATATGTTGCATCAGACACTCACTCATATTTGAAAAATATTCAAATAATAAAATTAAATTATTTCTTATATTGCTGGCATACTTTTCTAGTACTACAGATACAATCTAAGAGACTTATGAGATTGACCATTTTTTGTGTTCTTTTAAAATTTTACTTTCTCAAGTACTTTCTTACTTACTCACTAGATGAGTACAGTTATCCAGAAAGTCACACACAAATTTATGAACTGCCAAAACCTTTCTAAATTTCCAAAACTAAAAAGAAAAATTATGCCAGAGTAAGGAACAAATTTAAAAGATTAATTATACTCAATAAAACAGTAAAATAAGAAAACAAGGAAGGAAGGCAAGGCAGAAGGATAAAGGCTATTTCAAGATACAAATCTGGATAATTCTTTTTTGAAAAATTTAAAGGACTGTTGCAGAAAGTCTAACGTTGACTGCAGCAGGACATTCATCGAAAAGCCATTAATTTTGCTTCTGGCTGCAAGAACAAATCAAAATATTGCCTAGAAAAATCAATACATTCTCAGCTAATAGATGTGAATTATTCATGCTTTTCAGTGGCCAGTTCTCAATGAGCAACATAACCACCCATTGCGGCTTCTGAGCTTTATATCAGTGCTAAGTGAAGATAATTTCTGAATCAAAGCCAACATCAATGAGCAGTGATTAATTAGGGATGCTTTCAAAGCTCCATATGATATATTTCCATATATCTGTTGCAGAATACTCAGAAGTTCTGAGTCAAGCCAGTGACATTTCTGTCTTCAAAAGGGCCTGTGAACAATGTAATTTTCCCCCCAGGATATCTGTAAAAATTAAGTAATTTAATAGCTCTTCTGTGTGTGGAATGTGATAATACCAAGGAATTGCAAATCAATCATATAGTAAATTTGCACTCTAACTTGCAGAAGCATCACCAGCTTGTCCTGAAGCTTGGAGTTAATGGGAAGATGAACAACTAAATTAAGTGCAATATCAGTGGACAACACTATGACAATTTTAATGAGCCAGTTACAGTATCAGGTACTTGTAATTGACACTTCCTCACCAAAAAAAAAAGAATTAAACTACGCAAAGTCAGGCTAAATAGCAAGTGGATTTAATCAGCTTGCTTGCTGCAGGACAATACACAAAATTTGCCAGTGTCCTTTTAGGGCTCAGCCAAGTAGGGAAGAAAACTGAAGCCTTGTTCTTGGTGAATGTTAGCTACTGTTTAAAGATCTTCATTTTACTTGGCTGTTATCATGCACACACATAAGCAGTATTTTAATCCTAATCCAGACAAAATATGTCAATCTTAAGTATTTTCTAATGTCTGTTTCTAATAATTTTCAAATTTATATATTCTGTGCAAAAAACATATCTTTTATATACAAAATCTAAATCCGTAAAGCCGCAAGATACCACCCTGCCAGAAAATACATATCCAGCTTTCAAGGTCCCTTACTGGGACACTGTTTAACACAGCTGAAGAAATAAAGGCACTTTTAATAGAGCCCCTTGGTGTCTTGCTGGGGTTGCCAATTTCAGGGCCTTAAACAGGAATATACACTGGTGCTACACAGTAAATAATCTCTGTAAGTGACACACTTCACAAATGAGCAAATTGGGTTGCAGAAGACAAAGAACAAATCCCAAACATTACCTCCAACAGCTCATCTACAGAATCCACCTGAACCTCCCGCAGTCCAACTATCTGAACGACATGCTTGCCATCTTCTCTTGCAAAAAGCCTGACAAGAGAACAGTGTAAAAAAGAAGATATCTGAGATCTTAAAAAGCAGCAATGAAAACACATGTCTGCACCGTGACACTGAGAAAAAGCAATCAAGGCTACTGACGGGGAGAGGCCCTGCTGTCATTCATTTATTTTCAGAGCTGAAGAAGTACTTAATTTATAACAAGTACCACTGACATTTCACTGCTAAAGAGACATTACCAATGCATTTCTGCTAGTTCAAGAATATAATAAAGCAGGGGAGTAAATTACCATGTTTACATGTTAGAGTTCCTGTCTCGCTTTAAACTACAACTCAGGCTCCCCTAAGTCCTCATCAATCTGTAAATTTTGTTCTGTTCATATTCTAATGTTTTTTCCACAGGATTTAAAAGCAGTTCCTATAGCCTTAGAGTCGTATTTCAGCATCACCTCCAGAGGCTTGCTGGGCTGAGTCACTGGGCTGCCAGGCAAAGGTGCCCAGGGAGAAGGTGCGCAGGCTCTGCAGAGTCTGGAACGTAGGAATCAACAGGATCTTCAGAGACTGGACTGGCAAGAGCCAAATCCCCACTGGCACAGCAGGAGGGACAGCCACAGTTTATGCTTGAACAGGGAAAGATAAGGACTCCCCAATGGTTGACACGCAACAGGCTGTCCAAACAAGTTGTGGATGTCCCATGCCCAAAAACGTTCAAGGCCAGGTTGGATGGGGCTTGGAGCAACCTGGTCTAGTGGAAGTTGTCCCTGCCCAGGGCAGCAGGGGTGGAATAAGATGATCTTTAAGGTACCTTCTCAAAATGTTCTATGATTTCAAGACAGGAACTTCTGGCTACAAGAAACTTGTTTCTCTACCTATGGATGTCCAGCTATTATCTTATTACAGTGTAGCAAGAGCCTGAGCTTGTATCTCAAACCTAAGTCCTTATTTTTCCCCCAAACAACAAACCAGGAGTCCCTATCAATGTCACAGTATCTACTGTCAGATCTTGCTATTCTCCCTAAGTATCTCCTGTGAACAACCCTAATTAAATATGTAACATTTACTATAAATGCTAGTATGTTAAATGTAATCACATGAAAACAGTAACTGATTTCCAAACAGTAACCAACTGATTCACAACCACAGGCTTGTAGGAAATCATACCTTTGCCTTCCATTTAGCAGGTCATAAAGGTGTCCACAGTAGATCTCATAAAAACTGATCAAAACCACTTGCTCTTTCCTGGATGGTGATGCTTCCAGGTACCTAAAGATGTCCTGGGCAGCCAGGGCATAGAGTCCTGGAGTCCGGTGATTCCCTATCATGGTGTAAGTCTTGCCAGCACCAGTCTGCCCGTATGCAAAGCAAGTTGCATTGCCTCTGTGAAGACAGCATATGTGTTTAGTGACACATCTGATTCCTTCATATCTATTAAATAATATTCTGCAATGCTGGTATCTATCTATAGCGGCCCCTTAGCAATGAGGTTTGATCTGCTACCCTCTCTGGGAAACTGAAGGATGCTTAACAATGATTTCCAAGCATACCCTATGGAGATCTGATGTGGCACAAGGTGCTGGCTCTCTTCCTTTCCTTTCCCTGCCCCTTTTAAAAAAAAGATTTTGCACCTGGCTCAGTACTCCTGGCAGAGGAATGGGTAAAAATGTAGGGCTGCAATAATCACAGCAAACAATTTCTTGCCAGTTTAGATTGCAGACTGGCCTCGCCATGGTGTCACATTAAATGAATGCCGGCAGGAGGGATGGAAAAGTAAGGGGGAAGCTGGGAAAAAAATAGCATAATTTCTTCTGGTGGCATTACTGGACTAGCAGAATTGTGGCTTTAGTGATTATTACACAGCAAGGTAGAAGCCTCATTCTCCGCTCTCACTTTCCTTTTCTCAAGAGCATGATACTCTATCTCTGTCGATGACACTTGGAGATTTTCAGTAACAGAATGCTCCATTTTGGTTATTTTCATTATGGATATGTCATATTTTCCTTCAAAGACTCAAAGTAATTATATTCAAGTATATATTCAATATATATATGTATATAACCTTGCATAGCAATAAGATGCCTCATGTAAAGCCACCATAAATTTCCCATTAATCAGGAGGTATGTAATTACAATTAAACCTCTAAGCAAATATAAATCAATAAAAATAAATCACAAGGTTATTCTTAATTTCTATTACCTTGTGAACTGTACAAATACATGTAAAAATATCTCTCAGTAGTGTCAGGAAAGAGGTAACATTATTTTTCTACAGATGAGTGTGCTCTGCCACACAGGAGCCTTTGTTAGAGTGAAGATGAGAGCTCTGAAATCCTGGGACACGTTTTTATTCTAGGCTGACCATGCTGTCACTTGGTTGCAACTGAGTTCAATTTAACCTTCTTCTGTAATTGAGATTTGTCACTTAGCATGAAAAAAGTTTGCCATGATTTACTTTCGTCAAAATTGCAATCAAAGATATTCTGAAAGGAGGAAAGCATGTGGCAAATGTGAAATCAAGGTACGTGTCAAAAGATGAAAAGCATAAAGCAAAATTCAGGCATACACATAAAACTGGAAAACAGCAAAACAACAAATAACCAATGTAAGCACTGATGCCCTACCCGTTAAAAATATGCTGAATGAGAGGATAAGCTGTCTTCATGTACACATCCTGATTGGTACATGACTCCTCGAAGACTTCATCAAAACAAAAAACATGCTAAAAAACAAAGACAATCTTTACATGAGCATGAATATGTTTCACTTCCCCTCCAACTCCATTCAAAGGTAAAATGAAACAATGAAAGCTTTTCCAGTGACTTCATATGGCTTTGGATTAAGTAGAGAGTGATCTAGCACACTTAATATGCAGCACAACTCATGTAGGAACACACCAGTCAAGAGATTCAGGGTAGGGAAAAAAAAAGAAAACAAAAATGCCTCAATTTCCCATTACTCTGAAGCATAACACGCCAGAGCCTTTTAACAAGAAACAAAAAAAAGCTAATTAAAGAAAACTTATTCATGAAATTAATCAGTCTACAGATGTACTGTCAGACTGTAACAGTAAAAAGAACTGAGAGTCAACTCTTGACTCTCTCAAAATTAGTTCTCACTTGTGACTTAGTTGTGATTAATTGCCTCCATTCTTATAAAAAGTTTTGTGCCAGAAAAGAAAGAAGCTGCTCCTAAGCAAAGCTACATTGTCTGAACTCAAAAGGGGGCAAGAAAATCAAAACTTCCCACACTTCAGATCAGACTCAAAGAAACAGAGTCTGTGGAAATGATTCAGTATGTTTCCCACTGTAAAAGGTGGCACAAGAACTGGGCCTGAGAGAGATCTGAAATTTTACCAGATACTTCAAACTGTTGTTACTAGGGCCCAGGTTGTAAAAATAACAGTCAGGAGAGCGAGAATAGCTTGCTGCCTCTACCAATCAGTTCTGTTCCTGGTGCTGTCAGTCACAAGTGAGAATTTGAACTATGACAGCACAAAATATTTGGGATTAGGAGACAAAGACAAACGGGAACTTAATTTCCAAAAGCATTTGAGAAAAATGGAAGGGAGGGGATGAGGGTATGTATGATTCATTGAAACAGACCTACAATGCTTAAAGAGTAGAAAGGGAGCTCCTCACTGAAGTACCCTGGAAAGCCCTCAGCAGGCACTACTCCTGCAGCAATGGCATGTAGCAGAGGGCTTATTTTGCCACATACAAAGTTCCAAAAGACAAACCTCTACACCTTAAAATTCTGGGCTTGGGTTTGCTGGCACAGTCTGGCATAAATCAGAAGCAACTCAAATATAGACAACTCTGAGCTAAATCAAAAGCCCACCACCTATTTCAGTATAAGAAATACTAATAGTCCTTTTCTGTTTTCCCTCATGGAAACTCCAGCTTGACCCTTCCATGCAAATAACTGGCCCATAAACACAACCTTCAATGGATGATGTTACCTGTAAAATGTATTGTGTAAGATCGACTGCCTCCTTCTTCTCATGGAGAAGTAGGGTTTCCTGATCTTTCACTGTGATTATATTTGCCTCCCCACGTCTCTCCTCCCTCATGCAGAGAGGACGTTTTCGGACACACACTCTGATTTTGTCACTCTCTGTCCATGGAGTCTCTTTGTCGAAAGTATTGGATCTACAACAATAATGGAGGTCCACATTTTAAAATCAAGTTACAACAGAATATAGAATACACCTGAATTTGTTACATTCATCACAGAATGTTTCTGCTGTTAATGCCTATCAAAAAACTCCATAACACACCTCATTTTTACATGATGCAGTTTCTGATGATTTTTTCCTAAACAGACTGATGCTTCCTGTACACTTCTGTTAAAGGAATAGTTATGTTTGCACAGTTACACTCCTGAACTTGCTGCTGGACTGACATATTTTCAGTTGTACACAAACATGAGATGGAAGCTGACATAATATCCAAGTTAATGTAATGAAATTTAATCTTGTGCAATTATTTGTACTCATGATTAGTCACTTAATCATGTACAATGAAAATATGAATAGATTTTGAAAAGGAAAAGATACAATACTTAGTTGCTTTTCCTCTCATGCTGGACTTTTTTCTTCCCATTATAGACTGTCCAGCTGGTTACAAGTAAATGACTCAAACTGGCAAATCAGATAGTATCACCATGTTCCTGTTCAGCTCAAAAAAAAACCCAAACCAAACTGATCTCATCCTTGTCTCCCCTTTGGTCTTTTTTCATAAAAGGGTTATGTGGTTTTAGACCATACACAAAGTTGTGCTCTTATGTTTCAGCAATTTTAATTTAGTCCCCTTTCAGACACCTCAGACACAGGAAGTAATTTCATGTTTCATTGATTAACCTGCTGCGTACCGCATTTTGTGAATAGAATGGGCTTGAATTAAACAAAGTGTATTCAATTTTTCTCTCCCTTCTTCAAGCTGTCTTTAGCCAAATCAGTAAAAATTTTCAGCCTGGATTTGCATTTCAAATAATCAAGCCCCAACTTGCCCAAAAGCAGTGTTTCTGCCACACTGTCCAGGTGCCAAAATCTCTTAGCATAGCAACTGAAAACTCATATATACAGTTGTCTAACAAACTGTAACCCCCAAGCTACTCAACATCTCATTAACATCCACATGCTTGTGGTATCATTGCTGTTGTGCTCCATGATTCCCCAGAAGCATGTGAGATGCACATTTAAATCTCAAGATATGTCTTTGAAGACCACACATGAGCAATCTTCATTGGTCACCAGAGTCCTTGTAATTTTAGTACAGCTTTCCCGTGCAGTCCAGGATCAGGCTGTGCATTTAGATGGAAAATTCTTTTGTCAGAAAAGAAAGGCAATGTCCACTTCATAAGCTGGTGTGAGCTTATGCATATCACTAGGCACCAAATGTTGTCCAACAAATGATCAGAAGCTCTGAAGTTTAATTCTGATGCCAGATGGCGTAATTGGTGACCTGCAGCAAGAGTCTGTTGTGCTCTAAGAGCTTGAAGCAGAAAGGATTGCAGTATTTGGAGAAAAAAAACCCTGAAAATTTAGAGACTCTGTTAATGAGAAAAAAGGAATAATTTTTTTCTAGTACAGAGGAACATTTTTGTTGAGTATATTTTGTATGGGAATAGAATGCACATTAATTCTATATGCTGAACCCAAAGTTCATATTTCTTACTAACTCTTTTAAAATATAAATTGTATTTTATGATAAAATAATTTTTCATTACTAGGAAAAAAAGTCAAACAACAGTCATGACACAGATCATCATAAATCTAATAATAGGTCAGAAGGACAATTATGCCTTTGCATAATCAAGTTATTTGCTGTGGGCAAGTTCAAAATAAATTTGAACATATTAACAGAACTCTTTGTCCTTCTGCTATCTGAAATCGTGTCTGTGTTTTCCAATATTTCTCATAAATGAGACTAGGTGAGCCTTCACAGTGGTCAAATCACAAGGTGCCATGCAAATGGATGGATTCAGTAAAGCAGTTAAGCACTTGCAAAACAGGAATCAAACCTGAGTGTAAGCATGCTGCTCCAAGCCTGCCTGAAATGCACAACTCTCCAAACACAAGAAAATTAAGTTGAGGCATTTCAGGAGGAGGATGCAGAAAGCCCACGAGATGAGCCATAATGCTTGGTACAAAAGAATGTGCTTGCAAAAGAAGAGAACAAGGAAAGAGAGAACAATGAAGAACATGTCTCTATTGCAGGATTAAAAATCTTTAACTCCTTTACTTGAGGCATTAGGTTTAATAATGTTTCATTTTGTAATTTGCCAACATTATAAATCCTGTCCTTTTAGCTGCACATAGGCTCATCTTCCAGAAGAGACAGAGAATGCACCCAGGTATTAATATATATTGGAGGCGAGTGCACTTCTCCAGAAGGTAGGAATGATTTTTTGTCCAGCCAAGGAGAGTTATAAACCTGTCTTACCTTTCACAGTTTAAGTGCTCTACTTACTATGTCACCTTAGTACTTTTCCACCGTGGCAGCACCATCTATCCCTCCAGGCTACATACACTCCAGGTGGGAGCTGTAACTGACACCTCAACCCCATGGATCTTTCCCTGGACCAAATCTTTCTCCACAACCTTCCCAGACCAAACCTAACTTCATAAAACTACCTCTTTTCATTCCTGTTAACTACCATGACTGCATTGCCAAAGCTAGATACTGGTATTATGCAGGCAGGGGTGTGTATATGCCTCTGGTGAATCAGGAAAAAAATATTTAGTGCTTTAAAAATGTTGCCAGGGTAGATTTACCAGTGGTTCATGATAACCCCAGCCTCTCCAGTACCAAACACTGGGAAAAGTATGGAAGTTACAGATCACATGCCTAGGGAGCAGCTGCAAGGCATCCTTCTCACCATCAGGTCTGTAACCCTTCCCAGCTGCATTCATTTTGCTTCCTTTTAAAGCTTCAGTTCATAAATTTCCTTATAAACAAATATAGCCATCACAGCTTGTATCCTTTTTACCAAGAAAAGCTTGACAAATTTAACCACAGGCAATGCTGTATTTTGGAAAAATAATGTTTTACAAAATAGTCCCATGGAAAGACAAAGATTGGCTCAAATACCAAGAAAAGAAAGCCTTAAATCCTGAAAGACAATAAAGACTATTCTTAGACAACCTTGGTGAGTAGCAGCTGGTCAAATTCAGATGATTCCTTCTATAAGACTCGGAGAGTTGGAAATGCCTATTAATATCTCTCTTGTCTGTAAGACTTTGCATTGCTCTGTAGTGCTTGGATTGCTTATTTGGAGGTAAGGAAGACAGATTCTGCTCCACAATTAAGAAAGAATCAATTATGACTAACCTGAAATATTAGCAAAATAAAGGTGAGTGATTATTACCTGATACAGGAATGAGGTAGTCCGTAATCATACCCTGAAATATGAGTTACTCTTTGTACAATAGGAACTTCAGAATCGCCCAGGAGAGGAGCAATATCATCAGAAACTGTTGGACAGCTCAGGTCATTTTTTGTACCCATTCCAGCAATATTTAGGTCTCTTCTAGTTAATCTGATTGGCTCTGGATTGTGTGGTGGGATGTGTCCCAGCATTTCCCCTACATTGTCCTTCTCTTCATTGGCACTGAAATCAGATGACTGATACAACTCTGGTTCAGAGTCTTTAACTGTTCCATCATTTTCTCCACAAAAGGACTCGAAATGCAGCTGTCTACGGGGTCTTGACTTGGTCACCTGAGGCTGCATGAAAAGGCCATGTGGTTGAAAATCCTGCTTGCTTAAGTTTGCAGAGCCTTCTTGTTGAGTATATTTGATTATTCTAATGAGGTGGAAAAGACGTTTGCGGTCATTTATGTCATGGACCCCCAGTTTGGAGAAATCTTCCATGGAAACCTCGGCAAGCTCATCAATTGTCTCAACACCAAAGGCAGCAAAGTGGGGATAGTATTTTTCAAGTTCTGCTTCACAAAGGCATTCGTAAAGGCATGATGCCATCTTTAACCTAGAGCCTACAAGAAATCAAACAAAATAAACATTAGAATAATATGAAACACCACATCTGACAAAGTTAAATGAAGAAACTACACATTTCCTGATGCCAATACTTGCAGTTAGGCTAGAAGCTTGTTTAGCTCCTAGTTTACCACACACCAGACTGACAAACACTAAAGAAAATAGCCATAACAACAATAAAGTAAAACATGAAACACATCTTTTCACCATGAAACTGTATTTTAAAATTATATACAATATACAACATGTAAGAAATGCACAAGGCAATATTACTCACTGCCACAGAGTTCCTACACGCCTGGTGTCTACTTGATGAATGCCTCAGCCACTGAAACCCTGTCTTCAAGCTATAGAATGTAAAATGCCTAATTTTAGACAGTCAATTTAATATCAAGGCACATGGTCAAACGTGGTTCAGCTACCCCTGGTTAACTAACCAGAGGAGAAAAAATTGCACTTGTCCTCACCTCAAGCTGCCTAATTAAGACCATTCATCTTACAGATGAACTATAGCAAAGTTGCAGTTTTGTTGTCTACCTTTCTCTTTTATGTCATGAATCCTCTGAGCATTTCTGAATCTCCTTGACAGAAAAACCAAAAAAACAATTCTGCAAAATCTGAAAGACAGCATTTCTCTAAATCTATATATGCCACTGGAATGCCATACTTGCATTCTTGGGAAACCCAAAAAAGAAACATGAATCACCAAAAAGTATGCCCCAAATCCCCCAACTTCTTCACTTATGTCTTAGTGGCAATGCATGGTGCAGCTGTCTGTATCCCGACGGATTAGTATCTGCAGATATTTTTACTTCTTCCATAAAACACAAAAATGATAGCACTTCAAGTATTTGCTGCCCACTGCCTTCTCATATGTTTGTTCAGTCTAGGACCTTAACAAATACTGCTCTTACTCATGTTTGGAGGTCACAGTAAGACTCAACAAAAACAAGTTATTTAACTTTTCCTCCCTGTAGTTCAGGATAGAGTCTTTGTGAGGATTTTCAAGGCTCTTTACAACGACCCTATAGAAGAAAATAAGGTCATCCCCAAATTTGAGTCCATGTCATTAACTAATACATTATGTAGAAGTGATACCAACAATAAAACCATACGGATTAATATATAAAGTGCTGACTGTGTAAGATACTACAGAGGCCAAAATGTACAGTAGAGAACATTTAAAATTACTTACAGTCCATGCTTTAGGTAAAATTATGAGATTCAACAACAATGAACTACAAGACCCAAAAGTTCACAAGTAAGTAAATTTATTTAACCTGTAGATAACATGATTCTAAATCCTGAGGTAAAGTTAGAGTCACTGCTGAGGCTGATAGATCCTGGAGGGTGGAAATCAAAACTGACAGAGAGGACAGCAAACCCAGAGAGCAGGGAGACTAATCACCACATGTGTGCAAGGGTTTCACAAGCATTCTCTACTTGCCAACTTCTCTAACTTGCCAACATATAAAAACACACAGGAACCTGAGACTTAAATTGAACACATTTTGGAAAAATTCCCTTTCTTACATAAGGTAGCTTTAGATGTAAAACCAGTACAGGTACTATGCAACTCTCTGTATGCACTGCCATGGGAAGCTTCTGTTTGATGAAAGGAGCAACTAGAACTTAAGGCCAAGATACCAATCTCAAAAATGTTGAGAATCTGTTAAAGGCAAAAATAATCAAATAAATTTACTTTGTCTACTCTCTATCTGTATCCCAGATTACATCTACATCTTTATATATCCTTATCTTAAATACAGAGTGTCCAAGGACCCTAATTCAGTGACAACCTCTGTTCAAATTATAATGGTGAACACAGGAGAGAGAAAAAAAATAAAAAGGGAAACAATGGAGACACTTTCTAAAAATAGAACAGCAGACAAGGGAAGAGAATTACAAATTTCAAGGCCAAGGTTCTAATTAAAAATGAAACAAAATATATTTAAACAGCTAAAAATAACAGGTTGTGATTATATGGAATGACAAGTCAGAAGAATTCTTGGCATTAGGAAAATCCAAGCAATGTAGGTACTCCAGAACCTACAAGAGCAATGTAAGCAGCTTCTGTGGCTAATTAGCTAAGGCTCTGTGCCATGTGAAAGCAACTAAATGGTTTCTTAATGAGACCTGGCCTCTTAATGAGACTTGAGATCTGCCTTTCCAGAGAGAATAAATCTTACTGGATCTGAGTGGTTTCAGGCATAACTCCACCAACTCCTTTTTGACAGGACAGGAATTTCACAAGCTAGGGAAAAAAAACAAACCCGTTTACTAATAAAGGAGGAATAAATTAATTAACCACAGGAAAAAATATTAGGGGTTGGCAAAACAAGAGGATCAGCATTTTTGATCACTTTGAAACTCAAGAGTAGACAATTGCTAAAAGATTTTGTGTGGTTCAAACATGAAAGAACTCAGGGAAAACTGCAATTGCCAGTGGAACTCCTCTCACCTTTCGATCACAGATGCTCTAAAAAAAAGGAATTTCTTTCTCCTTATTGAAAGAATACTTTAATTCATCCAACCCTAAATGAGAGATCTTTGTGTCTGAAGATGCTTTTTGTAACAGATAACAATTCATCAAAATAAACTGGCTTTGTGAAAACTAAGAGGAGGTTTTCAAGAATCCTAAATTGCTAATGCCATCTTCTGGCAAAAAAAAGGCAGAAGACTTTCAGTCTTGCAACAGCCAGCATCTCCTCAGTTATTTGTTTGTTCACCCATGAGAATAACATGTCATGGGGCAGAAAAACATACATTCTTCAGTGTGGTATCTTCATATCAAAACCTAGGCCTTGTTCCCCATAAAGATATGGATAGCTTCACTGAAAACAGGGTTGAGATGAAAGACTAGGACTTCTTGAAATAGTTGAATATAATGTATTTTGAGAAAGAGGTGAGTGTGGAGGTAAAATTCTCCATGTGCACCCAGCCTGACACCTCTATGGGGCAAACATGAGTTCTCTACAACTTGTTTCTTATGCCAAGATGTTTTAAAAAGATCTTAAGAGGCTTCCAGATGCTGGTAATGTGTGAGTGCTTATTGCAAAAAAGCATTAGAATTATATATAAAAGGGACCAGCTTAGCCACAGAATTAGATTGCAGTTTGTCATAAGAGAACTCTTCCTCAGCTTCAGTATTAGAGGGTTTTCAATGGTCATAAAGCTGATGAAAAACAGAAAAGTCAGATGTAAATAATAAAAAAGAGTGGTTACATTTTTCTGTCCTGAAGGGAATTAACTTACAACAAAATTACGCTCTAGGAGCTGACTGTTCATTTTAAAATACTTTTAATTATTAATTACCTCTTTCACAAGATCTTTTCCTTCTCAACGCACTTTTCAAGGTGGAGGAAAGGTCTTTGAAGGAGCTTGGTGAGTGTCAATCACTGCGTATAAAATAAATGATGTTAGAGCCCCATAGAGATTATTTTAAGAATAAAGCAGCCTAGAACCACTATACCTTGATCATTATTAACTTCTGATTTATTAAAGATCTCAGGACCCGATTCATTTGAGTAACTCTCACATCTCCTGTTATCCCACTCATATTAATCTGACAATTTTAGATGATTTAGAGTGACAGTTTTAGATTTAGATGATTTCCTGAGTGTCACCACTGAGAGAGAACACAAGTGTTATTATATCTGCTCTTTAAACTAGGGAAATAAAGTGAAGAAATCTTACATGACACTCCTACAAATGCAAACGATACATTTTGTCCTGCAAATAGGCTAAGGTAATCACTCTGAATCATGAAACCTGGCCTGATTATGACATAATTTTATAAGTCAAGATTTTCAAGTGTATTTGATAAACACATATATTGTTAATCAGCATACAAACCATAACCACCACCTTGTTTTCTGTGTAAACCATTGTCCTCTACAAGTACCTTATAAAAACAGAACTTAGGAGCTTTAAAAGTTTGTAAATGTGTGTAGCAGGTGGGTGTTTTCTCCTGATAGCAGCTACAGCAGCACACTGTACTCACTATTTGCAACTATTTTACCCCAAAAAAGACTTCAGCACTTCATCACAGCTTCTGCTCATGCCAAAGAATTTGCAGTTTTCTTGAAATACAGAAGCAAAGAATGAATAGGGAAAAGGGAAAGGTGTTAATTCTTGTCACTACCCATCCATCTTCATTCCTTATTCATTTGAACATTAAGCTCTTTTTTTAAGGTGATCCAAAGCCAAATCTGATTTAACTCTCCAGAAGTGAATGGCTAATTTGCTTTCCCAGAGCACCACACAAAATGCTTTACCTTTAATCATTCTGACCCATTCCATGGGAATTAGGGCATTCTTGTGAAGAACAGGGAGCTGCACTTCTTTAAGCTCCACATTAAGAGATAATCTGTTTTGTAAAATGAGCCCAAAATTTTATTTTAATGCAAAAGGTGGGGATCTATGAAGCCGTGGTTGACGTTGCAGCAGATCCCTTTGGAAGATCATAGGATTACTCAACCCTGCACGTAAACAGCAGGGCTTTAAACATTCCACTGCTCCTTGGAACAAGTGTTCAGCTGTTTTGAAGCTGGACACTGACAATAGATAACCACTTACAGCTTCAACACAGCAAAAGTAACTGGAGAGGAGGAAAGGGTTTTATTACTAAATTGTTTTAAAAGCTATTTTACAGCTGGAGCTTGACACAGGTCTGCTGCTTGCAGCTACAAGTAAGAAACAGTGGTTTCCTTTGCCGCTGACATACCTTGAGGAAGTTAATAAAACAATTAATGTCATTAAAACTGCCTTGCAAACAACTAAATATTGGGGATTATTTTGTTTCCCCAGAAAGTATTTCAGAGTATTGTGTTGCTCTATCCATACTAATCACTGTCAATAAAATTGGCTGACAAACAAACAAGTATTGGAGATTTTTTTTGTTTCCCCACAAAGCATGTCAGAGTATTTTATTCCTCTCTCCATACTAATTATAGCCTGGTGACCTCAGCAGAAGAGGCCCCATCCTGCAGCTGATCCCGACAGCTGCCAGGAACAGCTGCATGGGGAAGGGGAAGCGTCCAATTTTGGGATACTGAGTATTGGAAGTGTCCAATATTCAACCACGTGCCGAGAAAATAACCCACGAGTTATGGCAGGGCGCCAATTATTTGAAAACCGTGCCTGAGCTCATCCTCCCAGCAGGGTCCACCAAATGCCCCTCACGGTTTCTTTTATAATTTCAAAGTTTTACTTAAGTTTTAAAATATACCAACATAAAAATATATATTTCATACATCTTATGTAAAATATATTAAAATATATTTTAAGTAGTAATTAAGTATTTTATATTTTTTACATATTGTATATAAATATGTATTTTTAATTGCAATTACATATTTTACGTGGTATATAAACTAGGTGCTATCTGTAAAATATATAAAATGCATAATTGAAAAATATTTTGTAATTATAAAAATGTAGCTAAACAAACCGCCACGCGTCCGGACTTGCAGCGCGTGTCTGAAGGGGGGACATGTCTCATCCTTCCCGGAGCTGTCCCACCACGGCTTTTCCCCCGTCTAGAGCCCGGTAGGGCCGGTCAGGGCGATGTCCCTAGAGCCCTCCCTGACCCAGCTGTCCCCGTCCCACCAGGGCTGGGGTCCCCCCTTC
>NW_005054378.1:19871-37985 GCF_000277835.1 Geospiza fortis | reverse complement strand
TTGGGAGCTTCAGGTCTTACAATGCCGCTCTTGGCGTCCCCGCAAAATACAGTGCTCTGAAAAATTATTTACTGATCTATGCGTCTCTTTCGGAATGCAAAGCTTTTCCTGTAACTGGGAATCTGCCAAATTTGTAGCGTGGCTTACTTATGTCCATTGCTTCTTTTTCTCTATAGGACTACTCATGCTGGCTGCGTAGCTTGTTGCTGACAATATTTATCACTTAAGAGGTGTGTTCCTTATTGTTTACATCAAACCAGTGCTTAACAGACGTGCTGAGAAACTTTTAGTTTTGTATGACAGCCTTATGTCTAGGTGGGACAGCAGAAAGCCTGTCCTTTGTCATTCATTTTCTCAGCTTTGCCCCGATATCCTGAGGAGTTCTGTGCTCCAGGGAAACTGTCCAGAGCAGTTATTTCCATATGCCAGTTCCAGTAATGGTGAGGTATTACCTCTGTGCAGGGCCTTTGCAGTTTTGCAGTGGAAAAGTTTCAGAGTGTTAATCTGTGGCTTTCTTTTTGCTTTGTAATTTTGTTCCCCTCCCTGCAATGTGGTGTGTAATTTATCAGCAACAAAGACGTGACATGCAGGTCATTTTTCATGCTTCTTGATCACAAGGGAAATTTTTTTACAATTCAAAGGTGGCTAATAATATACAATTTAATTCTATAGTAACTTCCAAGGGGTGGACAACTTTTTTTGCTGTGCTGAGATCTGTTTGCTGGCTGAATAGAGCTGGTCTGTTCGAGCCCCGTGTTTTGTGCTGTTCCACAGCTCCTGGTGCAGCTGGCAGAGGGGAATGGCTGTGAGAGCTTGTGGCTTGATCATCTTCAGGAGGCTGCAGCCAGCACCATCCTCTAAGGTCACTGACAGCATCGAGTACCTCCTGCTGCAGACATCCTACGGGAGCCACCACTGGACCCCGCCCAAAGGTGATTTCTGTTGTGGTGACACTGCTGGAGGTCATTGGTGTCAGGCTGCAGAGAGGATTTTGGCTGAGGTCAGTTTAGAGGGGCAGTCACCCCCTGGGAGTAGCTGCTGGCTGTGCTGTTTGTGTGATGGTGCTCCTGACACAGCTGAGGGGGCAGTTCTGAGGCTGAAATCCTCTGCAGGTTGTGGCTGTACCGAGTGTTGGGCACAAATGATTTGGGTTGGGGCAGGGGGTGCCGCCCAGCCCAGCTCCTCAGGTGTCTGATGTTTCTGGAAGGGTGTGCACACGACTGAAGTGAGCTGATGAGGGGATGTTCTGCCTTCTTTCTCGGGTCTCACTCTTTGCCAGGCACCTGTGGTGTGGCCAGTGCAGGATTGTTTGACCCATCAGAGTCTGCAGGGCTGTGGTCACAGTCTGTAGGAAGGCAGGCTGAAATCTGTAACAGAGCACTTTAATACACTGTTCTAAGGAGATGCAGGAGATCGTTAATGAAGATCACTTGCCTAATGCAATAGAGATGAGAGGGACAGATAGGAGAATTCACCTTGCCAGCTGTTCTTGGTCATCAGTGAGGCCTCAGAGTAGAAAACAAACCCTGTGTCCCAGGACAGAGCAGCGCCTCCTCCATAAAGGCACATTGCAGAGCCAGTGTTTGGTAGTACACAGTCACAGCCCTGGTACCAGGAAAAGTGCAGCACAAAAGTACGTCAGGTTCCCTAGAGATCTTCTTGCTGCTTTTTCCCACCTGAGATTTTTTCCCCGATAGTTTTTCCTTCTTATTTTGTAAAATGTGTCACTTTCAAAGCATGGTGCAGCAGTTTATAAAAAAGAACTTGAAAACTAGAGGAAAAAAAATCTTTTTACAGTGTCAGTTAGGCTCTCCTACTGAGGGAAAGAACAAAACTTTCCAAACCTCCCCCTTTGTCTACTCCACCAAGAGCCTAAGGGAATTGAGTTTGCAGCCTAGTGGAAAGCTAAAAAAACATCTGCTGGGACATGATTGATTGTTGTGAGAAGAAATCCTTCTGGAAGGCTCCCTGGGAACACAGTAATTCTGGACAAGTGATTTAAATTACTTGTAGGAGTCTTGGTAGGGAGCTAATTGTCTCATAAGCATACATCTCACACACCTAGGATCATGAAATAGTGTAGGGTGGGAGGGACTGTTAAAGGTTGTCTAGTCCAAGCCCCCACCAGTGGGCAGGAACATCCTCAACTAGAGCAGGTTGCTGGAGTCCCATCCCACCTGGATGTTTCCAGGAATGGGGCACTCACTGCTCCTCTGGGAAACTTGTGCCAGTATTTCGCCACCCTCATACTAAAAGCAAGTCTTCCTTGTCTGTAGTCTGAGTCTGCCCTCTCCTAGATGAAAAACAGGGGCCCTTCTCCTGTCACTCTGGGCCCTTTTCAAAAGTCTGTCCCTGATTTTCTCATAAACCACCACCCTTTAGGCACTGGAAGGGGCTCTCTTCTCCAGACTGAGCAGCCCCAACTCTCTCATCCAGAGGTCTCCACTCCCTGATTGTATCCATGGCTTCCTCTGAACTCAGTCCAGCAGGTGAATGTCCTTCCCTTGCTGAGGGCTCCAGGTTGATGCAGCATTGCAGGTGGGGTCACACCAGAGCAGAGGGGGAGAATCACCTCCCTCAACACACCACTTCAGATTTTAGAGATCAAAACCCACAATCTGATGGTGGTCTGTAATAGAAGCTTGGTATTGATTTGGGGGAATTTATTGAGGAGAAGCTATTCTATTTTATAATATCTGTGATAGGAGTGGACTTCCAAGGTAACCCTGGGATGTGCAGTGTGGTAACATGTATGTAATGTTGACACAGATTCCGTGGGGCAGGAGCCAGAAGGAGAAGTTTTAATTGTCTCTCAAAACGCACACAAAAGGCAGTTTACAGCTACAGCTGTACCTTGTTATTTTAAAAGTTCTCTAAGCTGTTGCAACTCTTATGGGATTAAACTGGACTTGCTTGGATCCCCTCACAAGAACCTCATCAGCCTTATCTCTGCCCCTAGGACTGTGACTTTGCCCTAGCTGAGGCTGATGGGAAGGGGATGTAGGGTTCATTTTCCTTCTCAGTCTATTAGAACTGCACCAGTGGGAACAGGTGGGAGGATCTGAAAGGATCTGAAAGCTGTGGTGTGTGAGGTGCTGCCTGCAGTCCTTTTTCTGCTCTGCAGGTGGACTGTACTGCACAAACGTGGCAACTTACTGAGCCTTGACCTGAGGTTATCAACAGGTATCAAATGCTGTTTTCTGCACACTGGCTGCTTGAAAGAAAAGTGCATTTTATATCGGAGGTGATGTCTGGTTGTAAGAGATGTTCACATTTTTGATACACAGGCAGGGAAGTGAGTGGGACCTGTTGCAAAGGCAAAACAAACTTCCCACATACCCCAGATGTGGTACTAAAAGGGCACTTTGAGTATCTGAGACCTGAGGAACAATTCATCTCTGTGATGAAATTATAGCTATTTGGAGCCAGCTACATAGAAAATAGACTGACACCAGGGACAAAACAGAGCTTAAACTTTTTTACCTCCCAAAATGTTCCAGCTCCTGCTATGTTGCTTTTTTGAGGTATTGCTTGGCTTGTTCTATTTATGTTCTGGAGCTTTCATGAGAAAACCAAATCTGACATTTCTCAACAAAAGTACAAATGGCTGGGGATGTGTTATATTTATCCTCTGTTTGTAGTGGCACCTCTCGTTCTGAGCAATGTAAAATAAATGGTGTGTCCTAGGAGAACTACCCAGCTGTTGAAAGGACTGGCTTTTAGACTTGTTGCTTGTTTCAGAGGGGACTATGGAAGAGGAGAAAATCCCGGGCTGCCTAAATGAAATGCACCTTTTAAATGGTACATGTCTGTGCCTGGTCCCGTTGTTTCTGGACTGTTGGCACAAGTAAGAGTTTTGCAGAATTGAGCCTTAAGCTTATGTGAGAGGACATGGTTGAGAGAGGATTGAGGGTCTCAGATGACTTGTCTCTGCTCTAACTGGATGAAGGAAAAATGAGGGACTCAGTCCTCAGTATAATCCAAGGTGGAACGTTATGGGTGTAGGGTGCTCCAGAAGTGGAGGGGAGGAGTGCGAAGAAAAGATGGCTGATGGAAATTTCAGGAAGCGAGGGATAAACAGTGATCCTAAAAGCCACAAGACAAAGATAAATCAAGACATAAGATCTGGAAACACAATCTCTCTTCTCCAATTTCCATTTCATCCTGTGTCAGCTACCATGTACTCTCATCTCTGCCTCCCAGTGTTTCCCGATTAAAGCAGAACGTGAGTTTCCTTCCTGGAGATTTACTTTTCCACCCTCTTGGCAGGCCACGTGGACCCCGGGGAGGATGACCTGCAGACAGCCTTCCGGGAAACACAGGAGGAGGCTGGGCTGCAGGCCAGCCAGCTCACCCTCATCGAGGGCTACAAGAAGGAGCTGCACTACCCTGTCCATGGCAAGCCCAAGACCGTCGTGTACTGGCTGGCAGAAATGAAGGACTGCAACACAGAAATCAAGCTGTCAGAGGAGCACCAAGCTTTCCAGTGGCTGAAGCTGGAGGATGCCTGCAAATTTGCAGAATATGAGGACATGCAAGCAATGCTGAAAGAAGTGCATCAGTTTCTGTGCTCCAGAGAATAAGTGGTTTTGTGAAGTATAAGGGGATTTCTTGACGAGACAGGTGTGCTTTTTATGTTTTAAACTGAAGGAAGAATTATATGGCTGCAGAAATGTAGATTTCTTTTTTTTTTTTTAATCTGTAGAAATTCAGTGAGGATACAAGGAGCTTTTAAAGAGATTGTGCTTTTGTCTCTCCTAGCTAGCACAAAAAAAGCATAGTCTGATTGAACCCTAAGCCAGAGATGTCTGAATTGAACCCAAAGCTAACAAAAGACTTCCTCTGTCTCTGTCTCCTTTTCTTTTTCTCTTTTTTCCTCCTTTTTTTTTTTTCCTTGAAGTGCTGAACAACCACAGGTCTTTTTGAAAAATCAAACACTTGATACATCTTGACTTGCTGATGTAAAGCTAGAAAGTTGAGAAAATGAGCATATGGGGATTTTTAATAACAAAACGCTTACTGCAGAAGTCATACCTTGAATTTCAAATGAGGAAGCAATAGTTCTATTCCTAACTCTTCCAGTGATATGCAGTGATAACTTGTCAGATCATTTCAGGTCTTTTTTTTTGTATCATGAATTTATGTACATCCATATTGTACTGTTGTGAGAACATTTTCCACCCAGACAGTCTTAGTAAATGGTTGGGTACAGTATTTAAGTCGTAAATTGAAGTTCTTTTGCCTCTTTATTTTATTTTTTTTGATCTTTAACAGACACCTTAGCCACAGATTTTCCATGGGGTTGGAAAAGGGTATTTAATCCACTTTCTGCACAGGATATCCAAGCTTATGTGCAATCTATGTCTTTTTCATACTATCAGTACTTCTACTTCAGTACCCCCTTTTGTGGTAGCAGACATTACTAATGTTGGTACCAGTGTGACAGGAGTCTTTTGTGTGTCACTCCATTATCTTCCAGTGGAGTTATTTAAAATTACATATATTTATATTTTCAAAAAAGGGGATGCACTATAAGGAGGCTTTTATATATAAATATGTATGTATATATACACATAAAAAACTTCAGTGCTCGTCCACATTACAGTCAGGCTTTATTTTGATTATGAACATTTCCTTAGAAGTGTTCCGCTCAGGTGGTGGCAGAGAGTGTAATAACCAGTGAGAGTGGGAGAGGAGAGTTAAAAGCCTGTGCAGCCTCAGTCTTGGTTTTTCATTATTGTTCGAGGTACCATTTAATCAGTGCTGTGTAAACAATGGTGTTGCTGCCTTCCTGTTTATGAGCAAGATTAGCATATTAAGCTGGAGTTTGAGAGTCATTAACAAGTCATCGGTTCTGCCCATTCAGCAGTAATGAGCGCAGGCACTTGATGCTTTGGAAAACACATTAGCTCAGCCCCAAGCCAGTATTTCCTTTTTCATGGCACTGCTCACGTAGTGCTCCCAAAGCCTGTCAAGGTTTTGGAGGGTGACCAGTGCTGTGCACTGTGAGGTGATGTGCTCCTTGGACAAAATTGCAAGGGGTGTAACTGTGATCATGGGTCAGGCACTGTGTGTGAATTTTAAGTGATTTATGTACAAAATGTATGCCCACAAATTTTGTGAGTAAAATGATTCTTAAACATTTTTTGATCCCAGAGTCTTTGAGTTTCATTTAAAGTAGAAATGTTGGAAAGTCAGAATTTAACTCTGATTCTTGCTGCTCCCTGGTGAAGAAAGAGTTCTTCCTCTGCCCATGTCTAATAGTAAAATATTTTCCCAAGGAGCATCTGGGAAACCCTCCAGTAAATAATTGTGGAATAATCTGCCTGGCAAAGATAATTGTTTCCAACCTCTATGATATTTATGCCCTAAACCAATAGGGCTTGGTGGGTTGTTTTTTTAAGACCAGTAAAGTTTTTGGTTATAATAATATCTTATGACAGTAAACTTTTTATAATTTAAAAAGAAAAATAATTAAAAAAAACCCCAAAACCAAACAAACAGCCAGAAATTTTAAGATGATTAAAAAACCCCAGAGATTTTAAATTCCCTGGAGAGACCTTACTTCTACTGTAGGTTAAATAAAACCAAACTCAAGAGAAATCCAAGCTACACTGAAAGAGCAGAACAGCTTAATTTAGGTCAAGTGAAAGGCACTGCTCAAGTAAGAGACGTGAGGATACTGTTTCCCTTGCTCTACTGAACAAATGCACTGACACAGCTCACACTTGTGATTTCCTGGTGTTATTGTTTCTTTCTCCACATAACTCTTGACTTATAGCCATGATTACATCATCTCAGAATCAGAGAGAAAGAAAGCATACATTCATGAATATTAGGAAAGCACTAAGGCATTGCAGATTTCACTGAGAAAAGATCAGGATTGAGTGTGATAGTCGCAGGTAATTTTGCTCAAACAAGAAGTGTAAAGGCTGAAAACAATGTCTTACTCCTATCTAAAAGAAAAAGAACTGTATTACTGCTCTGGTGGAGCAGTGTATCTATTCATTGACTATTCCATATGATTATAGGAAATCAGAGACTGAAGCTGGAATAAAGTGGCTCTATATGCAATATCCCCAACAAGCATGACCGACATTTCTTGCCAGTCTATATAATAAAAGAGGATGTGTGTTATAATAAGGTTTAGTACATCCTAAATATGGAAAAGTTTTGAGAGACACAGGATGTCTCAGCAGGGCTCTTGCAGTGATGCAGACAGGACCGTGGAGTGCTACCTTTTAAGTTAGAAAATGACTTGCTGTTACTTAATTGACAACTTAGTGGGGATGAATATTTTGGCAGGTATCTGGAAGAGATTTTATAGAAGGCAGTGCTTATTAATTACATTCTCACACTGACAATGTAACTGATGGCCTTCTGTGACTATTGGAAGCTAGTTTTATCTTAAAAAGAATTTAAGGATCATCAGGGCTTTTGCTTTTTTACCTTTTGCCTTGTCTTCAAAGATTCACTTTTTCATATGCTCAGTAACTCTAATTTTGATTCCATGGGCAGTTGCAGCTGGAAGAAATCCCAGCTTCATTTAGGAAAACCTGGGGTTTCTTGTGGGTTAAAGCAGTTCTGAAATTGCTAAGCAGCATATGCCTATACAAACCAACCAATCTACTCTGCTTGCTTCAGCCCTTGTCCTGTGCAAGAAGATTGTACTCAAGTGTTTAGAAAAAAACCCCAAACTGTGCTTCCTGTCAAAACAGCGAGGGCAGGGAGGAGATAGCTGTGGTGGCAGCTTTCCTGGTGGGAACAGTGACACGGGAGGGAACAAAAGCTCTGTCATTCTGGAGCTAGTCCACTTGGTAATTGATGTTGTCAAAAAGAGGAGTGACAGTCCCATCTTTCCACTCGATGAGGATCTCTCCGTGCCTCAGGGAAGGGGAGCGGGATGGCGGCAGGTAGGGCTGGGGGGGGGCCCCTCTCCGCAGCGGGGTCGGCTCCCGCAAATCAACTCTGCTGCTGTGGGCTGGAGAACTCTTCAGAGCAGAGAGGATTTTCTTCTTCCTAAGAGAAGAGAGAAGAGAGTGTAACTGCAGCTGTCTGTCACTTGGTTGCTTCTCCCCGTCAGCAACTGTAATGGCACTTCCTTCAGGAATGGCACAAGATGTGCAGGGGAGGAGGAGCCAACATCAGTGGCTGCGTTTGGGTGGGTCAGTGATTGGGATGGATAAACTGGGTGGCAGGGAGGAGAAATCCCCAAGGGTGACACATTGGTGACCAGACCCATCTGTTGAGAGCCAGCCACATCAGGTGTGGAATGGAGAAGGGTGCCAAGACCAAGACTCTTGTTTTGAGATGTTGGAGTTTTTCTTTAAGATGCTGTTCATGGCAAAGCCAATGAACCTGACTCTCACTTACTTGTTGTAGTGAACATTGAGTGTCAGTATTATTAATCCCAGTATGAAAGCCAAGGGGCTGAGGACCAGCATGGCTGTCTTCCAGTTTGTGCCTGAAAGGGTATCAGAGAAAGCATCACATGTTTGCTGTACATATCCCTGTTCTTATGCAATAGCCACAACTGCCACAAAAAATCACCTGTAATGTCCCTGAAAAACGCCAGATAACAGGAAGAGTGTTTTGTCTACAAGATCAACATCTTACAGCTGCTTTTACACTGCACAACATCCTCCTATTGAAAGTGGCCGCAAAAGTTTTTCTTTCTTGCTATGAAGACAATAGTATCTTATGCTTCTCCACTCTGCATCTTCCTGATACAAAGGAAGAAGGGCTGGGAGGAAGCAGTAGTGTTAGCAGCTGTCTGATTTTCATGTTTTTTACTTTTTTTTTTATCACAGGCCTGTGGAGATTTAAAAAGAGTCTTTTTGACAGGTAATTTTGTGCCCTCATTCCCTATTGAGCATCCTCAGCAGTACCCCAGGGAAATGTATCTCTGTCACAATGGGAAGGACAGAGGCACTGATAAACCTTCGTCTGCCTGGTCCCTTCCTCCTCTGGCTGATCCTTAGACCTACCTGCAAGCCTGGCCCCAGTGTTTTTCCCCCGATTTCCATGTTTCTTGGAGTGGTTGTGGGATGGATCTAGTGAAAGAAGCAGAAAGACTCTGATTAGCAGCTTCCAGTTGGACCAGGGGTCCAGATTTCTCATGAGGCTTCACTGTAACCACAAATCCCTTTTGTATGGGACCCAGAAAGGAAAAGGAAACTTTACCGTCACTTGGTGTTCCCCAACCACAAATAATTTTTGCTCCTAAAACAGTGGGTGGCTGTGCCTCCAGGTTAAGCCTGTATCACTGCACTGCTTGCCAAGGGAAACTCCTCAGCATGTTGGGTGAAAGCACTCAGTGGTACACATGGAAATTCTTCAGAAATCCTCAGGTACTCTTCCACCACTGAAAATAGCTGAGTAACCTCAAAGTGCTGCCCACACTTTCCTTCCTGCTGTTCTTAGTTATGCATTCAGAAAAGTGCTCACCCTCGTTTGCTGGGAGCTGTGCCTGTTTGGTCTTTTCTGGAGACACTGTGCTGTTGAACTTGTTAGCCAAAGGGGGGTCAGTCAAGCTCACAGAAGACTCTCTGTCCACAGCATCGATCTTTGACGAATCAATGGTTTTAGCTTGGAAGGAAATAAAGCAAAGATCTGTGTGATTATCGTTTACTTTTTGTACAGGAGCCTGGATGTGCTCATTGCCCAGCAAGGAAAAGGAACCCAGCCCTGCTGGTTTGGTTCTCTGCCCTGGAGGGTGAGAAGGATGTGGTGCAGTAGCAATCACCTCCTCCTGTGCATCAGGGGCTTTCAGCTGTCTCAGATTTTAAAGGTGAAATGAACCTCTCAGGATGGAATCAACAACCAAAGCAGAGCTTGTTTTCTGGTGGTAGATGTGGTCATGGGTTTTAGAAGTATGAGTGCAACACCAGCTGTTAAAGGATGATGTGTGAGGAAGAGGCAAGTGGAAAAATCACAGCTGTTGACAACACTGCAGATATAAAATTGGGATCCAAAGGGTTATAAGTAGGCCATACCTCCTGCAAGGCTCAATACCTTCCTTTGCCCTCCAGTCCTGCTGCAGAGTAGGGTGTGTGGGCAAACAGCTGCTGCTGGAGGGGAGGCTGTGTGAAGTTTGGTGTCAGCAATTCACCCCTCTGCTGCAATGGTGCATATGCCAAGACCAAAAACTCTGTGACTTCAGGGCTCCCTGCTGCCTACCCAGACCCCATCGCATCCTGTGGCATGAGCACCCACAGCACAGCTACACAGGTGTAATTTATTGAGCAGATAACCCACCAAAGTATAAGTTATCTGTTGATGATCAGGTAGAAGTTGGATAAGAAATGCCTGAACAAATATATAGGACTTTGGTGCTGTTAGTGAGTAGTCAGAGGTTCCCTCCAGCAGACTGAACCATGGGATTGATAGGAAAATTTTGACTTTGTGTGAGACACACCAAGTGGCACAGCCTAATTCAAAAGCTGCTCTGTGTTTACCCTCACAGCCTTATTTAGGGATCCTGGCTCCAAGGCAGCCCTGGGCTGCCAGGAGCATTGCCTTGGGGAATGAAAAGGCTCTTTTCACATGCTTTTTTCCCATATCTTAAATGTTCCACGCATTTCCTAGCCTATATTTAACTAGACTATTATGGTATCCAATTTGTATGGTCCATATTTAACTTAATGTTAAACAAACACTAACACTTGTAACTATTGTGATAATTACATATTGACCTTCTAGTTGGCTAATTAAAAACCTTGAGGGGAAAAAGTCCACCTTCTCTACACACGACAGCCAAAGCAGCTGATGTATCTCTTTTTATTTCAAATTAGATACAGTGTCTCAGTGTCAAAAGGTTCTACTCATAATCCATCTGTTTATGCCAACTAGACACATCACATTTTCTCTTTACTCATTTCTACAGAGCTCAAAATCTCATTGGGTCCGTCAACCTTAAGGTAAGGAGTAGCCTCCTGTTAGGGAAATAATTTTCCCTGAGGAATGTTGGGAACTTTATCATCTACAGAGTGGACTAACACATAAAAACCATTACAAACACCAGGTGATTTTGGGTCTCTGAGTGCGAGAAAGGAGGGGAGAGGAGGAGAAGAGGAGGAATGGAATGTGATTTTCAGGTCTCAGTTCTGCACACAACTTTACAAGAAAAGTACCAAAACCCACATTTATTTGCAGGAAGGACTTAAATGAAAGTGGGAAACAGACTGGACCATGAACTATCAGTGATCAGCAGTGGGCTTCACTGGGCACATAACAAATGATCACAGCCACATCTTGGTAAAATGACCACACCTGGTGTTTGGTAGCCTTATGTCAAACCCCTAAAATTGTGACAAGACCAGGGATTTTGCCCTTTCTGTGTCCCATCTAAGACAAACGCCAGTGAACACTGGTGAAAGCAGTTTGGATTCTCTTCAGCAAAGGCCAAGGCCATAATTGGTCCCTATAAACCCCATTTTTAATGATTTTTGATGTCATCTTCTGGGATTTCCTAATGCAAAGGGAGGGCAACACTTAAGCTCCCTCCCACTACCTGCTGTGTTCACCAGTGTCTTTATGGCTACACTGGGCACCAGCAGCAAGGTTCACTGAGGGTAATGAGAACATGGAATGAAGGTTACAACTAGATTTCATTAGTGACAGGTGTACTGTTGGGGTGTCACAGAAGAGAACTTTAATTTCAGAAACTGAAGCAATAATTTGTGATACGACTGCTTCTCAATAATATGTGTAAGTTTAAAAGAAGTTTTCAGCTGCCTCCAGTTGTTTTACCAAAAAGGACATTTCAAAATAGCAAAAGCTCTTTTGAAGTCCAAAGTGCCTGACTTTGGGAGACTTCCTTGGGTGTTTTGTGCTTGGGAAAGCAATTTCCACTATTCTTAGCTGTGGGCACCAATTCAGAAATATTTTGCCCAAATATTTGCGTGTCCTCAGAAATGCAGCTGGGTTTTGGAGACCTGATCGTGTAAGGTTTCGCATGCTTCTGGAAAAGACTGAACAGCCACTACTGGAAACCAGTGGTGCCAGGTAATGGGGTTGAGCTGGAGCCGTTTGGTGTTTCCCCTGGTGGGGCCGAAGTGAACATGAGTTAGAATGACATGTGCAAGCCTTGTGTTAGATGGCTTGGATGACATGAAAGTTAGATGTTATCTGACACTAAATCTACCTCCTCTTACTTTCATAGATCCACACTCGTGTGTCTAGAGCTCGTTGTGTTGGTTTGCTGGGCCTCCCAGCTGCTGTCCGGGCAGCAGCACAGACGGGAGACAAAGACCTTGTGGCCTCCCTCCTTGGTGCCAAGGTGGAAGCCCAAGCTCTGCAGAGTCAAGTGTCCCTTCCTGCTGCAGGACCATGCCTGGCGTTCCCAGTCTCCACAGGGCTCCAGCTTGACCAGGGCGTTCTGGCGCATCCTGTGTGCAGACAGGCAGCGCCCCGTGTGCAGGCTGATGATGGTGCCTGTGTCAGGGTCCCAGCCCCACCTCTGCTGCTGGGAGTGCTCCTTGCAGCTGGCCAGGCTGATGCTGTTGGTCTCCTGGGAGGCACGGATGCACTTTTCCAGCCGGGTGTTCCTTATGAGGAAGCCTTGTCCCTCTGCTACTGCGGTACAATCAGAGCAGGGTTCAGTACTGTGCACTAACACATCCCTTTGTAAATACCCTGGGGGAGGCAAGATGTAACCCACCAGTCCTTTCATGGATGGGCATGCCTGGATAAACAGTTCCCACAGCTTCCTCATTTCCTGGAATGACATTTCTTTGAAAAACAGGAGCGTGCGAATAGCCATGTGTCACCCTGGTTTTTTAAGATTTTCTTAAGCCTTCTGATGTTGACATTCTTGTCGTGAACTTTATCACACGCTTTCTGTAAATAACCCATTGTTTTGTCTTCCTTTATGGAGGAGGAGAAAATTGATGGACTGTTAGTTTGTCCAGTGTGATTGGAGAGGCGTCACTGTCACCCTCCAGTCTGCTGTCACTTTTGGAAAACTATAAATCTTGGAGTCAGAAAATAAACTGCCTCTTTTTTCATTCACCTTGAGAACAGTGGTGTACTTGTGTTCTTTCATGTCCAATAGTGACAGCCATGAGCAATGCTAGAGGAAAGTAGCTGTTATGTAACTAATGAGGAAAAACATCCTTGCAACTTGAATGATTATATCAAATATCTGCCTGTATATATATATATCTATATGTATTGAATTCAGTACTTCAATTGTTTTAACTAGGTAGCCATCCTCCCCTCCCTCCAAACGAATTAGTTTGAGGGATCTTTTGCCCCTATCCGAGTCAAATCTTTCTTATAAAAGAGCAGTTGAAATCCCCCTTGTGCTGTTCATCTGAGGCGAACTAGGCCACCTTGGGCTACACTTTCTATGAAGTGGCTTCTGGAGGTATTAAAGCAGTGCAGGGATAAAACCATACCCCACCAGAAGTGTGTAAGTATCTGGCTGAGGCAGCTCATGTGAGTATTGACATTATCTTGGATTTAACACACCTGACATTGGTCTGTGCGCCTTAGGAACAAAAGTACCACTTTTAAAAATCCTTTAGTAAGAGGGAGACATTGCAGTTGTCCCACAACAAACGCACAATTTGAAGCAATTTCTGTAATTGCTTGTTGCTTTTAAGAGCAACAGGTCCCAACATCTCAGATGATTTAGGATGGATATCACATTAGCTGAAGGATTGCCACTGTTTTCAGTATAACTTCATCAGGTGTGGCCTGTGAATATCCTGAGCAAAATGTTAAGTGCTAAACCATCCACCAGTGCTGCAGGAGAACTTTCTGCTGTGTATTTTATGCCTGAGATAGATGGATAGAAATAGAAGTTTCAAATTTATGGACATTCTGAGAAATCTTTTAATAACAACACATTACAACTCCCAGCTTTTACAGTGACTTTTTTTCCTCTCTTTTCCCCAGGAGACAGAATTATAAAAGCCTCATGGGCATACAGTACTGAGGAAGCATAAAGAGGACATAGAAAAGTGATGTTAGGCAAGAACTCTGATTTTTATCTAAACTATTTCTGCAGAGTTTCCCCTCCCAGATGAAAAAAAAAACCGCCACAACAAACCAAAACAATACTGAGCCAATACAAGTATTTGGCTCAATACCTGAGAAGATTTGTGACAGTATAAACAGAAGCTGCTACACAATAACAATGGTATAAACAGTAGTTTAAAGGAGCTCTCATGTTTTTCTCTCAGGAAATTCTAGGGTTCTACTAGATTAATAATGCCTTGGGGCTGTGTAAAGCAGAAACAGCTCAGGGCTTTCTGCTCAGCCTGAATGCCTGAGGAGAGGAGCCAGAAACCACAGTGCTTCTCCACCAGCTCTGAGATTGTCTGATCAATGTGTCTGCGCTGGGATGTTGACTTGCATGGACCTGTGATAGCCACCAATCCAGACAATTCCTGCCAGGCCAATGTATCTAAATGGAAATTAAATTTCTGGGCTATCTGTGGGCAACTTGTGAGTCCTGTTCTTTTTAACCCTTGCTGAGGGCTGGGTGGAGGTAAGATATTCAACGCATTTTGGACTTGAGTTTCTGCCAGCCTCTAAAGGCAGGAGAAATGTCTCATAAGTAATTTCTCTTAAACTTTAGGAAATTGAAATGGATTAATACAGTCCCCCCAGCCCCACCCCACTCTCGTCATTTTTCCCTAGGATGTGGAATTCAGGATTCTCACATCTTCGCTTCAGCTTAACTGTGAGAAACCCATTTCCAAAGTAATAATTTGAGACGTGCGTTACAATGTAACAGGGGAATATGACAACTGTGCTGGGTCAGATAAAACATCTGCTGAGCCCAGGATCCTGTCTGCAGCACTGGGCCATTAACATCTGCCCATAGAGGAAGAGGGTAAGAATCAGACAAGTAAATAGCTCACTCAAGACAACAAGATGTCAGTGCCTCCTTCCAAAAATCACAGAACCACAGATTTGTTGGGGTTGGAAGGGGCGACTGGAGATCAAACAGTCCAATCCAGCCAACACAGGATCACCTGGAGCAGGCGACGCAGGAACACATCCACATGGGGTTTGAACATCTCCAGATAGGGAGATTCCACAACCTCTCTGGGCAGCCATTCCAGTGCTCTGTATCAACTAACTCAGACAGTATCACTGGGTATTTATGGGTAAAATGGTTTTGCCCACTACATTTTTCAGCTCTGAAGTTCTAAGAAAAATATCATTTTGTTGCTCCATTGGTATCAGAGCTCCTTCTGCAGTTTCACAATGTCAACTTAAGTTTTGATTATTCTTAATTACTTTGTGGCATCAGCAAGCTTAATTACTTCATTATTCATCCCTTCTGATCTTTCTGAGCACCTTCTGATACTATCACTGCTGTGATCATGTCAACTTATTCCACACCTTTGTTCCAGCCTGTGGGCTAGGTTTGTCTCCTACTCTATGAGAATGGAGTTTCTTAAGGGCCTTGGTGGAAGATTCTTATCATAAGCCTTTTGCAAACACTGGCACAAGACCTTGATCTGCTCAGCACATTTATGTTCTTACTGATACCATCATGGATGTCAGGCATTCCCATTACAAAAGCTGCATTGACTTTTCTCATGTTTATCTGTCTGTAAATATTCTTCTTTGCTTCCACTGACTTGCCTGATGCTGAAATGGAGCCTAAGGACCTGTGTCTCCCTAGGCTGTGCAAGGATCCCTCTTAAGAGGGATATCATACGCTCCTTAAACATTTTTTAATGTCATCTTTAGTTTTCTGTAACTCAAAAGACATTTGGGCTGGTCCTTTGCTGCAGATTATTTATCCTTTTTTTTTTTTTTTCCCCATAAACTTCCTCTGTTGCCAATTCTGTCTGATAACACTTCAAACTTCAGAGTGACTGCCACAACCTCCCTGACCATGTCTGAAGGGAGCACTACAGCCAGTAATCCATTCAGCCTTCCTACACTGCCTTACTTTGGTCAACCTGCTTGCTTTTGTGCCAGTTATTTACTGACCTCCTGACCCCCACCAACTTCCTGCTTCAGATAATGTTTGAAAATTTTTGCTGGCAGTTTTTGTATTCTCTCTCTAGGCTGCTCATCCAGGTCTTTTCCTCATATGTTTTATTACAGGTTTTATTATTAATCATGCCACAATCTTTGCTGTATTTTCTTTTCCTTTCTTGGCAATGACTCTCCATTTGAAAATTTTGGGTATTTTCATTACACTTAGAAGAGTGCTGCTGTTTGACCCAGCAGGAGCTATGTGTTTTGCCCGCTGTGGAGTGCCTGATGTTTTCTGTTCCCCTGTAAACAATCACCATGTTTGTTACCTGCAAACATTGCAGTTACGTGTGACTGCCAGCAGCCATTGGTCCTGCCCCACATCTAAACCTGGAGGATGTTTGCTTTGAGGCACACATCAGGCACCAAAAATCTTTACTCAGGAGACAAAATGACATCCCAATTCCTACTGTCCAGTGGTCCTACAAATAAGGCCATGAGCTCCAACATTTTAAAGAATGTTAACCTGGAGGAACCAGAGCATCCGACGTACTCCCTGAGGATGGGACTCAGCGCCTCTGGAAAATGCCAGCCTTACCCACAGAGTCCAAGTAGATGCCTGCTTTGGGCTGCTCATACTTGAGCACTTTGGCCTCTTCATATTTTTAGGAACAAAATAAACAATTTTAGCAAGGCTTCTTGATGCCAGCTCATTTGTCCTATGATACTGACACTCTGTCTGGTTACAAGATAGAAAAGCAAGCAAATACAGGCCCCTGCTTTTCTGCAGCATGGCCACCCTTGGGACATGCTGTTCCATGTAGGATTAGGGGCAAAATCCATGCAACATTCCTAATTAAGGTAATGCCACTGAGAAAGCCTTGGTTACCAGTAATCCCAGTGTGACTGGGAAAGTTTCTGCTGTTTCTAAGGATTGCCTGTGATGTCTTGATCAAAGACATTTGCAAATAGTTTGGGGTGGCTTGGCCCATTTTTTTTCCCAACCACTGCTGCTTTCTTAAGAATATCTTGATTTTGGTTTACCAACAGGGTTTCATATCTTTCCACATCACTGCAAGGTCCACTTTTGACCAAGTGGACCTTGGTCAGCGAAGGCCTCTAAGGGAGCAGAGCAGCCATAGGAAAAGAAGGAAGGTTTTGACACGGAAAAAGAAAATCTATAAATGATAGGAAGCAGTGGAGGTTGGTGAAGTCACCACAAAGCTGATGCAAATGGGGAAAACCAGTCCCTGGGGTGGGGATATGATGGGTGTCTACAAAATCCAGAGAGGTCTGGAGGAGATGGAGAGGAGCTGACTGGTCAAGGACTGATCCTGGATGGGACAAGGGGTGCCAAGGGAAGGCTTGCAGTGTGCAGGAAGTGCTTGTGCACCCAGGCATTGTGTGCTGCTGCTGGGGAGAACCTGCACAAGCCAAGGGAGAAGGTCTGGTGGCTACTGAAGAGTTAAATGCATCACAGACAGGAAATCCCCCAAGTGAAAATTAGTTGGAGGCTGGAAAAGTTAATGTGGGAGCAGAATACAAGCTTGGCCTTTCTGCCTCCTCAGTGCAAAATGCTTAGGGCTGCCTTTTGAGGTCAGGGCATCAGGGGTCAGGGCCAGCATTACCATGGATTTGAGGGAGAGGAGAGTGGCTCCCAAGATATGGGATCAGGCCAAGATGCCAAGCACAGACACCACAGCCTCACGCCCAGTGCCTGGGGGTCCAGAGTCAGTGTTAAATGCAGTTTTATTTCAGCAGTTTTCTTTCTGTGCATGTAGGCACAGATCCTGCTGGTGCCTGACTTCCCACCGCCCAGTGCACCTCATGGGGTCACCATTAGGTCTGGCTTTTTAACAAAACTTTTTACAGAATCACAGAGTGAACTAGGTTGGAAAAGACCTTCGAGATCATCAAGTCCAACCTGTGACCTAACCTAATGCCTCCTCATCAACTAAACCATGGCACTGAGTGCCACATCCAGTCTTTTTCTAAACACCTCCAGGGATGGTGACTCACCACCTTCCTGGGCAGCCCATTCCATTGCCCAATCACTCTTTCAGTGAAGAACTTTTTTCTGATGTCTAACTAATTTTTGCCTCCTCTGCTTGCAGGTACTTTCTAAGGGAACAACTGTCAGAACCAGCTTAGGAAATTCCAGGATTT
>NW_005054378.1:18122-19861 GCF_000277835.1 Geospiza fortis | reverse complement strand
GAAACCAACCCCTCAGAGGTCTGTTGAGAGCAAGAATCTCTATCCTGCCAGCAGCCCTAAAACTCAGCAGCTCCAGGCAGGAGGGGATGGGGAAAAGCTGCCACAGGGGGATTTCAGCCCCAAGCATGAACATGTTTGTGCTCTGTGCTTTGAGCTTCATTGAGCATTGCCAGGCATTGGGAAGATGAATTCCTTTCTGCAAAACAGTGGTGGTTTTATTGTTTTATTACTGGTCTGGCTGAAATGCAATGGCTGATCATGTTTGCACCAAAAGCATTACACTAGAAAGGAAATCAAATACCCTGTGATCCTCCATACTTTACTAATAAAACAAAACCATGTGGATTGCGTTGTATGGCAGCAGTAAAAATCACTTTATTCTAACATCAGACAAGATCCTACCTTAGAGGCAAAGGAAGAGCAACACCCTGAAGGCTGTTCTGCTCTCTTTGCATGCCATCATGGTATAATCTCCAGATCCTAACCAAATCTCCTCCAACTTTTAAAAGATGCGTGTGCATCATCACCCCTTACCACTACAGGGACATAGCCTCAGCCTGGGGCTTAACAAAGTGAGAGATTCTGTTCACTTTAATTGGCAACTTCTGATGTGCAGAAAACAGCAGTAGATGGAGGAGAAGTCAAACCTGTAGGAGCACAAACCTCTCATATTATGCAGGTGCAGAGCAAATTGAGAAGGTAACTTCTCAAATCATTCCAGGGAGCACTCGGTTGTGCAGCAAGAAATGGAAAGAAGCTGGTCAGAGATGCCAGTCTGAAGTTTGTCTTTCAGGAACAAACGTCCCAGCTGGGCAGCCCAAATAGTTGTGGTCCTCCGGTTGAGGGATTTTGAACAGCTCTGAGCGTGTAACCTGTAAAACTGCAGGGCTGTTCTCCTTGCTGCTTCAGGGACTGAAGGAGCCTTGAAGAATTTCAGTGATTTTTATCAATGAGTCACTTTCAACCTGACATCTCAGTCATAGCAGCAAAATAAAAAGGCTTATTAGCTCAGGGACTTTTCCCGTTTTTAAAGAAAATTTATTCCTCCTGATGTCCTTGATGGGATTGGTGAGACCATGGTAGCACCACTCCTGGGAAACTGTTCCTGGGTAGCACTGCCCCAGATCTCTGGGATGATGCTCAGCAGGGACTTCTGCTTTTTGCATCTACCCATGCACATCAAACCAGGGCTGCTTGGGTTTGAAATACTCCTATGCATGGGCAGGATACAGGATTGGAGCAACCCCAGAAAGCAGCTGAATATCAACACGAGCTGCTACCAAGTTTGCTCCATGGAGGTGAGCAGTGCAGACTCTGCAGCTCCCCAGCACATCCCACTCCCAGCTGACCACCACAGGAGCAGGACTAATACTTCTGCACTTCCCACTACCCTCTCCCATGCTGCTACCATGGTCTGAGCTCACTCACTTCTGCTGGGAAGGAGCAGCTGGGACCGGGAAGAACATTAGTGCTTAGGAGGTCACTTAGTGCCTGCCTCCCTCCCTGAGCAGGTTTATTCATCCTCTACTCTCAGCAGCTTAAAAGCACTTTATAAAAGCTGCCGGCATGATGCCACAGTGTCCCTGGCCCAGCCACCCCAGCACCTTGCCAGCCTGTCCCTCACTCTTCTGTACCCCTGTGTTTAATCCCATTTAAATGCTGCCCTGAAATCTGCCTGTTGGCACCTGTTCTACAGCTGGTGGGTTCTTGAGCTTTGCAGACCAAGCAACAGTTCAGCA
>NW_005054378.1:17719-18112 GCF_000277835.1 Geospiza fortis | reverse complement strand
AAAACCCAGGAGGCAGCTCTCTTCCCACTTTACATCTACCCCAAAAGAGGAGAAACTTACCCTCCAGCCAGGGAAGGAGGCAAATGCAGCCCAGGCTCAGCCTGAAAAGCTCCATGATCTGCCAGCACAGCAGCAGACAAAGAGCCCCCAAAGCCTCTTGCCCACGAGGAGTGCCAGGCAGCTCACTTTTACCCCTTTCTCTGTCATTCACAGCAGAAAAACCCTGCTGGGAAGAGAAAAACTCTTTTGTCTCAGCAGTGGAGGCTTGGCAGCTGGCTTATCAGCAAAGGATCAGCTCGGAGACACAGTCCTGCTCAGCAGTTGTCCCTTAGGAGAAATCATATGACGAGCCAGGCTGGGGGGGACGGACGCTGGACCGGGATGCTCGCGGCC
>NW_005054378.1:15526-17531 GCF_000277835.1 Geospiza fortis | reverse complement strand
AGGCTCGTTCTCTCTTTAGAGAGAATTATTTCTGCCAAAAGGATTTTAGGCAGAGTTATAGCTCATGGCAGAGATAAAGCCTCACAAACCAGCAGTGGCTGTCAAAGAGCCAGAGGGAGATAGAAGGAGGAGTTGAGCTCCTGGATGGGAGAGCAGGCTCCTGCTCTGGATTTACCCTAATTATCATCCTGGGGGTTGCTCAGGTTGCATTTGGCTTTTCATGCATCACTTTGGGCTCTGCATGGGGAGGAAACCTCACATCCGTTCCAAAGGAAAAGCAGCAAAGGCTGACAAGTGAACAGTGGCAGGGCAAGTGAGAGTTAAAATTTTGCTAGCAAGATGTTCCCATTTCCCATTCAGCCACAGCTTCTCAGCTCTTGTCTGTGTCATATGTTTGCTGAGGTCATTCTCACTTTTAATAAAACCATTAAGCCTTTTGCACAAAGACACTTAAAAATTGCTGGGTTCACTTTCACTTTTGGGGTCCAGTCCTGAATGGTGTCAATGTCACACTTCCCAGCTCTGCCCATGAGACCAGGAATTAGCTGGAGGGCTGGGAGTTGCTTCCTTTAGTGGCCTGTCAAATAAAAACGGTGCAGTACTGGGGTCCATGCAAGGGCATGGTCTCGGGTCAGGGCCTTGCAATGGTGCAGCTCCCTCTTTGTGCAGCCCCAAGAGGATGGCTCCCAGCTTTCCCACTATCAGAGCGGTAACCTGGCTTCAAACGAGATGTAGATGTGGTAAAGGATATTCTACAACCAAACAAAGGGGGACACTGGGGTAAATTCTTGCCGTGGTGAGGTTGGTCTTGTCTGACTGTAGCACTGTGAATAAGAAAAGTACCAGCTGGTTTCTTCGTGATTACTGTGGGTTTTTCCCCCCACAGAAACAGGTCAAATTGTGGTAAATTACAGGCATTTTTAATTTTAAAAAATGCAGATGTTAAGTTCTTCGCTACTTGACTGGGACTGAAAATGCAAACACTCTTCACTGCATCTCCTTGGCACCAGGCTGAGGAGAGCCCACACCAGAAACCAATGCCATATTTCAGCCCTGGAGAAAAGTGGTCAGTCTAGAAAAGTGGTCAGTCTAAAAGCAACCTGTCAGCACAGACTAAAAAAGGATCAGTTGAACATTAGCCACTGAGATTTTTAGGGTTTCAGGACCTCACTTTGGCCTGATTTCTTATATGTGCAAGAAAGTACTTGCATACAAAATTGCTCTGTAGCCTTAGAGCCCATTCTTCCCCACTACATTGGCTTTCTTAGGGAATGGCCTAGCCTCATGCTAGGCTTTCTTCAAATTGTTTTCACAGCTTTTCCTGGGATGTCCCTAGAAGAGAGCAAGTTATTTTCCAGCTGTGGCCTCTCCTGTATGAAGCAGGAGTCCTGTAATTACTGACCCTCAGTCACGTAATTTCCACATCAGTTAGTCCTTGCCAGCCCAAGTCCCATGGAGCAGCCTTGTTCTTGTCTCCATCATCAGTTTGATGGGAGCATTGCTTTTTCTCATCATGTTGCAGCTCATGGTGAATCAAGTAATGATCAAGTGAAACTCCATCTCCAGATTGTGGTGTGCTGCTGGCCACCACACCTTCACACACAGCGGTCACTCACCACACACCAACTGCAGCCCTGTCTGGTGTGGGCCAGGCACAGCTTTCCAGCACACAACACCTGGCAGAGGAAGTGGAGACAAATATTTTGCTAGCCCTAAACCTGTGGGATGCTCAGGGACAGCACAACCTGTTACACTTTCACCCCAGCCTTGTAGCCTGAACAGTGCTTTGTGACACCAGAGACATCAGGAAGAGGCTTAAAATCTCAGCTCAATTCTTCACCCTTAGGGTTATCCCAGAAAATAAATGGCAAAACTTGCACTGTACCTGCAGAGTGAGGAGCACTGGGGTTCTGGGGAGTTTGTTCAGTATTTTAGAGGTGAAATCCTCCTCTCCTCAAAGGTAACATACCTTTGAGGCAAGGTGGAGATGCTCATTGGCTTTCTT
>NW_005054378.1:0-15516 GCF_000277835.1 Geospiza fortis | reverse complement strand
TGTTCCCTACATTGGAACCTTTGATCACAGAGATCAAATGGCACCAGATGTTTAGGAAAATAACTACAGTAAAGATCCTGTATCTCCAAGAAGGAGTGCAGAAGGAAAAAGAAATTTTTACATGCCAAAATACTCCCATGGTTGGAAAGTTGAGCTTGTCTGGGATAAAGTAACAGCAGACTGAGTCTGTGGAGAGCCCAAAGCAGATGCACTCAGCCTGTCTGAGAGCCTCCTCTCCCACTGTTGGTACATAAGTGCCACAAAATGTCCCACAGTGTAGACAGGAGCTGCATTGCCCAGGGCCCCTCACCCTGGCAGGCACTTGGCTTCACCCATGCAGAGCCTGAAGCATCCCTCAAGGACCCACCTGGTCCTGCCCTCATGGCAGGTCTGACTCACTGTCACAAGAAAATAGCAAGCAAGAGCAGTTCCCCTCCAAGAAAAGCCTTCAAGAATTGAGCCTCTTTATCTCTTTTCTATTGCAGGCAGCTCCCAGGAGCTTTGTCTCTAAGAAGAGCTGCCAGCTGAGCCTGGGTCTAAGTGGGAGAAAGCCCAACTGAGCCCCAGGTGAGTACCTGGCTCATTCCTTCACCTGGCATGAGCTCAGCCTACTGACATCATTCAAAGCAGACTGAGATGATAGCACCCTTTTTGCCCCCCTTTTTCCTGTATTTCCACAGTCCCCCAGACTGCTCACATGGTTGCAGCTGTGGCACACAAGGATCTTTTCTTCCCTCACCTGTGCTTTGCTAATCCCTCCTTGTTTGGTTTGTTTGAGGGGAAGGCACCTCAAAATCCCCCTGGAGCTCCTCGCGAGCTCTGATCCTGGTAAACAGAGTCTGATGAGCTCGGTGCTACCCAGGAGATGCCTGATCACCAGCCACCCCACAGCCTGGGACAAGCCTGCAATGGTCCCTGCGTTTCAGCCTGGGCCACTGGCTCGGCAGATGGAGCTCCTTCCCAAGGATGTGGGCAGAGCAGCTCCCAGACAGCAGTGGGATGCTGTGGCCACTACTGGCAGCTTGGAGCAGTGCATGGACCGTGTGCATCTTGAGGAGTCAGAGAGAGATCTGAAACAGGGAAAAAAGTTGATTTTGCAAGGCTTTTTTTCTACCATCTTTGGAGGAGGAGCTCGAATAAGAAGACGGGAATGGATCTTCCAGATCCTGTTCCTATAGCAATTAGGAATGAAAGACCTGTGCAGTAAACTCTACCTTTTTTTTGTTTTCCCAGTACTGAGGGACTGGAATCCTTTGGATTAGGAAAAACCTCAGGTAATATTACTGCTCTAGACCTGAGCTGGCTTTGCAAGGCTCCAGGGGACTTATGACACTGTCAGGCTTGCCCAGGGTAATCAGCTTTGCAGTAGCACTCTGTACAGGCAGAAACCAGCAATGTCTGTGCAGCCACCTTCACGCTGAGGTGAGACAAAGCCCCCGAAGGCATCAGGAACCATGGGGAGCAGGGCAGAGTCCCCAAAATCAGGATGGTTTCCAGAAATAGGCCTGCTCAGAGCTGTCTAGTGGTGTGAGCTGGTGAAGGTCTCTCCATATGCAGGGTACAGCCACAGGCCTCCCAGCTGGTCAGGCTCTGTGGCTGGCATGGGGTTAATGTGAACCAAACTGCTGCTCCAGCCCAAGGAGCTGGGTGAGATCCCCACGGGCCAAGGGTTGAAGCAGTGAGGGAGTCATCCCCATCCATCCCTGGAGCTATTGGGCACTTCTAAAGACCCAGACCTGGGGTGAGAGGTGCACTCAGCATTAGGGCTGGTATCCTCCCTGCTCCAGGACACAAATGAATGTATGTCCAGGTGGAGCAGGATCCTGCACCACTCTGAGGGGCAGGCTCTGACTGTGTCCTTTCTCTCCACCTCCTCGTGCTGCTGCAGGTGTTCTGTAAGCGCCGTGTGCTGCTGGCAGAGATTTGGTTGTCTCTACCTGCTCCACACGGACTGCAGAGCAATGTCACTTCACCCTCTGCAGCCACCCCCCAGCCACTTCCACCTTGTGTTAAGCCTTGTTGGGCTTGTAGCTAATCTGTGGCAGCTCATGCAATAACCTTGGCTCTCCCTCCTCAGCTGCAGAGGCAGCAGATGCCTCTTTTCTCACACCAACTATATGCACAGAAAAAAATGGTGAGCAAACCTCCCCTGAGTCCCTTTATTGTCCATAAATCCCCCATACACCGCCCATATTTGTGAGGCTGCTGCAGGAAATGAGAGCTAATGGGAACTGCTTTCTACTTTGCATGACTTTTCTGCTAAAAAGGTCCATTTTAAACAGTCTAAAAGAGCTTGGTAAATGATTAATCAGTTCTTGCAGTATTTGACAGGGCGGTAGTTTGTTTATGGCTTATTGTGTTTAGCTACCTCTGGCTCTTTCTGCTAGGACATGTTGTATAATCTCCCTAAAAGCACCTGATAGTGACTAAGTGTTTGATTACCTGTAAAAGGAACTTCAATATAGAAAGCTGCCCTTCTCTTTAAAGGAAAAATTGTTTCCTGATGGGTTCTTGAAAGAGTGATGCTCTCTCTGAACCACCAGGAAGGTAAACATATACAGAATCACAGAATATTTTGAGTTGGAGGGGACCCTCAGGGACCATCCTTTAGTCCAATTCTTAAGTGAGTGGCCCATCCAGGGATCAAAACCATGACCTTGGTGCTCTTAGCACCAACTGAGGCAGCCTCAGAGTCTTAGAATGCTGAAAATCTGAGGATTCAGGAATCACATAGCTGTGATTCCTGAATAGAGGCCTGACAAGCTTTGTGACACGGGTGCCAAGAGACTGGGGGAGATTCTAGGGATGAATTTGGTCTGGGGGAAGGAGACTCTGAGGGTAGGTGCATAAGGGGTTTAGGCGTGTAGCTGCCCTTTGAGCTGGCTGATTTGTGTTTTGTCACTTGAAACCCTTGAAACTCCCGTTCAGCTATAAGAGGGTCTAAAGTCCTGGCTCATTTTCGGCTTATCACAGTTATGTCAATGTTTAATCTGTGCATGCTAAGTGCTGCTAAGATCCTTGGGGTGAGGAATCCTGGCTCCTTTCAGCCTGGGCGACAGACAGGCCCAGATCCATACCTGATTAGCACCTGATAAAGTAGCCCAAATATAACACAGCATCTGGCTTCCAGGGCACTGTGTGAGAATTCAGCAGGGCCTGTCTTGGGAGCACTTGCACTCTAGGGAGGTTAACAAAGCACTCACCAGATCAGAGAGGCTCTGCAAGGACCAGCTAAATATTCCCAGGCAAGGGTCTCTGTGATGCCATAGCCCCATGGATGGAGCAAGGATAGGGCTGGATCAGGGCTCTGGATCACCTCTGTGCACCCCTTAGCAAAAGTCCTTCTCATCACCCCTGGGCATCTCTCAGGCTGACAGCTAGGCCAGCGGGTGTTTAATGCTTTCTGGAGACATAAACTTTAAAGGATGGGAGTGCAACTTCAGAAGCTCTTCTACCCTGGTGGAATCTATGCTAGGAATCCCAATTTCATCCTGTCCTGCCTCCAGAAGCACCAGTGCCTGCTCTCCCCACTGACCACTCACATTTCACCTCTACTCAGTGAGGGGAAGGGCTGGGGTATATATATGTGGCATCCCACAACATCATAGGAGTGAGGAAAACCCAAAAAACCCTGGAGACAGGACAGCTTGGCTCAGGAGTTCCAGCTTGCTTGTATACGATTTTTCTGCCCCTGATCTTCTGCTCCTGGGGAAATCAAGGGATTTAAGACAACTCTCTGGGAGTCAAATCGCTGCATAGAAAGCTTGCAAACTTCCCTCACATCCTTTATTCTTGGACAGATTTTTGAGTCATGATGTCCATGTGTTCTGGGGGTTTTAATGTGTTGCTTAATATTAAAAAAAATAAAAAAAAAGAATAAAAAAAAAAGAAAAAATACAGAAGAAAAAAGAAAGAAGAAAAAAAGAAAGAAGAAAACCTTCTCTTTCTATTTCTTATTTTTTCACCCTGAAAAATGGTGCAACTTGTCTTAAAGGGAAGTCCTGTCCCCAGGCTGCTGGGACAGTGAAAGGAGGAAGGAAGAAGAGGAAGAAAGCTCCTCAGTCAGCAAGTGAGGACTGACCCAGCAGACAATAACACCTTCAAAATGAAAATGTTGTTTTGCAAAAACAGGAGGGTTTCTCTGGAAACCACCTGGAGCTGCAAAGCCGTGTCAGGAGCCAGGCCAGCACTGGGAGGCTGCCAGCTCTGAGCACTTTGGGGCTGGCAGAGTGCCCTGAGCATGCGTAATCCAACCTGCTCCCCAAAACCACCCATGTCCTGGATCACCATCTCTTTGGGGCAGCAATATCCTTCCTTTTCTTACCCTCCTCCCCTGGCCAGGGCTTGCCTGAGAACACTTTTATCCACTCCAGCTCTTTTTCTCAGCTAAGTCTCTCTCTTCCCAAGAATGTACTTCAAAAACTAACCAGGCAGTTAATTTGGGTGGTTTGGGATCTGCTGTGATCGATCCAAAATGTGTTGACCTCTGGCATTTTTAATGGCTCCCTGGGTGACTTATCATCTCTGTATATTTGGACACCGATGGCATAGTGACACAGGTAAATACACCCAGCCATCTATTGCTGGGCACAGATCAGATGAGCAAGCTGGCTCCTTTTCCCTCTCTCCATATAGGCTGCTCCTGCAAGTTTTCATCCTGGCAGATCACACAGACCCCAGGAAGGGGCCAGGGGAGCCACAAACCTGGTTGCACAGAATGCATTGCCTCAAGGCTCCAGCCTCAGTTTCTCCTGCCTGTGCTCTTGTTGGGAGTAGATACTCAGCTGTGCTGCATTAGCTGGCTTGGTGATGCTTGATGCAGCTGGAACACGTCACTTTCTGTGCATTTCTCAACAAAACAAGGTTTTGATGTAGTCCTGGTCTTGCAATAACTTCAATTTAATACACCTATCCTCATACTGTGTACCAAAACATCTTCCAGCTCCACTGCAGTATAGCATCTTGCCTGGCAGAAGTCCAGCAGCTACTGAGTTGTACTAAATTAGGAGAACTGAATGATAATAAAAAACAGAGACAGAGAAGTAGTGGAAGATTCCCTTTTTCCCCTGCAAGGGCCAGAGTGGCTTTCCTGGGGTGATGGCTTTGGAATAGGTAGCAGGGCAGGCAGTTGAAGAGAAAGAGAAACACATCCCCACACCCCCACATCCCCATACAGTTCAGGGAAGGAGAAAAGTATAGGGAGATAAAACATCTTTTGCCAGCTGCATCCCTGGGAGTGTGGTGGGAGCAGGAGGTGGGGGCTGGAAACTTCAGCACAGCATTTCTCTGCCTGTGTTTAATGCAGGGAGGTTGTGGGCAAGAGAGGAAATCCAGCCGGGCTCATAATTAATGTAAACACAGATAGCCTGTTATGTCCAGCTTGTATGTTCAGGCACCAGCCCCTTGCCCTGGCCCCATTCTCCTCCAGGCTCTAGTCTGACTTTCATCCCTTCATCCTTGCTCAGTGGGACAGAGTGAGGCTGCAGCCAAGAGAGGGTCATAGGAATCCTGGCACAGACATGCTCCAAAAAAGCTCAACACAGCTGCCACTGAGCAGGCTGCCACTGCAGAGCAAAGTGAGCCAGAGCCAGAGGGCAGGGAGGCCGGGCTGCGGAGACAGCAGGGGAGCTGCGGCCCTCAGCAGGATTTAATAGGGTTTTTTTGGTGTTTATAACTTTCTGTTTTATGAAAAACCATTGCAGGTGTGAGGAGCCAAGCTTTGGAAAGGACATTGTGACAAAGCTTCATGCAGCATCTTGGATTTTCTCATCACCAGCTGGAGTAAAAAAATTCAGCAGCAAAGTTGCTAACCAGGTGTTGAGGCTGCAAAGGGATAATGGACACTCGGATTACGCACCGCTTGGGAAAACATGGAAACTTTTCAAAGAAGGGTGCCAAAGAAGGGCACTTGACTGACAATGTAACCCCAGTGAAGCCTTCCAAGGAGCTGAGGCCGATGCTGGGTGCCATCCTGCTGGGCCTCATCTTGTTCATTGCAGCAGTGGTGGCCTGGTGCTACTACACGGTGTCCCTGCGGAAGGCGGAGCGGCTCAAGACGGAGCGGCCGGGCGGGGGGCCGGCTTCGTCATCCGCAACCAGCACGGCGAGGTGGTGTTCCGGCTGGCCTTCCGCTCGGGCAGCCTGGACCTGGAGTCGTGCTCCAAGGAGGGCGAGATCCTGAGCTGCTCGCGCTCGAGCCGGGGCCCGCTCAACTTCTTCATCCAGACGGTGAAGCCCAAGGACACGGTGATGTGCTACCGCGTGCGCTGGGAGGAGCTGGCGGCCGGCCCGGCCGTGGAGCACACCATGTTCTGGGAGGATGCCCACTGGTACGGGGGCTCGGAGATGAGCATCCAGCACTGGCCCATCCGCCTGGCTGGCTACCAGGAGCCCGTGCCCTACGTGACCAGCGACGTCTACTCCTTCCGCGACAGCTTTGGCGGCATCCTCGAGCGCTACTGGCTCTCCTCCAAGGCGGCGGCCATCAAGATCAACGACTCCGTGCCCTTCCACCTGGGCTTCAACGCCACCGAGCGCGCCCTCTTCTTCCAGGCCCGCTACAAGGACTCGCCCTACAAGCCCCCACCGGGCCAGCAGCCCTTCCCCGAGCTCAGCTACCGCGTCTGCGTGGGCTCCGACATCACCTCCATCCACAAGTACATGGTGCGCAGGTACTTCAACAAGCCCTCCAAGATCCCTGCTGAGAACGCCTTCCGGTACCCCATATGGTCCACATGGGCCCTTTACAAGAATGATATCGACCAGGATAAACTCTTGCGGTTTGCTGAAAAGATCAAGAAGTACCATTTTAACTGCAGCCACATAGAGATCGATGACATGTACACCCAGGCCTACGGAGACTTTGACTTTGACCCTGTCAAGTTCCCCAACGTAACAGAGATGTTTGCAAAGCTGAGGGAAGATGGCTTTAAGGTCACTCTGTGGACTCACCCTTTCATAAATTACAATTCCTCCAATTTTGGTGTGGGGATTGAGCGTCAGCTGTTCATCAAGGAGCCCTCGGGGTGGCTGCCAGCCATGGTGGAGTGGTGGAACGGCATTGGGGCCATCCTGGACTTCACCAACCCAGCAGCCCGTGACTGGTTCCAGAGCCACCTGCGCCAGCTGCGGCACAAGTACGGCATCTCATCCTTCAAGTTTGACGCGGGCGAGACCAGCTACCTGCCCAAGCAGTTCAGCACCTTCCGCCCGCTGTCGGACCCCAGCATCTGGTCCCGGCGCTACACGGAGATGGCCATCCCCTTCTACGAGCTGGCCGAGGTGCGCGTGGGCTACCAGTCACAGAACATCTCCTGCTTCTTCCGCATCATTGACCGCGACTCTGTCTGGGGCTATGAGCTCGGCCTCAAGTCCCTCATCCCCACTGTCCTCACCATCAGCATGCTGGGGTACCCCTTCATATCTGCTGACATGATAGGAGGCAATTTCTTCCCCAATAAAACCAATGGGGCGGTGGAGATCCCCAACCGGGAGCTGTACGTGCGCTGGCTGGAGCTGTCGGCCTTCATGCCCTCCATGCAGTTCTCCATCCCGCCCTGGCTCTACGACAAGGAGGTGGTGGAGATCGCCCAGAAGTTCACGCAGCTCCACGAGTCCCTGGTGGCCCCGCTGCTGCTGGAGCTGGCGGGGGAGGTCACTGACACGGGCGACCCCATCATCCGTCCCATCTGGTGGATCTCGCCCCGCGACGAGGCCACTCACCGCATCGACTCCCAGTTCCTCATTGGGGACACCCTGATGGTGGCTCCTGTGCTGGAGATGGGCAAGCAGGAGCGCGATGTCTACCTGCCAGCGGGCAAGTGGCGCAGCTACAAGGGGGAGCTGTTTGAGAAGACCCCGGTGCTGCTCACCGACTATCCCGTTGACCTGGACGAAGTTGCCTATTTCCTCTGGGTTTCCTAACAGGCTCCTCTTCAGCTGTGCAATTGGTGATTAGTTTACTACTGGCTTTAATAATCTGGGAATTTTCATTATTTTTAATGCAGCAATATTTCAGAGTGCAATTTGAAGGAAACACTGAGATCTCTGTTCTGTGTGGCAATTGTTCTACAATAATTTATTAAAATGTATTGGATGGGTGTCTTTGTTACTGCATTGTGACAAGTGTAATGATCAGAAACAGTCTCTGCTCATAATCTTTTCCCACCAAGAATTGCCATGCACGCTTCTTCTGTCTAAAGGCAATTACATGGTCTCCTTTGTTACCCAGTTTCACAGATGATCCCCTGGGACACTGAAAATTTCATGTGCTTAGTGAAAGAGGCAGCTGCAGCAAAGTACTTTTTTTTTTAAAGAAAGCAGTCTGTGGTTATCCTGAAGAGGAAGGCACCAAATTTGCAGCCTGCATATGAGATGGGAGCTGCTGCAGGAGTTAGGAGTTTGCATTTCCCATGGCCTGAGCTATCCGAGCAGCAAGAAAGCTACAGCACTTGCTAATGCTGTGGCAGCTGTTTTCCCCCTTTTATAAATTACTGGGAACCATGTCCATGGTCTGCATTCAGGTAAACCTATAAAATGTGGTGATATCTCATGGCAGTCAAGATTAAATCCTAGTACCAAGTAATGCAGAAGTTTATACTTAGTAGGCTCCATGTGTGTTTTAGAACCATGTTTAGGACAAAGGTGTAATCTGTCAGGTGCCGGGAGAGAATATGGCCTCCTCAGAGGGTTCAGACAATTAACAAACCAGCCTGAGTACCAGGCTGCCTCAATTTCCCCACTGAGGATGTTTTCCCATCCTGTGTTAATGGAGATCCCAGTCCACGACAGGTGGATCCTTCTGTATCCTTCGGCCAATAGAGGTGATCTTTCCAGAATGAAGGTGTCTCAGCAGCTCCTGAAGGCTTGGGGTAACCAGGCTAGCTGTGAAACTCTTTCCACTCTTGGTCCAATGTTTCCTGCTGTTTTTAAGCAAAAAGAAATTTTAGGTTGACACGACTAAGCAGTTTAAGAGAGCCCAAGGGTCTCTGGGCTGCAGTGTGCCTTCCCAAAGTGAGAGACAGATCACTTTGCTGGCTCCAGCACACTTCCAGTGGGCACCTGGGAGGTGAAGCTGTGTGTAGCCCCAGGGCAAGAGAAAGCTTTGTTTTTTAGGGGTATGCCCACGGGCTGCTCCATACAAAAAGTAAACAAAATGGGTCTGGGGAACATTGTACTCACTTGAGAGCTTGTCTGGTGCCCAGAGGAAGCAGATGTAAAACTGGCTCAAACCTGTTATCCATCAGTAGGTCCATTGTGCCACAAGGACCCTGCATGGACACAACAGCAGTGCCAAGTGGGGTGAGCCAGAACATCTTTTAAATGCCCCTGAAAGCAGCTGGAATTGCAGTAATGCTATTGCTGGTGTGGCAGTGGAGAGGGAAAACCAGCCTTAATGCAGGGATGTGAAAGGAAAAGCAATGTTCAGTCTGGCAGTTGAGATCAGGGTTAACAGGACACCACCGAATCCTTACCATGGGCTTTCTCTCATGCCAGGATGGTAGTTTCCAATGAGGCATCTCTCCAAGTCTGAGAAAGTGTTTCTACATTTGCTGCTTCGAAGCTCCAAATGGTTCCCCACATTGGTCTTGGGGGAACCAGAGGGTCCCAGGGCGGCCCTGCAAAATTCCTCTGGATGTTGTTCCTGCACTAAAAAAAAGTTTTCTGCAGAGCTCATGCCCGCAGTGCTGAGAGAGGAGAGAGCCAGACTCCATCACCCTCATACAGTACCTCTGCCCCTGTGATCAATGTGCTCTGCATGCACACAGCTCTGCCACCCACCTGCACCCCAGGCTGACGGGGAGAAAAACAGGCAACACTGAGACTTCCTGCAAACCCTGGGGGTGATATGGGATGCCTGGTCCCATGGCTGCAAAAATGCCCCCCTCATCCCTTTCCACTCTGTCCCTCAGGGCCTTTCCCTGCTGCCCAGCTGCTCCACAGGCAGCCACAGGGGACAGGTGCTGGAGGCATCCTGTGAGCAGGTGGCACCACAGCCACATCTCCACGCCCCTGCCACACAGGGGCTGTGTGCTGTTGGAGGGACATCTTGTTTGCCTTGCTAAGCTTCAGTCATTGTTGATTTTTTACACTCCCAGTGCTGTGCACATGCTCTTTGCTGGAGGTGCTGGTGACATGAGACTCTCCTACAGAACCTGGCTCACCACAGGCTGCCTGTTTTTTGGCAGGGGAAGTTTACTGCCCTCTTTGATGACTGCTGAGCTGAAAAACACCCAACCCTACAGGCAAAACAAAAAACCCAAACAAATAAAAATCTGTTTTTCTCTACTTGGCCTCTGGGATTTTGTGTCAGCACAAACCATCTTCATGGCTCTCCTGGCACAAGTGATCTGCAGGCTGGCAGCTCCTGCCTGGATTGAGGAGGCTGTGCTTTTTCCTGAGGCTACCAGCCTGGCCATGTGCCCAAAGGAGCTCTGCTGCTGTCAGTTTGTCCTTTCACCACAGTCACCCCCAGCCTCGGGCTCTGCCTGCCTGTTGGCTTTTTCTTACTTTTAATCAAAGCTGTGATTTCAGGCAGGCATGGACACGCTCACAGCTCGGGTCTCCTGGGCCAGCAGCCACTGCTCTGCTATCATCCATAGGCACCTCCTTGAAATCCAGTTTGCAACAAACTGGGCTTTTGCTGTAGCTCCTCTAGGGTTTGGATTTTGCCATTAACACTCCTCCCCATGCAATGCCCAGCTGTGGATGTGTTTTCAAGCACTGCCATGTAGTGAGACCCAGTATGGAGCTGATCCCACTCACTGTCCCCATGTCCATGGTGAGCCTCCGACACGCTGTCTACACACTGCAGCAGGTTTTGTGAGGATGTAAACCAAACTCAAAACCAAAGCACCAATTCCTAGGAGCTCTGTATCACTGAGAATCTCCTGCAAGGCTGTGAGTGCTCTAAGTTGTCAACTCTAAGTTGTCAAAGGTCTTCAGCAGTGCCAGCTTCATCCCCCATGTGATCATGAGCCAAGTGTATGGATGGCACTTACACCCAAGGAAGAAGTCAAAGGAAAAGCATTGGGAAAATGTCTTTTATTGCAAAAGGAATGAAGTGAAGTCCCTCTCAACCCTCAAGCCATGCTGTATGGGTTGGTCACTGCTAGTGATGCCCAATGGCATAAGGCAGCTATGGTTTGTGTGGTAACAATGGAAAGGGAAGGAAAAACACTATTTGGGGCAAAGAGGGTGATGGGGGGCAAGGCAGGTTCCTAAATGAGTTTCACATGCTGCATTCCTGGCCCTCCCATAGCCACAAACATCTACTCCATCCATGTCCTTGCTGTCAGTACCATCTGGAAAAGGGAACCATGGGAACGGTGGGGACAGTCAGAAGGACCTTCTGGAGAGCCCAAGGGAAGCTGAGAACAGGCTCCTCTTGCTCATCCCCTACAGTCTTGAAGTGTGTGTCCTTTGAAAGCAGCATAGACTAGCAAATCCCCAGACTCAGTGTTGATAAATCTTTTTTGGGGTGAATGTCAGTAGAAATAGGGCCATGACCCTAAAGGTGTGTGTGGTCCCCACTCCTGGGGGCTGACACAACACTGGGACTCACCTGGACATGGCCTTTTCACGGCCAGCCCTAAGGCACAGCTAGTCTCTGCTGTCAGGACCTAAGGGAGGACAATCCTCAATCCAGTGGGATTGTCTGCCACCACTGCAAACAAGAGTGAGGTTACTGCCAGTTTTTCCTTTTAAAATATACCTAAAAACTGCAGGCTGCAAGCTTTAAATAAAACAACAAGCTCCACCCTGATTTCAGTGAAGACTAGGGTAAGAAAAGCCCCAAATCTCCCTGAACCACCAGCCCCACCAACTTGGTACAAATGGACATAGTTAAACTTCTTTTTGTTTTCCAAAATTTTATCTCAATCAAGGTGATTCATGTTACAGTTCATACCAATTAGCAATTAGAAAAGTGGTTAAAAACAGACCCACCAGCATTACAGTCTGACAGAGGACAGCATGTACAAACACAAGCATCCAGAAAACCTGATTCACAACAGTGCAAGCTTCAAAATTCAATCACATAAGCATAATGTGTGAAAAGGCTGAATCCAACTCCCAAACCTTGTCTGGGGATTTTTCTTGGCTGAGACAAGCTAAACCAAGCTTTGGCCTGTGACCCATGGCATAAATCAGAGAAATATCCCTAGCAGCAGTTCCCAAGGTATCCGTGCAGAGCTTCTGGTCTGCAAGGTCTGAGAGATCCTCAAGTCCCGTAGTGCTACAGCATAGTGTTAGAAATAGTGGTTTTGGTAAAAAGTTGGATGGAAAGGCCATCGAGAAGCCTGTGAGACAGCTTAAGGCAGCACTGCTGAGGCTGTCCCCAACATCAGCTCATAGTCCTCTCAGCAGCTTTACCTTTCTCCTTGCTGGACCACTGAACAGCCATGTCCACTTGTGCCTAATTACAGCATTTAGAAAAATAAGGATATTCTATAATCTTACCCATTCATTGATATAGCTAAATAAAAGAAAATGATAACTTTGTTAAGAAAATCCTTTCTTTTTCAGGGGAGGGGAAAGAAGACAGTGTGTCTAATGGAGAATTTCCTCCATGACCTTCTTGACAGTGCCTGAAACCACTGCAAGGAGATTGAAGGCACTCATCTGGCTGCAACCATCATTTTAACAGTAGGAGGATACTAATAGAGATGCTGTGTTTCTCTTTACACAGCCTCATCCCTCATGAGTGATGCACATGGTGAGTGGCACAGAACCAGGGGAGGAGAAGACAATATCTCATGGTCATGCCACGATCCTTCCCATGGAGTCCTGTGCCAAGAATCCCAATTCTGCACTGGCAGCTGAGCTGTGCAACAACATCTCCTCCACCTAACTGAGGCCTTAAGTTTTGGCTTTCATATTTTCCAGATTCTGTACTGCATTAGTATATAACTCTGAACTTCATATAAAGTGTTAGCAAGTTCTCCTCACAGTTTAGTCAGACAAAACAATCCTTTTCCAGCCTGAGAACCAAGGACACCATTGCAGCTTCAGGCCCAAAAAGTATAAACACTGAATTGAGGAGAACAAACTGGGAGGATGGGACTTCACAACCTGAAGCTATAATGGGACAATTAACCCCAATGTGGAAATGGATCAAAACTTATAAAAGTGTGAAAACTCGTGACCTGTCGTCCATCTTGGGTGAAGCCACGGCCAGGACCTTGTACTGCACAAAGTGTATCCTTTGAAGGCCTTTTAATAAATAACTATTCCATTAATACTGTCTAGCCTCTGTTCTAGGTAGCCTCTTAAGGCATCATAATGACTCCCATGCCAAGGGATGACAAGTATTTAATGAGCAAAGGGTGAAAGGGAAGAGCTGGAGCCCCTCAAAGCTCGGTCTTCATGCATTTCTAGGGCTGCAGAAGCTCCCTCCATACTTGGCCCTTCTTAAAGGCTTAGGCCAGTCTCATCTCCTCACCTTCAACATCACCCTGCAAGCAAGGGCCAAGTCCTGCCAGTGCTCTGATGGGTGACACCGAGGTTCCAGGATTAATTCCTTGACAGAGGGTTTCTGTAACTTGTAACATCACCATTATCTGCACCAGTGGCAGAGAAGAAACTTCAGTCCTTCAGAATTAAAAGCCTGAGAAACAAACAGACTTCAGGAAATGCTTGTGCTCCAGCTGGCCAGGGACCTGTAAGGCTGCCCTACATCTCACTTTGGGATTAAATTATACAGAGCAGATTCAGGTCTTAAGGGAGTCCATGAAATCAGACCTCCTCACTTCCTAACTACAAAAGCATTTCAGATTTTGCCCCTAACACCGAAATTTCTCCTCCTGCACCCCATCACAACCCCCAAACTTAGTGCATCTCCTTTTCTGCCTCCTGAAAAGCTCTGTGGCTGGAGATGGGCTTTGAGAAAGATCCTCATGGTACCCAACCCTACCCAAAACATGCACCATCTCCCCGCATGGCCGACTCCTGCCAGACCCATGCTCAGCCCAGACACAATTCCAGGAGAAGCCCCACAGATGCTGAGCTGTCCCTGGCTGGCTGTAGCCTGGGCAAGGTGCCCAACCCTTCCCAGCCATCACAATTCAGTTCTGCAGAAGCTCATTAAAAATTCAGGGGTTGACACATGTTCCAGCTGGGACAGAGCTGGGAATTCTTGCCGTCGGGAAGACTTCAATCCTGTTGGCCCTGCCTCGGGTCTCTGTAAATGCATTTTCCTGTACAAAACCAATGGGAAATCTGCCAAAGAGGCAGCTGCTGGGGACCTGGGCTGCAGGATGAGATCACCCCACACACCCTCCAGGAGCCTCTGACAGCAATCCCACCCCCAGCAACACCAACACTGCCTGAGAAAGCTCCCCAGGACTCTCCCAGGGAGAGAGGAGGGCTGACTCAGGAAAACTCTCAACAAAATCATCACCTCTAATGGTGACCTGAGATGGGTATTAGCTTAACTTCGCGTTACATGAGAACATTTCCGTGGGTGCAGTGAGAACAGGCACTGGCACAGACCCATCACTTAGCAGAGCTGGTGTTTTCCACCCACAGGCTATCGGCAAACGGCGCTGTCAGTCCATGGCACGTGCTGCTCGCAGGAACCGGCTGTTCCCACACAGTGTCTGGGGACAGCTCTGCTCCAGGCAGCCCTTCTGCCAGCAACAAACCTCATCTGTCCTTAAAAACCAAAAAGGATGGAATCAGCAGGATAATAATGTAACCAAGTGGGGTCATACGGGCTTTAAAAAATGGGACATGCTGGTAGAGGCGGTGCTACTCCAGGAAAGGCAATGTTGATGCCCCGGGCAAAACAGACAGGCAAGAGCCTTGTAGAGGAAGTCAAATGGGTGAGCAGGTGGGATGCAGCTGTCCCAGCAGGAAATAAGCGACCCATTCAGTTAAAACACATGGACATCACTTGAGTGACCTGGCCTGCCTGGTACCCAGGAAAGCGTGAGTATGGGGCAATTGTTAGTTCAGCGCCATGCCAGGCAAAAAGGGGAAAAAATAGGTGTGTATATATATATTTATATATATGTAACTCTATTTTGCTTTATGCTCTTAAAAATATCCATTTGAATATATTTGCCATATTAAAAAACTTATGGTAGGCTGTGCTGTAGCAATCCTCCCACAGCATACACCCCCATACCCACTGCCAGGTGCTCCCACAAGACTAGGAATGCTCCCCACTGGCACTAGGCAACTTCCAACTCCTGAAATCCTTGAGAACTGAAAAGCTAATGGGTATACCACATGTCTGCAGACAGACTGACAACTCCTTTCTGACCTAAACAGATAAATTGCTGCCTACTGTAATCCAATCAGAGCCTACCACCAGATCCAAATTAAAAAAATGAAGATCAATCTCCAAATAAAAAAAAATATCCCCAAGAACAGTGAAGTCAATTTAGTTCCCTTCCTCCACCCCAGTCTCAAATGAAATGTGCAATTAGAGTTATTATTTGTTAGAAAGTCCTAGGTAAGGCATGGTTATTCCAAAGCTGATTAAGAAGCCTGTTAGGAAACCCAGAGGAAATA
>NW_005054377.1:3494766-3513198 GCF_000277835.1 Geospiza fortis | reverse complement strand
GTCTGAGTTTAGCAATGGTCACAGAATTAAAACCCACTGACATCCCAAAGATTTGCTGATATCATCTCATCTAAACAACAACCAGAACAATCCAATAATTCTAATGGAAAAATTCATAGTAATGTTAACTATCAGAAGTCTTAATAATTGAGAGAAAGTGGAATATAAGAAAGAAACAGGAGAAACACCTTAAAACCTGTTGATCCTGGACAGCAAAGAAAAATGCTGTTTTACCTCTAGGATTTAAGTGTTTCATCAAGTGCTGAAAAATCAAAGTCTGGTACAGAATCCCAGAACTGTTAAGGCTGAAAAAGACTTTTAAGACCATTGAGTCCAACCATCAACCAGCACCACCACCATGGTCAGCACTGAACCTCAAGTGCCACATCCACAGGTTTTTTTAACACTTCCAGGGATGGGGACTCAACAACTGTCCTGGGCAGATGTGCCAGGGCTGGACAACCCTTTCCATCAAGGAATTGTTCCAAATATCCAACCTGAGCCTCCTCTGGCATGATTTAAGGCTGTTCCCTCTCATCCTGTCCCTGTACCCCAACAGAAACCCCAATCCCACCCGACTGCCCCTTCCTGTCAGGGAATTCCAGAGAAGAAAATTTCCTCTGGAGCCTTGTTTTCTCCAGGCTGAGCCCCTTTCCCAGCTCCCTCAGCCCCTCCTGGTGCTCCAGCCCCCTCCCCAGCTCCATTCCCTTCCCTGGACACTCTCCAGCCCCTCAGGGTCTCTCCTGTCATGGGGGGCCCAGAACTGCCCCCAAAACTGAGGTGTGTCCAAATAATTGAAGGTAACTTTGCTGCAAAGGAGAAGAACTGTAAAAATCTACTGCAATTATTAAGAGAATTAGAACAGCAGCCACACCAGGAGTGACAATGCAGATTTTCAACCTTTTATTCCCATTATTTTCCCACTTTTAACTCTTGACCTTCATCCCAAGCACAGCCATTTGCAATGAGCACAACTGCTCCTCCTCACAGGGAATGGAAAATGAATGGGGGCTCCAATCCTCAGGGAGTTATTACCTATCTAGTTAAGCAATAACGAGCCACCAGAGCCTACTTTTCTACCTTTATCATGAAAGCAAAAACTTAGCTAAGCTAAAATTAAAAAGCCACGGAGAAGAGGCATTTCCTTAGTTCAAGGTCTTTAGAAAATCTTTCACATTCCACAGATACCTGATTTACCTGAGATAAGAGAAATGATAATAAGGGGACTAAATATCCAGGTGCTGATGTCCAAAGCCTATTGTAAGCAACAGGACTCATAAAATCTGATTTTCAATGGCCCTTTCCCATGAGGGTTATCAGTGTCAGGCATAACTCACTGGTTTCTCTCTCTCAAGTTGAGCTGAAGTCTTTCTCCTTGATAGAATGTACTATTTTGGGGACTGCCAGCTCTGTGGGATAAGTCTGGAACTGGTCAGTGGATCAGGAATTCTCTGGGGAATAAATAAGGTGAGGCAGACAGGATGTTCCCCTGGGAATTCTCCCTACAAAACAGGCTGAAAGGGTCACTTGTAGGTTGTGGGTCAAGGAAAAACTGCAAGAATCAATCATGCTTTCCTAGGAGAGAAACTTCCTCCATTCAGGAGTTTCCTGGCTTTATAGGAAGGAAATGTGGGTATCAGGGGCTGCTGTGATGGAAAAGCTGCATGGAGAGCCAGCAGGAACATCATGGGGAATAACAGGAACAATCTGCCCAGGGTGCTGCAGAAAATGTGGAAAAATTCCCCTTCTTGTACCCCAGACACACAATAGGAAAGGACTGCCCAGGTTAGGAGACAACAGAAACCCCAAGTACTTCAGAGCTCAAAGGAAAAGCCAGCCAGATTAAGCAAAAATAGGGGAGCAGACATGGATTGGATCATCAACTGTCAATAGGGTAAATGTTTTGAGACATCTCCTACTTTTCCACTTAGCTGGCCTTGTCTCAAATCAAACAAGTCCAGAGACCTGTCCTGCTGCACCAGATTTTGGCTTTGCCAGCTCCAGGGAGTCACTGAATTCTCATTTACCTGTTGAGGGGGAAAAAGTCAAAGTGCACCAGAAACTCACAGGAGCACTGCAAGAAGACAATCCCTAAAAACAGAGGGATGCACATGGGGTGCAGTTTGTATGAGACTGTCCAAGAACTGCCCAACATCTACTGTGGGCCACAAGTGCTTCCTGGAATTCTAACATTTGGGATTTGACACTATCTAAATATATGTTGCACTGGTTTATTTGAATTTGAATTTTAAATTTGAAAACTTTAAATTAATTTTTGTTTTGAATACTTACTTAATATTGCTTTCCATGTCTAATATTTGAAGTAAAGACTACACAAAAAACTCCTAATGGATTTTAGGAATATTTGCATATTATTTTCTTCTTTGAGTGTGTTAAGGCTGTGCTGCTTTCAAAGATAGGAAAAAAATCCCAACCAAAACCAGAAGAGACACAAAACATCTTACAAGTGTTATTTTTGCCATTGGAAATGATTCCCTTGATGCTTTCCAGCTCTTGGAAATAGCTGACAGTAAATATTCAGAGTTTTACCTGATAATTTTGTGACTTGACATGTTTTATTTGAACACAGCCAACACCAACAGATAATATGGATTCCTCCATCAGCGGCAAGGTCCCAGATTCCTGCACAGATTTCACTTCAACCTGGATTCGTCGAGATTGCCCCTGCCCAAAAAAGAACAAATTGAAATGCTTGTTTAAAAAAAAAAAAGAATATAAAGTGTTGAAAGTTTAATTCCAGAGAGACCTCTACTGGCAGCTATTGGCAAGGAGAATTAATTTATCTTTTGGGAAGAACAAAGCACTGCAATCCCAATGACCCAGGGTTTAGGAGATCCCCCTTCTGTTGCAAGGATTTATATTTACAGAATTTATGAATTTACAGAGAGAAATAAAAGTTCAGCATTCAGCAGCTCTCCAGTTTACTTTTATGGAGGGTTTTCAAACATACTCTTATAGGATTTTTTTTAAATACTTTTGAAGGCAGAAAATGGGATCTTCTTCCCACCTACAAAAGAGGAGAGCAAATAGTCTAATTTGGTGAGCTACTGGAATTTCAGTGAACTTTTTCTGGCTCTGCTCTCCTTGGCTGAAAATTCTGACTCACTGATGGTATCAGTGCAGCAAAGCATCTGCTCCTTACTAAAACTGTAAGGGGAAAAGAAGTAAATTTAAAAAAAAGAAAATTAAAATAAAAATCAAAGGAGTTGGTGAGGTCAGAGGAGCAGCCTGTATCTAACTTTTACTGATTCCTCGTGTTCTTTGGGCAGCAGCTTATCAATGGCTCATCATTTTAAAAATGTGAGCTGCTCAGTTAAGCATTAACAATTTAAAGCAGGTAGAATTCAAAGAACAAAGGAGTGCGTGACTGGAAGGATCAAATAAAAGAGAACTCTCGGACCTCTTTAAAAAATGATGAACTTCAGTGGAGACTGATGTCCCTTCTGCCAGCTGCTGGCACAGGACAGAGCAAAAAGGTTACAGGGAGGGCTTTGATCATCTTTAAGCTGAGTTTTGCTCTGTCTCCTGCATTCCATCTGTTTTCCACAACATCATATTTTGCACCTGACACTTCCTTGGCCACCCAAAGCAAAGCTGCCCAGGTGTTTCTGGCACAGCTGGAGCCCTGCCTGTGCCACCCCACCTGTCTGTGCTCGAAGATGTCTCCTGAACAAAGGAGTGCGTGGCCGGAAGGTTCAAATAAAAGAGAATTCTTGGACCTCTTTAAAAAATGATGAAGCTCAGTGGAGACTGATGTCCCTTCTGCCAGCTGCTGGCACAGGACAGAGCAAAAAGGTTACAGGGAGGGCTTTGATCAACTTTAAGCTGAGTCTGCCACTTTCCATCTGTTTTCCACAACATCACATTTTGCACCTAAGCTTGACACTTCCTTGGACGCCCAGAGCAAAGCTCCCCATGTGTTTTTGGCACAGCTGGAACCCTGCCAGTGCCACCTCACCTGTCTGAGCTGGAAGATGCCTCCTGTGCTGACGTCCTTGGCAGGGGTCACCTCCACTGGGCAGTACTCCCCGTTCTCATTGAGCTCCAGGATCTGAACCCACAGCTCCACTTTGCGCGTCACCTCGCTCCACCTGCAGAACAAGCCATGGACTGGGTTGTTTCTTCTCTTTGGATGTTTTCCCCCCCCCCCCCCCCAAAAAAAAGGAATTAAAACACCAAAACACTGAGCTTACAGCGCAGACTGAAGGAGCAACAACTGCTGCAAAAAATGCACCATTTGTGAGCACACAGGTACCAGCTGTGCAGAGCTTCTAAATTTTCCTGACAGCTATTTTAGTCAAACATCAGAAATAAGCCTTTTCCTGATTCCAATACAAACCCCAATTCCACATTTAAGCTCTGGTCTCAACTCCTGCCACAGAAGCTCAGTGTTGTCAGGGCAATCAGGCTGAGATGGAAGACAGAAGAATGAAATATGACATTGTCTCACAAGCTCTCAAAATTCAGAGCACTTTCCTGACCTCCTTCATATCACTGCCTTCTCTCCAACTCTTCCCAGAGCTTAATAAGAAGCAGCCATTTTTGTAGAACTTCAAAATTAAAAAGGATAGAGGTGCTCACTACTTAGCTACCAAACATAACCCACTATTTTAGAGCATCCTTTTCCCTCTTTGCCATATTTCCCTGACTTTTATTTTAAATTTCCTTATATGCAGCTTAATAGTCAATGTAAGATTAAGCTGCAAGTAAAAAGAAAAGTAACTGCCAATAAATTAAGATGCAGAGCTGCCTTCTAATTGAAGAAGCAAAACAACTCACATTTAAGAAAATGCTACTAAGAGATTACTTTGGGGACATCAAATGGCGCCAGCAAACAAAAAACATCTCCCTGCAGCCTGAATTTCTATAATATTGCATATTAATCCAAACTGAGGTAATAAGGAATAAAACTTTTCCAGTGGCAGCATAACAGAGATGGAATTTCACAGCCAGGAATGAACTGGAGTCATCCAGTTGCCTTCAGCTCAGAATCTGACTCCTTACCCCAAACCTGCTTCAAAACTGGGCACCTCAGATGGTGACTCTTCCCAAATTCCAAACCAGAGATGTACTTCCCACACGTACCTGTCCCGAAGGCTGCGTGTTTTGGCTTGAATTATTCCCAAATCCCACAGGGCTGGGTTTTTTCGGTCCCCACTCTGCTTGTGCCCATAAACTTCGATGGCCAAAGCACCATCATAAAGATGTTCCATGAAGTCTTCAGAAATATTCACAGAAACCTCCTGGAAAGGACAAATCAGTTGGTAAGTGTGACTACAAGACTCAGGCTGGGAGATTTTACTGCCTTGACTTTAATAAAAGCATTTAGTAAAATCCCCCTGGTTCCCAAGACACAATCCAGGGGAAAAGAAGTGTTGGCTCAGTTTGTAAAATCAGGAGGCAGGTCAAAGAAATGTGATTTTCCAAAGATTAAAGTCTATAAGGAGCTGAAAAATGACCACAGGCTGTTGCAAGCCCTGAGCCAATGGCTCAGAAAAAAATCAAAGCATATGTTGCAATGCTCAGAATCAGAAAATCAAAACTCATCAGAAGGTGTTACATCCATTTCACAAATGGGAAGAGGAATAAATTGCCCAGTGTGATGAGAAGTGCTAGAACACCATGACAGCTGGGGTGATTTGGCTGAGATTCATCCAAGCTGACTTTAGATGTCTCTACAAAATGCCTCTGCTCAGCTGCTCCAAAGCCAGTGGGAAGAAAGAGTCTGTCCTAAATGGTCTGTTCCGACCTCTAACAACCCAACTTCAGCATCTACAGCATCCTCATGTCTCAGAATTGGAACATTGCTCTTCATTTCATCAGAGTTTAGAGTGATCAGCTCAGTTAGTGACATCATATAACCTCAGATAAATATCCCTCATCCACAGTGAATTTTACTGTGGATAAATTCCAATATTAGTGTCTCAGATGAACTGATATTTTCCTTTATTAACTCACTTCACCTTCAGTGATTTTTGTACAAATGACCAGTGCAGAAGAATCAAACTTAAATGGACTCTGAAGACATTTGAGTTCTTATTAAAAAAAATAGTGTATCAACACTAAAAATGGTATTAGGGCATCATGAAATAAAATGTGAGAAAAGAGGCAGATAAAACTGCTACATAAACTAAAACTGCTTTTTTTTGCCTGCCTTACAGCTTAATGAATACAACAGAAAAAGAAATTACATTGCAGTGGTCAAAGACAACCATGCACCGTGGCTCCTTGCTGATGGAAGACTGGGAAGGATCCACCTCAGGTGCAACAATAACTGGCTCCACTTGATCCCAGAATGTGTATTTGCAGAACACAAAGTTGGACAGGTGCTGTGGCAAACCTGTAGCTTGAAGTATTTTAATCTGGAAAGGAGGTGAGAAAGAAATGAAAAGCACTTATTCATCAGGCATGGAATTAAAAACATCACCTGGCAGAAAAATGTTCCACTGCAAAGGACAAAAAAAAAATAAGAACGGAAAAAATAAGTAAGAACATTAAAAAAAAAAAAAAGAACAGCAAACCAAAAACAATTCAGCAAATAAAATTTCTGCACTGATACTCATTGGAGACAATATTTGGAGTGCAGCAGCTGAGGACAGTCACTAGATGTCACCAGGCTCATATTTCCTGGAAGGGACATTCTGCTCATTTTTAATGGTGAAATGCACCAAACCCATTGCAATTGAAGAGGAATACTATAAAAATCTCATCTTTCCAGTGGCTCCTTTAAGCTCAAAAAATCCTTGGTTTAAGATACTACTTGTTCTTATTCTGTGATGCTGGAAATAACCTAAAATCAACCCCAAAGAATGCAAAATAAACCTGTCCTCTCATCAAATCAATGCCAAATAGAAACAAAACGTTGTGAATTCTTATTCTGATCTAAACAAAGCCATCATATTTGTCAAATTAAGACCAAATGAGTTGGACTTCTGCAGTATGACCCTCAGGATCTGGCAGGAGTATTTTTTGCCAAAATGCCCCATTCTGCTTGTAAGCACTGGAGCTCTATGGGACAGGATAAAAGGTGGGGGGGAAAAAGCACAATTTCTCCCAAACTGTTCAAACTTTCCAGAAGTCAGCAAGGCTGGGGACCACTCCCTCTAATGTTTTTTGCCTTTCTTTTCTTACCTGTAGCTTGTAGTTTTACTATCACAGAACCGTTAGTAAATGCTTCCTACTAATTTTCTTTTCATTACTAACAGTAATAAACACACTGTACATATTTTATAAAATATTTAATATTCAGAGAAAGAAATATTGAGAGAAACAGAAATATTAAGAGATAATGATTCCTAGAATGATGGGAGTTTATCTCCCATCTCTTGACTGGATTCTGCAGTTATTCTTGATTCTGCAAGATATTCTTGAACTGGGTATTGCAGTGCCAATCCTAATACAAAGACCTTCCCTGCATTCCAAGAAAATGGGTGAGCCTTTGGCATATTAATGCAGTTAATGAAAGGAACAAACCCCAACTAATTATCTTGTGTTACTTCAGCCATTCCATAAACAAAATAAGGTTACAAAGAGAAGACATCCAATGTCCAGAAGCCAAGGATTTCTTTCTGACTCAGGATGGGAAGAGAAAAGGTTGGTCAGAGGTTGGGAGACACCTGGAACTCACCCTGCAGACCAGTTTTCTCTCTGGGAGGTCATTTTCATTTGAGTAGTCAGGACTGTCCTCACCTCCCACCAGCCTGTCATCGATTTCCCCACTCACTCGAACAACTTCCACGTGGAGACGACCTGAAACCTGGCAGGGCAGGAATCAGAGTTATTTGTGTGCCAGAAAACAGTGACAGGTTCACCCTCTCCCAGGTTGTAAGCAGCCAACACTTCACTCCTTTATGCACTCTGCATTTGTTGCACTATGTGAAGAACACTTTGGAGCAAGAATCAAAACGCCTTTGTCGCAAAAACCATAAAGAAATCAGACACTGGGGTGACTTAGGGAACAACTTCACCTTCAAATCAGTCTCTGGAGGGTCTGCAAAGTGCACACTTGATGCGGAGCATGGAGAATGTTGCCTGGTGTGCTCTGCTGCCTTTGAAGTCGTTCTTACAGAATATATTTAAGAACCTATTTTCTTGATGGCAGGCAGTGAAACCAGTGGAGCTACAGCTCATCCTAAGGACTTATTTTGGGCTATTTCCCTCAGGAAGCTTTCTCCTTTCACAATCACCTTGCTGGGATTCAGAGCTGTCTGAAAACTCCAGTAAAATATTATGGGATTTACACAATTCCACACTGTTAGAGAAGACCTTGAACACATGAAACTGGAAATTATCTACTCCGTGCTGGTAGTGAGATCCACAGGCTGTAATTACACAGCTGGGTAAGGATAGATTTTAAAGAATGACAAACCTCTCCCTTCTGATTGATGATTGGAACAGCATATTGAAGCTTCACATCATAGAACAGGCACTCAAGGAAAACATTGGCCACTCCAATAAGGCTGTGGTTCTCCTGCTCCTCGTAGAAGGGATCAGCTCTCCTGAAATAAGCTCTCATCACCTGCAAGCAAATCCAGAGTCCTGTCAGGAAACCAAACCCCCCAGGAAACACTTCTCAAAGTGTTGCACAACCAGCCCAGGGAAAGAAAAAGGGACTCAAGCAAGAGACCAGATTAGATATCAAGAAGAATGGAAATGAATTTTATTTTGAGTAAGGCCTGTCCTGAGCAAGTCCTCCTTAACTTTGCCAGATTCCTGAACATTAACTGCTGTTGTGTCACCTGCAGCTTCCTATTGTGTGTCACATTCCCTCATCAAACTATGCATGCAGCCAGGGATCAGAGTGACAAGATAAGGGTTAATGAAATGCTGAGCATCAATTCAGTACTACGAAAAGTAAAACCTCAGGGAAACTCAGCTCTTTGCATATTCCCTCCCCACCTGCACCCAACAATCCTCCTGAAAATGTAACAGGAATGTAATTACAGGAGGACCTTTTACTTACTGGATTGTCTTCCTCACAGTCTTTCCATTCCTGGTAGAGGTCCCTCATATCCACCAGTCGATTTTCCAGCTTTTCCAGTGACCAGATCTGTTTGCCCTTCCCTTTCCTCCTCACCTGGATTGCAGGCTCACTGAGAATTGCACCTCTCTGTGAAACAATTAAAGGGATGCCAAGAAGGAATTCGTGTCACAACAGTGAAAGAAGAGTTTAAAACTAACAAAAACTTGAGAATATCTTTGGGAAAAGTCTGTTCTTTTTTTTATTCTGGCTTGAGCAGCCAAATCCAAGTGTGACAGGCTCTGAGTTCAGCTGTCACAGTGTATTGGTGTTCATTTTAACTGGGCAGTGTAATCACAGCTACAGGCACTGCTTTCCATGGATTTTCACCTTGCATAAGTGTTAGAAATGGGAACATTTAAGTATTTCACAAATACCCTCAAGTCAGAGCAGGCCTGGAGCTCCAGCTAAAATTACAACTGCCTGCAACTTTCAACTAGTGCAGACACTTAACCCCCTTTATCACCCTGTTTCTGGATGTGTCTTCCCCAGAAGACTGTGAGAAAAACTTCTGAAACAACTGACAAAAATTATAATCCTGGAATAAAATCCATCTGCTGTACTAAAGACAGTCTGAGTATCACCAAAATATTGTTTGGGCTTCAAAAAATAACACCAGCTTCAGTTGCCAGCCTGAGACACAGAAGTCTGGGTTCAGATCCCTCCTTCCAAAATTTCTAAGACGCCTGGGAACAAATAATCCAAATCCTCTCTGCTCCAGTTCCTCCCTCCATAATGGGGATGGCAGAATTTTCACAGCTCAGTGGGATGATGCAAAGTCAAATGTCCACAAAGGGATGGTAAACACTTGCAATAGATGTTACCCAACATGCAGAGACTTTGTCACTCTGCAACAACAACAAGTGGGAACTTCAACACCAGGGGAAAGGTCTTGCACCAAATATTTATCTTTTAAGGGACATTATAGGATTTTCATGGTATAAAATAAGATAAGGATGTAGCAGAGAGGTATTTAATGCACATTAGTGGAAAATTAACTCAACCATTAGAATCAAAGAAATCTGAACACTGAGGGACAAACTAAACAACCATTTAAATCAGTCAGGGTGACTGTACCTTGCTGTTGGCATTAAGGCTTGAAGCTGGGATCTGGAGGGTCACTTTGTACTCTGTCCTCTTGTCCAGTTCCTCTCCAATAAAATTGGCTTCTCTCACATACAGATTGGCTTTCACAATCTGCTCTCGCAGCTTCCTCAGGCTGTGGGTCAGCATTTCTTCCCTGGAAGAATGGGAATGGGAAGGGGAGACAGGAAAAATCATGAGGTTCATGAAAAGCAAAATAAATGGATGAGGAAGCAACTGAGAGCTTGCGGGTGAGGATTAAAGAGAGAGGGGACAGGTGACATTATAGAGGGGCTGCTACAAATATCGGACAGGTGAGCCCCTCCAGAAAACCCAGGAGCAACCTCATGTTCACAAGCCCTGGACTTCAGCAGAACTTGTGAAAAGGTTTGGACACCGCCCTACACAACATCCTTGGGTCCAGCTCTGGGGCTTCCAACAGAGGGAGGACATGGAGAGAGTCCAGAGGAGGCCAAGGAGCTGCTCCAGACCTGGAGCCCCTCTGCTCTGGAGCCAGGCTGGGAGCGCTGGGGGTGCTCACCTGGAGAAGAGAAGGATCCAGCGAGAGCTCAGAGCCCCTTCCAGAGCCTAAAGGGGCTCCAGGAGAGCTGGAGAGGGACTGGGGACAAGGGATGGAGGGGCAGGACACAGGGAATGGCTTCCCACTGCCAGAGGGCAGGGATGGATGGGATATTGGGAAGGAACTGTTCCCTGTGAAGGTGGGGAGGCCCTGGCACAGGATGCCCAGAGAAGCTGTGGCTGCCCCTGGATCCCTGGCAGTGTCCAAGGCCAGGCTGGACAGGGCTTGGAGCACCCTGGGATAGTGGAAAGTGTCCCTGCCCATGGCAGGGGGTGGAACTGGAAGGACTTTCAGGTCCCTTCACACCAAAATAATTCTACCATTTTTAACACAAAAATCAGGCATATGAAATTGCATTTCAACTGGGAATCTCCCCCCCTCCCCAATCTGTATGAATTTAGCAATATGAAAATCAGGATGCTGCTGGCTTTGGAGACTTCTCCATGCATCTGCTGAACAGGCAGCTTTTGTGTGGCTCATTCCAGAGCTTTCCCACCACAGATGTGGATGATCCATGTTACAGAGAAAGGTTTATTCAGTCATGACCCACTTGCTCACTGGCCTTCCTGGCAAGTGTGAGAAAAAGTGGCAACTGTGCAGCCCAGGAATCTGGTGCCACAAAACATCCCAGGCACACAGTTAGCACCTTGTCAGGCTCTCTGAAATATTTTTTAATTCCAAAGTTGCTTTTCTATCTGTATTTTTCATGACAATGTCTTTACCACACTCATTTATTTAGAGTTTCATCTTCCTCCTGCAGCTGCTGTTTTTTACAGCAATAGTGGAAAAGATTATTTAGGGGCTGAAGTAAATAACCTCAGTGCCATCACCCAGGAAGAGGCAGAGTGGACAGTGACCCCTCTGTGGTTATTAAATGGTTTTTACAATTATGTGGATTAAAATTCTTTGTATCATCCTCTTACTCCCTTTTTTTTATTTGTACTCTTCTGCTTGCCAGAACCTGCCCAGGTCAGACAGCTGGATCTGAGTCAAGGGGAAAAACTTTCCAGCAGCTGAGTCATCCATGACCCATGAGAGAACAAACTCACACAGAAACCTCAAAATTTCATCCAATCACCTCATCTTTAGCTAAATTTGCTGCTGATCAGGATAGAGCTTGTCCTTAATAACAAAGCAGGAACTCATTATTTCTCATATTTTCTACCATTGTAAGCTTGGTTATTCTGGAGGTGTTCAAGGCCAGGTTGGATGGGGCTTGGAGCAAACTGGGATAGTGGAAAGTGTCCTCCTCATGGCAGGGGTGGAACTGGATGGTCTTTGATGTCCCTTCTGTGATTTTTAGATAAATATTTTGGCCATGTCCTCCCCAAGCCCCGCCACGAGTCCTCACAGAAATCCACTGCAATCGCAGCACAACGAAAATTTTACCAAATTTGCTGCAGAAATTTGACTGAACACCCCTGATGGCCACAGGGGGTACCCACCTCTCCTCTGCCCACTGCCTGAGGCGCTGCTGGGCACTGGGGGAGTGGAAGGAGAACCTGTCCATGCTGCGGAAATGCTGCTTCTCGGGCGAGAGCCGGCGCCGCAGCTGCTCCAGCTCGTGCTCGTACATCAGCCTCTGCCTCTCCAGGGCTGATCTCTTCTCCTCCTCGTGCTGCTGCTCCAGGCTTTGCAGGATTGACTGCATTGGGTCTAGGCAGAGTTTGAAAATAAACAAAAATCCATGCTGAGGAGCGTCCTGGATGCACGGTGTGAGCGCAGGTATCGGGTAAAAAGAGAGATTCTGGTTTTGTTGCAGCGTGTATTTAAAAAGTGCTGCTGAATTCTGAAGCAAAACAAATGTTTACAAGGCAGATGATTTAAGTGAATTAAGAAAAGAAAAAGCCCAAGCTGGAGGAAAAAAAAAAAGTCTTCCTATTTCCCAAAATAATGTCATTCTGGGACAGCTACATAAGACCACAAAAACTCAAAAACACGGTTTCAGAGACAGAAATCACTGCAGTTAATGCCTGGGTGAGACATAACCTAAGAAAAATAAACAGCCAAGTGAAAACACTTCGATTTGAGACTGCAGTTCCACCAGCATTCCACTTTTGGCTTTCCCCTCAGCAAGAACTGCCAAACCAAACAGTCTGCCATGGTTATTTTTCCCTCCTCAAGCACAAAAATGACTGTGATGAGTCATTCACAAGAAAAATTCTCCAAAAGGAAGTTATAAGGGAAAAGGTCTGTGGTTATCCTCATATTTTGCACACATTTCCAAATAATTTTTTGTGGCTCCTTACCATTACTACCAAGAGCCTTCATGGTGACTTCCATCTGGGCATACTCATAGCTGAAGTTAATCTCACTGGACACCTCACTGGAATTGTCTCCATCTATATCCAGCTGCTCCACACTGTTGCTGCACTTCATGGAGTTGTCCCGCTCCTCTTCCTCATGATCTGCCTTCTTCTTCTTCTTTGGCAAATTCAACCTTTAAATAAGAGGAAAATTTTTAGAGGACTATTAAATTGCTCAGCTCTGAAACACAGGGTTGCTTTCAAATATTGTTAAAGTTCAGTAGAGCCTCGAAATCAGAAGATGTTTTTCCCTTTCAAATTTTATTGATCTCCTGTGAGTGTAATTTTCCTCAGGGCAAAAACAGGAGCAGAAGGTAAACTAATTAATCCATTCCACATTCTCATAATTAAGTACCTCATGCTACCAATAATACAGTTTAGATAATCATGACATTTTTTAGTCATTCCACATCCAAATAATTTAGAGGCAATGATGAAGTGATAGTGGGTTCTCCTTTTAAGCATGAAATAAAGCAATGACATTTTAGATTATCATTCGAATTCACTGATTTTTGAGGTATTTCAGAGGGTTTCAAAGCACACTCTTGAACAGAAAACATCTATCAGTGATCCTGTCTGATACAGGAAGGTCACAGATGTGGCTGGGACTACAGGGGACAGAGAGCACAGTGACCTTGTAATAACATTTAGCATTAAAAACCAGTCCAGCATCAGTATTGCTTTTATAATCCCCATCTTTCCTTGTACCTTAAGCTAAAACAAGGTGGGTGTCAATTTACAATTCCTGTAATTACTTTTGTTACCTGAAGAAGTGGTTGTTTCCCCACAGGATTCTGTCTCCATGGTGGAGCTGGATGGGACACACGACAGCAGATCCGTTTACAAATGTCCTGGGAAAAGGCAAAAACCTAAAGTAAATATTTTTATATGAAGCTTCATTTTTTTCCCCTCCCAGAATTACTTGCATTACTGCAACAAGTAAAGGTAGGAGAAGAGATTTAGGGATTGCAAACAGGCAAAATATTCCCAGAAAACTCACTGATCTACCAAGTACTGTTTCATACACACCTCAAATTCAGCTTCTTTTGACCTCTTAAGCTCATGAAGTTCAGTACATTTAGACAGATATTACTACAGATATTACTAGACAGATATTACTACAGCTGTGTCTGGGGAGTAAAATTAGAGCTTAAAAATGAGCAGCCTGAGAAAACAAAGTCACTAGAAAAAAACACTTGCACACTGTGCTGAAATACAGACACAAAACAGAAATATTTGAATAAGGCAATAGACACCTCTGCTACATGAACAGCTTAAAGACACTAATTAAAATAATCAGAAACTACTTTTATTTCAGAGTCAGATTAAGTTTGAAAATAGGATTGTGGGATAACTCAAATTTGAAGGGAATCTTAGGTTGTCACTCAGTCCAATCTGCTCTAAGCAGGATCAGCCACAAATCAGGGTAAATGTGCAAAGTTTGAATTTTGTGTATTAACAATAAGTTATTGGAGATGCTGACTCTGCATGTCATTTTGTGATCAATCTGAATATGCCAGCTGCTTCTCAAGTAGAGCTACTTAATTGAATAAAGCAACAAATGCTTCAGCAGCTCTTTGCATATCAACAGATCTCCTAGAAAATTAATTCAAATTTTGATAGGAGTTACATCTACACAGCTGCAAATCAGCGAGTATCTACTTGCTGAAAGCACAGGCAATTTACTCATCTCCTCTTTAAAAATTTGGGCTACAAACACCCTCCCTGAGAGAAATCCCACTGGAAGGGAACATGAGTTGACAGAGGAACAGGTGACAAATAAAATGTAAAAGCAGAATTTTTCCTATTACGAAGGAGATAGAGAAGTTTGTTTTCCAAGTATCTTTGTGCACCATGAATCATAAAATACTGGATAAAATGACAAGTATCAAACAGCTGTGGCTGCATTTTATTCCTTCACCTGGTATTTTTTTGTGGGGTCAGCATAACCTGGCCTTCTGGGGTGATGTCTATGATGCAGTGCTCAGGAAGAATTCCCATTCCACACAGCTGGATATCTTGAGAGTTGTCTGAGCCTATTAATGTGTGCTCCTGGGGAAAAATTAATTCAGATGTTAATGATGGACTGCAGAGGTTCACTGGGTCTAATTCACCCTTTCTCCTTCTGGATGTGTTGTGTCATCTGGTCCCAAAATTTCACAGCTGTTCAATACTTCCCTTAGAGGGAAAAAGAGAAGAAAATCAACTCTTTGTCTCACAATAACAAGCAGGGAGAATGCAGGAAAGTTTACAGGTAACAGTTAAACGTGAAAATGAAGGGAATTTTGATTTAATGGGGGAATCCAGTGCCTCAGAATGTTGTAGAAGCCAAAGGAATAAAGGACTTCAGGCAGGAATTTAGAGAGGCTCTCAGTGGCTGATCCATGGTGGTTATGGAGGTTCCACCTAGATCAGCAACAGCTCAGGAAATTCCTGGATACTCAGGGTGAGGGGGATCTGGAAGATGATGGATCACCCCACAAATCAAATTTCTGAGGTTGGAAAAAACACTTTAAAACCATCCAAGCATCCCCCAGCACAGCCAAGGCCACCACTGCCCCATGTCCCCAAGTGCCACCTGCACAAGGCTTTTAAATCCCCCCAGGGATGGGGACTCCACCACTGCTAAGGCTGGATCCTCCTTTTGGGACAGAAATCTCTTTTTTAGGCATCTCCAAGCAATTTTTGAGAAACAGATTTAACAGTTTAGACAGGTCAATTCAGGTTGTTCCTCAGTACTTGAAGGACCTGGTGCACACACAGAGCTCAGAGAGAAAGTGTGTGAATATTCTGACAAACAAGAGAGTTAAAACTCAGGATTTTAGGAAAAACAGCTGCAAGAAATTTTATCACAATAATTTCAAGGCACAGGGATTTTTACACCAAAATTCCCCAGGAGAAAGACAAATCTGACTTATTAAAAAAATAACAAAGATTAATTGAAGGAGACAAAATCTACCCCATGGAGTTTTCAAAGGAAAAGAACAAAGAACCACCTGAGACCTTTCTGTTGGTAGTGATGGGCAAAGGCTTTGTCCCACTCTTGTCCTTGTTCCCAGTGACCACGGGGACAAAGTGGGATCTGTCCCAGTATCTGTCAGTGATTTAGCAGCTGAGTCACACTCTGGACTTTTATGTGCAAGTTGTCTGGGCCTCCCCCAAAACCTCAGCTCCTTTCTCCTTTTTAATGTGCTTTTTTTAGCAGATACAACATGCAAAAATGTTTCCTTTGTTTCTATTGAGATATCGCAGAGCCACGACGGCTGATATAAAAGAGGATCAGATATTTCCTAAGACTGACTAAACCAAAACCATCTTTCAGCTTAATTGCTGATTTTGTGGCTGTTTTGAGAGTTACTACCCCACTTCAAAGGGAACAGAATGATTTAATGTGAAGCTCAAACTGCTGACATTCGCTGCAAAATTTTTAGAATTTGCACTCCAAGATGTGACTTTAAAATGGTTGTACCTTGCTTCTCCTCCTAAGTCCTCCATCTAGAGTGTGTAAAAGCCACAATAAACTGCCCAAATATTTCAGCACAGAGTGAAAAAGTCACATAATGTGTTTGATGGTTAATATCAGAAAAGGGTCTGCACATCAGAAGTGCTGAGGCAGAACAGAACTTGTTTTTCACTTCTGGCAAGTTGCATGAAGAGGATTAAAAATGCATTTCATAAACTGAAGACAGCAGCCAGAATTTAGACTACACACAGAGAAGCTGACTACTGATATGCCCAACTTTCATATAACACAATTTCATGGGTAAAAGCTTGTGAAATTTTACATAAAAAAACCCAATGAACAAAAAAACCTTATCCCAGAACAGGAGACAGTTTCTCAAAAAGAACATGTCTAAATTTCTTCTAAAAAATGCCGAAGAAAACTAAAACAAACAAAAACATCAAATCCCCAAACTTATCCTGTGCTACACAGAATTACATTTGAAATAAAAAGGTTGTACTCATAAAAACCTTAATATTTTTAGATATACAGTTTTATAGAACTCTCCAAGTACACCTCTGCCAAATGAATTAGAGGCCTGAAATTACAAAATTTTTATATACCAAGATGTATTTTTACCTTTAAATAGTACACCAGGAGTTCATTGAGAGCAGGATCTGCATTCAAATTAACCAGGAAGCATTTATTATCCCCAACTTTTATTCCAGAGGACTGCAGGGATATGCCAAGGCTTTCCAGCTGTTTCTGACGCTCCTGGAAGAGAGCAGCCATCAAAACTGAGCTGACTGATGCCCAAACATTCTGAAATCCATTCCCATCTGCAGGAGCCACCAGGCAAAAATGATGGATTGATACTTCTAGAACAGGAAATTCTTTCTTCTGCAACAGGTGAGGCACAGCAGGTTCAGTTGTACCAAGCTCTGCTCAGGGGTATCTGTGATTCCTCCTGTGGCTCCGTGCTTTGGTCCCACACATTCCCATATTCCCGGTGGGAAATGAAAGCAGCTGGGAGCAGCCTCCTGCAGCACTGCAGAGCATCTCCATGACCTCACTGGAACGGCAAAATGCTACCACAAAGCCATCTCTAGAGCCCTTTATTCTCCCTTTCCAGCTAAAAAGCAAGAAGTTAAGTTAAATCCTTGCCAAGGCAAGCTCCATGTCTATCCTTTGTTCCAGAGCAATCAAAATGACAAAAAACTGGCAACCTGCTATTTAAGTAATGCAAAGAACACTTCCTGCTGAACAAGAATAGCAGCATTTTGGATGGTGTTTTGTTCTTGTCAAAAGACTTCATAGAAATGCCTAACAAAGCATTACTGTGCAAAAATGTCCATCTCTCAAAGGAAAGGGTTTGGGTGAGACCAGAACAGTGAAAAAGGAACATTAAACATTTCTGACTTAGAAACAGAAAGGGATTCTTCTACCAAAAAAAAAAAAATCCACTGGGATAAAAAAGTTGAGAATTGTTCCCAGGAGCAGAGAGAAACTGAAGTGAGACTCGCTGTCTGCAGCAACAACAACAAAAAACTTAGAAATAAATATAGGAGGGTCCTCGCAGGATTACTGGGGGAAGCAGAAACAGGAGAGGGTGAAATTAATAAGTAAAAAAACATACAAGAGACCTACAGTGCTTTCCCAGTGCTGCTGAGACTTTTAAAAAATGAGATCAGATAATGTAGGAATAATCCTGGAATGTTTATCTTTATCTATCAGTGTGCTTTTTATTTAAAAACGGAGTATGTCACAATATTCCGGATCATTCCCTGCTCAATTGTACCAGGTCTAATCAAGATTAAAATTGCAAAGAAATGGCACAACTCGCTCTTGATTTTCTGTTCCCTGTCTCCACACAGGCTTACAAACCAACATGATGTCCTTGTAAGGGAAAGTCATGTGTGTGTGTGAGAGAGAGAGAGAAAACAAAGAACAGAGGAGAAACTGCAGTGTGATGTCAAAGATC
>NW_005054377.1:3467362-3494756 GCF_000277835.1 Geospiza fortis | reverse complement strand
TCACCAGTGCCAGGCTCTGAAGTTCACAAAAATCCTCATTATCTGCAGAGATAAAGCACATGTTGCCCTAAGGAGAACTTGGCTCACAAATGTGAATCTCAAAGGATTAACTGAGAGAAAAAGAGCCAGTTCCTGTTAATTTTTTTCTCAAGGTCTAATGTTAATTACCTTAAACGCTGAAAAAAACATTAAAATTATGCCAAATGCTGAAATTTTTCACTGAAATTTTTCACTGAAAATGTGAAAAATTGCCTGTTCATGTGGCTGGTGTTTAAGGCTTTGAACTCTTATTGATGCCTCTTTGATGGTCCTTGCTGTCTATCAGGAATCATCCTTTCCTCAAAGATTTACAAACATCCCTCCATCCTTCCTGTCTACCCTGACACAATTTGACAGACAGATGAAAAAGCAGCAAATACAACATGTGCAGAACAGAGCACAGCCCCCTCTCCCTATATCCCTGTCCCACTTAGGGGCAGGAAATACAAAAACAAGAGTGAAGTTGAGCCTGGGAAAAAAGGAGAAGAGGGGCGAAGGTGTTTTAAGATTTAATTTTTATTTCTCATTACCCTACTCTGATCTGATTGGTAACAAATTAAACTAATTTTTCCCAGTCAAATCAGTTTTGGCTGTGACAGCAATGGATGATTTATCTCTCCCTGTCCTTATCTGGACCAGGAACCTTCTGTTACACCTTCTCTGCCCTGTCCAGGTGAGGAGGGGAGTGACAGAGTGGCTTCCACTGACTTCCAGACAGTCCTGGAACAGCCTGTGCTGCACGAACACTTGTCCTGATCCCTCCTTTGGGGAAAAAAAAACATTTTCAAGGCTCATGAAACTCCCAGCTCTGAAACATCCTACCAGAATGGAATTCAGAGACAGAAAGGCAGAGAGCTAAAGCAGACATTAAGGCACATTTAGTCTGAAGAGCTGAACCCACTACTTCAGTTTTTCAACCTCCTCACACATACAAAGCCTAGAAACTATTGTGTAGGATAAAAGCAGGATTTTTTTACTATTATTATTTTCTATTTTATTTTTTTCCACCCTTATACACAAGGAGGAATTGCACTGAAAAGCAGGAAGCCCTCACAGTCACAGGCAGCACTTCTTACAATGGATCTTTAAAACCAAAGTCAACAGAGTCTATTCTGGTTGTGGCATCTACAAGAGGGCTTTGTACCAGAGGCTCCATTCTCCCCTTATTTATTACACACTATTCATCACCTCCCCACAGTCCTCCCCCTCCTAAGCTCCCCTCTGCAAATATATACATCAGCATTCGTGTAGGAAGAACCAGGAGTGTCATGCAACAACCATGGTGACCTGCATCATTTTTCCAAGGTAATCATCTCCAGTTATGGTCTGAGGCCCTAAATATCAGTTTAGGAGCTATTAAAACACACAGAAATCCTCAATAGCTCCATTTTTTATCATTCTGAATACCCTTTGCCTGGTGCATTGAGGCACTCAGTCCATAACCTTGCACTGAATGCTCTCAATGCTCCCTCTTCACAAACAATTTTACTGCCTGAAGAATATAAAAACCCCTGTAATCCTCTCATCTGTGGATTATTTTATTTTTTTTGTTAAATAACTTCTCCATTTGCATACAGTGACAATTTATTATTGTCACTGCAGTGGTAATCTGGGAGGCACCCATCTATCACAGGAATTAAGTGAAGCTTTTCAAAAGGGCAGCAAGCTTGACCTACTTACCCATAAATGTGGGGAGAGACTCAGACAACCTCTATGAACTGACAGACAAAGAAAACAAACCTATTTTTCATAAAAAATGGGGGCAGGGAAGGAGGAAAGAAAGCAGCAAACCTGAGCTATCTCCTCAGTTTTTCGTAATTTTTCTTCCCAGGTCACGGTCATCTCCTGAATCAACTTTTCTGATTCCTCCAATCGTTCTTTTAATTCTGGTGATTTCATAGCCTGCAGGAATAAAAGCAAATGAAACAAGAAAAGCTTGTTGTGCTCTGTGTTTTTTCCCTCTGCAGCCACACAGATGGGGGAATGAATAAAGGCAACATGACTCATTTTTCAAGGCACACTTAGCAGTAAGCAAAGGGGTCTTAAAAACACACATTGCACGTAAAAGCAGAATCCACCTAAAAGTTCTTTAATTAGTTACAAGTACAGATGTTAATGTGGAGTTTATGTGCTTCAACACAAACCAATTACACGATACTGGCAGCTTTGCACAAAGACACTCACACAGAAATTAATCTTATCTCTACATTCCAAGTGACTCATACCAAAACTAGTTTTGTTTTTTAAAGATCCTGCTGCTCTGGCTATGTCCCCTCAGCTGTCAAACTCTCAAAATGACGCCTCACATCTCAGTACGCTGCCATGCCACCAAAATGTTTTTATTGCTCATTTTTAAATGGCCTGATGCATTATTTTTTCTATTTCTAGGAAAAAATGCAGCTCTTCTGGTTATGCACCTCTGCATTTCTAGATGCAGTTTACAGAGTGAATACAAAAGGAAGCTTTACAATGTGCTTCTGGACACTGAAATTCAATTTTCTTGCTAATTTGCCACAGCTCTAATTTTGTCTGGTGAAATATTCAAAGGCCCATGTTCTAAATACAGACTTCCTTAAGAAGATACTCCCACAGCCACCCATCAAACACCCCAAAAACTGAAAGAGTAGCAGCATCCCCCCATCCCTGGAAATGTCCAAAGCCATGCTGGATGGAGCTGGGAGCACCCTGGGATAGTGGAAGGTGTCCCATGGCAGGGGGCTGGTCTAGAAGAGCTTTAAAAGGTCCCTTCCAACTCAAAATATTCTATGATTTTTAAACTTCCATCTCCATACTGATATTTCCTCCTCTACAAACCTTGCTCAAAAAGCCTGTGGACTTCCTCATGTCATTATTTCATTACTGCTAATGAGGAACATGGGTTTGGCTGGTTGGCATTTATGCAATACCAATTAAACAATGGGAGCATCGTCCTCCAGCATCAGACATTTCCTTACCACAAACCCAAAACTCCTCACAGGAATCCAGATCAAAGAGTGGCCTCATTACGCTGCAGTTCCTTCAAGAAAAGGAGCAAGTGCCAGGATTGGAAAATCCTGTTTTAAGACAGGAGTTTCCTCTGCCTCAAGACACAACAGTCTAGGAACTGTCAGCTGATGTGTCCTGTGTGGGCTTTTTCTGCTTTAAATACCTAAATATGGGGTAAAAGGGAGAAGGACTTTGGACAAGGGTCTGGAGGGACAAAGGGGAATGGCTTCCCATGGACAGAGGGCAGGATTGGATGGGATACTGGGAAGGAATTCCTGGCTGGGAGGGTGGTGAGGCCCTGGCACAGGGTGCCCAGAGAAGCTGTGGCTGCTCCTGGATCCCTGGAAGTGTCCAAGGCCAGGCTGGACAGGGCTTGGAGCAACCTGGGATAGTGGAAGGGGTCCCTGCCCATGGCAGGGGGGGGCACTGGATGAGCTTTAAGGTCTTTCCCAATCCAAAACCACTCCATGATTCTGTGAATTCCACACAGGAAGGGAAGTGAAGCCAAAGCAATTTCCCAAACAAAAATTCATAATACCAGCAAAAATGATCAGGGCAAAGGGGTGGACACTACCAGGGCAGAATGATGAAGCCCAGATACTCTTAAAGTTTAATTTGTCCATTTCTTTGGACAATAAGTGAGCATTTTCACACATTTCAGCTGCACAATAACCTGGGTAACTCTCCTCATTGCCTACAATGCCCAAATAAACCCCAAAGAAATGGGTCCCAGACCCACAGGCTGCTTCTCTGCTGGAAGCAGGTGAACTCCCAGCTCAGGAAGTTTAAGCTGGTGGTCTTGGCACAGACAAATTAAAACATGATGCTAATTCCAACAAAAAGACAATCAAAATGCGTGGATTATAAAAGAAAAGGGGAAAAGAGGATAATTCCATACTCTGTGAAGAGAAAGTCAACTGTCAAGTTTTGTCCTGGTTGTTCAGGAGAGAAAAGGACACTGACACCAAAAAGCAAATAAAACCCAAACCCCACAACTTGGCAACTTCTGTATCTGGAAATGAGCTTTGAAAATGTAACCTGTCATAATGAGTCAGTGCTTTTGTTCACTTCAGGAAGTTATTTATGCACATTTCTGGATGAACAATTAGATGGGCAACAAATGCAATGAACTGAAAGGAGCACAAGGCTGTGAATGTGGGGTTTGACCTTTACTGTGCAGCCTCTTAACAGCAAATTGCTCTGGCTTTTCCCTGCTCTTTGTCAATGCCACTGGGATGACTAGGGTGGGATTTTAATACTTGGGAAATGAAATATTTATTATTTCATCCTTAGGAAACACTACTTCATTACTTTGGACAGCTGCCATTATTTTGGGAGTAATACTAAAAAATGAAACAAATGGGGATTACTTGCAGCTCTCTGAGTACTGTTAAGTCTGTGGCTGATATTTTAGAGGAATTTTTAGATATTTAATATTATGATATTTAACTTGAGACACCTTAAAGAAACTGATCCACACACAGTGGATGCTTAGCACATTAGGCAGCTCAAATAAGAAGAGTCCAAAATCCACAAGTCATTTGCAGCATCACAGCCAGCATTCCCTGCATACCTCATGATGCAAATGTTGTAATCATAATTTTTCAGAACTGCAAACCACAGGGATTACATCACCATTGGTCTGTCCCTTTGGAAACAGAACTCAGAATTACACTAATTCTTGGCCTTCATCTAACATTTAGACCATGTTTCTCTTGAAATTTCACTGTAGAAGTAATCACAGAATAGGTTGGAAAAGACCTTGAAGATCACAGAGTCCGATCTATGACCTAACAGCACCTGATCAACTAATCCATGGCACTGAGTGCCACATCCAGTATTTTTTTAAACACGTCCAGGGATGGTGACTCCACCACTCCATGGGCAGCTCATTCCAATGCTCAATCACTCTTTCTTGTGAAGAATTTTTTCCTAATTTCAGCTTAAATTTCCCCTGGTGCAGCTTAAGGCTGCGTCCTCCCATCCTGTCACTGCTTGTCTGGGGAAAGAGACCGACCCCACCTGGGGCTACAACTTCCCTTCAGGGAGCTGTAGAGAGATATTGCCTAGTGCCTGTGAGAGATTTAACAGCAGCTCCAAAACGGGCAAGAAAACTTTATTTAACTAAAGTCACATCTCACAGGATGTGGTCATGCTGAATTCTTAAAATAGATCAGCAGAGCTCTGCCTAAAAATCACCCAGTTTGAACTGGAACTATCCATGCCTCCATGTCCTCTGCTTCACAGAGTAAAACCAAGAATGCTCAGCAAGGTGCTCAGCATCTCAATGAATGTCTGTGTTTCAAGATGGACACATGGAAAAATGTAAAAATGTTATATAAAGGGAGATGGAAGTATCCCTTGGACACCCTGCAACATTCCCTCATGGAATTCTGTCTTAGGTTACAAGATGTGGCTGGGGGTGTGATTCTATTGCCATCTGTTAGAGGTGGGGCAGTTATCTTCTGTTAATTGGGCAGTTTTCTTTATCTATTCCACAACCAATCCTCCTTCCAGGAGATCTCTGCTGTTAATGGGCCATTTAGTGTGACTGCATGGCTGATAAAATTCCATCATCCCATTGGGAGATGCTCCACCCAGGAGCCAAACATTCCTACCTGGCTATAATCTGAGGTTTGGAACACCACAGGCAACCTTTTCCCACTGGATTTCCAGAGGAGCAGCTTTCTTCACTGGATTCCCTGAGGAGGACCAGGCCTATCTACACCACCACTAGACCTTCAGAGGAAAACTGTACCCTTCTCCAGGAGAACCACATCTGCCACTCCAGGAGGGCTGCAGCCACCATTTAATTGGACTGCTACCAACACACTGAACAACGGGGTGTCAGTTCATATTCTGACTCTGTCAGTAGTATTTTCTTTTTGTACTATTGCATTTGTATTTTTTTTTTCATTTTCCTAGTAAAGAACTGTTACTCCTACTCCATATCTTTGCCTGAGAGCCCCTTAATTTCAAAACCCTAACAATTCAGAGGGAAGGAGTTTACATTCTCCATTTCAAGGGACTCTCCTGCCTTCCTTAGCAGACACCTGTCTTTTCAAACCAAGAGAAAATCCTTCTGTAGAACTGGCGATGCTCTACATTGTGTCAGGTCGTATTCTGACTCTGTCAGTAGTATTTTCTTTTTGTACTATTGCATTTGTATTTTTTTTCCATTTTCCTAGTAAAAAACTGCTATTCCTACTCCCGTATCCTTGCTTGAGAGCCCCTTAATTTCAAAACCATAACAATTAGGAGGGAGGGCATTTACATTTCCCATTTCAAGGGACTCTCCTGCCTTGCTTAGCAGACACCTATCTTTTCAAACCAAGACAAAATCTTTCTGCAGAGCTGGCTAAGCTCTACAGGGTCTCAGTTCATATTCTGACTCTGTCAGTAGTATTTTCTTTTTGTACTATTGCATCTGTATTTCATTTTCCTAGTAAAGAACTGTTACACCTACTCCATATCTTTGCCTGAGAGCCCCTTAATTTCAAAACCATAACAATTCAGAGGGAAGGAGTTTACATTCTCCATTTCAAGGGATGCTCCTGCCTTCCTTAGCAGACACCTGTCTTCAAACCAAGACAAAATCTTTCTGCAGAGCTGGCTAAGCTCTACAGGGTCTCAGTTCATATTCTGACTCTGTCAGTAGTATTTTCTTTTTGTACTATTGCATCTGTATTTCATTTTCCTAGTAAAGAACTGTTACTCCTACTCCATATCTTTGCCTGAGAGCCCCCTAATTTCAAAACCATAACAATTCAGAGGGAGAGTGTTTACATTTCCCATTTCAAGGTAAGCTCCTGCCTTCCTTTGCAGACACCTGTCTATCAAACCAAGACAAATTCCTTCTGTAGAGCCAGCTGAGCCTGGGGGGGGGAGTTTCTGATTTGCAAGGCTCAGGTTTGTACCTCAGCCTTGGTGAGCTGCTCCCGCAGCTTCTCCACCTCCTCGCGCAGCTCGCGGATGATGCGGGCGTTGGGGTCCTCGTTGACCACGGCGTGGTTGACGATGTTCTTGGCCCTGTCCGCGTAGCGCAGCGTCGACAGCGTCTCGTCGTAGTTGTCGGCCGCGGGGCTCACCGTGGCCACCATGGCCGTCTTGCTGTTGCCCCCAAGGCTGTCCTGGAAGGTTTGGGAGGGGTGGTTTAGAATCAATATTTTTGTTTTGGTTTGTTGGGTTAAGAGTTTAAGCCGTGCGAGTTAAGAAAAGGTTGCGATTTTCAATGTTTGCTTTTTCAAAGCTCGTTTGGGAAATGTCGTTCTTGGATTTCGGCATTCTTGGCTTTTTTATTTTCAACAGGAACCAGAAAAAGGCCCTGTTTTGGGCTTTACAGGGCTTGGTAAAGGATTCAAAGTTTTCTTTCTATGTTTTCTGCTTAGGTTTACAAACCAAAATGTAAACACTTCAGCACTGAGCTTCTCAGATGCCACTGAGGGAGCTCAGGAAAAAACATGATGAATTCAGATTATCTCATTTTAAAGACCAGAAGACAGATGTCTTCAAGAAATAAATTACTGAGATATCTGTTCATAAACAATATAGCTGATTTTACTCCTATAAACATTCAGATTGGAGCCCTTCCTTTACTCCCACTGGCACAACTCACAAATCTAAACTGAGTTATGTAAGAAATTACCCTCCTGGAATTTGGTTGAGAGAGAAGAAGGGCATGAAACAAGGAAGGAAGCAAGGAATGAAGGATTCAATTTTTTTATTGACCATAAGATTATGGTTTACAATTTCAGTCAAATATAGATACATGAAGATAAAATATTCTGGTTTAAATTGTGCAGCACTCTTTTTTTCTGTTTGGCAGTTTGGTTACTTTGGTTTGTTTGGAATTTTGGGGTGAGGTTTTTTTTGTTTGTTTGTTTGTTTTTAACCCAATATCCCTTTCTGAGACAAACCATGCTCTTAATTTTCATCTTCAATAACCCATGAAATGTAGGTCAGGCATTGCCATTAGAACAATCTGACTGCATTAGCTGCTTGTCAAACCATTTCAGTTCCAAAACACACGTGGAGCTTTCCCCAGCAATCATTAAAATGCCCCTTTAAGTATTTCCCCAAGACTCTCCTTTTGGCTGCGTGATGCCTAAACCAGTTTGACAGCAGTCAGGCTGTTGGCAGCACTTGGCTGTCCCTGGTCATGCAAAAGGGCATGGAACTCACATGAAACATAAATCTTTGTATATTTATAGTGTTCAACACAGCAGAGGCAGGTAAGTGTATTTCTACAGAAATCAGCAGCAAAGAACAGCTTGCTGACTGATCTCACCATGACTTTACTCATCCAAGGATTAGCCAGTGTTTATTCTAAATTAATCCATGGCTTGGGAGGGTCCCCTCTGTACCACAGAAATGTTTTTTTAACTGAAAACTTTAAGACTAACAGGAGCACTAATGAATCATTCCATGGGATTTCCTGGCCAAAAATTAGGAATGACAGCCTGCAACTGCAATTCCTGCTCTGCATAAAAAGCTGGAGTTTGGCAGGGAGCTGGCCAGGTACTCGCCTTCCAAATCCAACCTTAACTGTTTGCACTTTGGGAATGTCCTTCACTGCACGAATTAGCTCCAAAATAGGATGAATTCATTATTTGAATTGCAGCTCTGCTGCAGAGGCAGCTGAGAACGCTGTAACAGTGATACACCAGAACCCACAATACACCCATTATAAACTGGGCAAAGTCCCTCTTGTAGCAATTCAAGCCCAATGCCAGACTGTCTGATAAAGTTTTATGTATAAAACCCATGTGCTGATTTCACTGGTTTCTTAAATGATAAGCAAGAAAGGTGAAAAAATAGCAAATCAGCCATTCATTAGTGAAAAGAGTCTGTAAACCAGCCTGGCAAGGCTGGGCTTGCATGTGTTAGAGAGACAGAATGGAAATAAATAAGTTATTTTTAAGAATTAACTAGCTTTTTCTCCTCTAGCAGCAAGATTACTGTGAAAACAATTCAAAATGTAGAGCTCAGAAACTGTATCTTTAATAGCAGCCACCAGGCTTCTGAATAACATGGGAAAACAAGATGTTTGTACCAATACAATTTGATAAAAACCAGAAGTTACAGAACTGACAAAACTATTGTGCTCCTTGCACATAACGTGATGCCACTGCCCAAGCAATGATATTTTTCACTTTGCACTTTGTCTAAAATCCTCAACAAAATTAAGCAAAAAGTGTCAGATCTTGAGGTCTCCTGAAGTGATTTCTCAGATTTGTGGAGAGACACTCCATGACAGATATTCCTGCAGTTAGAACACATTTAGTCTGCTTTGGTATCACAATTACAAGTTGAAAGACAGGGAGAAAGCTCAGCCCACTGTCACGGACATATTTTATGAAAAATCCTTTCATTGGGATCTTTTCTCCTGAGAAGCTGAGAGGCCTCAGAAAGGAAATGTAAGCAATGATTATCTGCTGCTGTGGAATGCAACAGGTGCATCTTTGATTGGCCTCATGTGGTTGTTTTTAATTAATGGCCAATCACAGTCCAGCCGCCTCGGACTCTCTGGTCAGTCACAAGATTTTATTATCATTCCTTGCTAGCTTTCTGATGAAATCTTTTCTTCTATTCTTTTAGCATAGTTTTAATATATAATTTTCTTTTAATATAATATATATAATAAAATAATAAATCAGCCTTCAGAAAGACAGAGTCAAGATTCTCATCTCTTCCCTTGTTGGGGTTGCCTGCAATTCAACAGCCCACCATCTCATGGCTTCTCCAAACAGGGCCCTTTAAACGAATAAATCCCTTCCTTTAATTAAAAAAAAAAAAAAAAATTAAATGTTCCCCCTTTCAAAACAAAGCTTCAATGAGAGCTTGATTGTTAAAAATCCCCAAAAGCCCCCAAGCCTTGATGTTGGACACAAAGAGGGTTTGCCTGAAAGGAGGCAGAACAAAAGTGGGCTCCCGTTCCTGCGCCGCGTCCGGCCGGCGGCACCGTGGCCACAATGCCTCAGACAGGTGCTGAACAGGAATTGCAGTCTGCTCCCTGGATTTGTTTAGAAATGGAGCAGCAGAACTAATTCCAACAAGGCTGGAAATTCATCAGGGAGGTTTCCACCCTGCTGCAGCCACATCAGGAACCCAGAGTGCATCGGAGTGAAGTGAAGCTGTGCAGTGGCTTTGTCGCCAAATTGCAAAGAGCCAAAAAAATAATTTGTTTCTTCTAAATGAGAGTAAAAACTCAGTGTAAATATAGAGAGGCAAGGATGTATTTAAACACTGATAAACCCTCAGTGCAAGAACACTGTGCTGTGAGAACTTGTTTTGCTCAGACACTGTTTGTGTTGTGCCATTTAGATTTTTAAGTGGCCATTTGATGTCCAGATCTGTTAGGGATAAATAATTTCACAAGTCAGGCTAAAAGGTTCATTAAAAGGCAGCACTGAGTAAAATGAAGGTTTGTGTGTCAAGAGGTTACAGGAGCAGGGATTTTGTTTTACTTAAGCATTGTTTTCAAACCTCTGCAAGGAAAAATGTGATTTTTTTAATCTCTACACTTCTGTACAATGTGCAAGTCACTTTGTCTTTTTCTTTCCACGCAGTTAAATCCCAGGGATATGAAATTTAAACAACACTTAAAAACATTGCTAAGAAAGGATGGGGAAGCCAAGACAACAAAGTATAGTCAGAGCACCTACAAAAAAATAAGAGGACAAAGAGAGGCTGGTGATGCCACAAATCAGTTTCTTCTCAGATCGTTTCTTTCTAACAGTAAGTATCTCAATTGCTCCTGGATAATAACTAAATTGAGCACGAGGGGAAAAAAATTGACTCATATAGATCTCATATTTAACAATTTGGGTTTCTTCATTTAAACTGTACAGATGTTCATCCAAGTGCCACCATGAAACACTCCTTTTCCCCCCCAAAAAAGACCAAATAAGAGTCCTGTGCAGTTCAGAAAATGATTTAACTGCTCATTTCACATGAACAGCATCTCTGAAGTCTCCTGACCTGTTCCTCAGACTGTAACTGGGATAATGCTCTCCAATTATACTCTGCTGACAAAAGTAAAATATCTTAACAATTAAATTAGACAATTAGGAAAAGGTAATTGTCTTAATCAACATCTTCAGAGCTTAGCATACCAGGATGTAAAATCAGCTGTATGCAGAAATAACCCAAATTAAATTAGCCCCAAGGTAGTGTGTGAAGCTGTACTTACACTGACCCATAAAATATACACTGCTTTTAATTTTATTTTTGAAGCTCCTTAATCCTTAGGCCATTGCAGGTCAGCAGAAGACACATATTTAGTCTGCAGAGACATTAATGGCTTACATCCAGCTCATTTTCCAAAGACAATTATGGTTAACATCAAACCCAGAAAATGAGGCAAAAAGCACAGAATTCTGATTTCATTCAATGAGACTCTTCTCCCCCTTTCCTCTCTTTTATTTAACTTTAAAAAAGAAGATTAAAAAAAAAAACAAACTTACTTTAAGTAACCAAGTGAGCACAGAATCACGATATGGAACAAATTTGTTCTTGTTCTTGCCAGCAGCCTGATCTGCCAGGGCAGAAATAACCAGCCCCAGAGTTGTGAGGGACCTGCCCAGAGAACACAAACAGTCATTAAAAAGGGTAAGTATTCATAAGTCAAATGCATATTTAGACAGTGACTTCCTCTCTGAAAACATGCTCTGAGGAAAAAATTCCTAGTTTAATTTTGATCATGCTTTCTTCACAAAAGCACCACTCTTATTTTTTTCAGTATGTTTTCAGTCTTAATAATCAGGTCTTCACAATGAAATTCATGGCAGCTGCGGGAACACAAATAGTTTTTAAAAAGATGGAGATCTTATTCCCATATCTAAGAGCACTGCATGTCAGAAGGAGAAATAGAGAGAAGGAAAGGAGAAAGATTGACTACAGGAGCTTTGTAGAGAGAAGAAAATGAGAAAATTCACTACAGGAGCTTCAGACTGTTTTACAAGTAGGCTGTATTTAGCAGGAAATGGTGATGAAAAAAGGAAAACAAACAATTTCAAAGTCTTACTTGTTAATGTTGCTTCCTTCTTTCAGCCTGTCTCCTGCAGCACCAGTTTTAGTTGCCCTTTCACTACCTGCCAAGTCCACCAGGCTGAGCTTGCCCACCTTCTCACCTGATGTCTGGGGAAGGAACCAGAGAACAGCCCCTGTTAGGTCACTTCAACCAAGTTACACTGTTTAATGTACTTTACAACAGCAATCAAACTTCATTTTTGGTGTAAACTCTTGGTCCAACCCTTCTGAGAAAGCTGGATTTGAACAGTGCCCTGTGCTAAGTCACTACCTGCTGCTTCAGAAACAACAGTGAAGTCAGGTACTCTGGTATTTTCAAATATCTCAGAAATCTCCAGAGGAGAGCACACTAATGAAGTGCTGAACCATGAAAAATTATGGCAAGGAAGTCACAAGCAGAGACATGAGGTTCACAATCCCATCTCAAAAACAGTCTCCTAAAATCCTCAGATTTTATACCAGAGTTTCTTCTCTTTTTCAGTGATCAGGAATGAACCTGACAAGAAGCATGTTATAATTTACATAAATTATCACAATTGCAAAGTCTCCTTTATCCTCATCAGCCTCCTGGAACACAATCACAGCTATGTGAGTATTTAAACCTGTAATGTACATTTTTGTTACAAATCCTTTCTCCTCATTTGACCCAAAATTACATTCTGAAACACTCCATGAACCCCCTAAATCAATTTGAAATGGAAGAGCCAACTGTCTTTGGGAACAGCTTGCTCACATCATGCTCTTCTGCAGCACCTGCACCTCCAGCACCCCAGGATCCCAAATACAAAGTGCTGCATCCCCATAAATGAACGGGATAATTAAAATCAGTAAGCTCTCAAAAATCACACCCTAAACCTATCAAAACATGACGTGATCACAGAATGTGCCATTTCCAGGACTGAAAGGACCAGCAGATGGGAGAACAGGGAAATCTGTTGCGGAAGTTCACACAGGGGTCACTGGAAGGTGCAGAGAACACGGACAGTCACAAGCACTCTGCATCCAGGCTGAGCAGGACCACACAAAAACCAGGTATGAAAAGCATGTACAAGAGCCACAGCAAAACTGGAATGACAAATTAGGGAAAAATAAAAAAAAAAATCAGCACAGTATGATGCTGGTTTGAAGTGCAAAGGGGAAAAAATCCAAATAAAGAATGAGGAAAATTGCGTGGATAAGAAGATTGGTGAAAATTGAGAAATTAGGACAAAAAAAGCCCAAATTCTCATTATGCTTTCCAATATTTAGGCTCAGATTTGCTCTGTGGACACTCAAAATTTCTCCAGGACTTTGAAAACACTAAAGAATTATCCAAGCACAGAATTTAACAATGAAGTTTAAAGATACTTCTTTCAATTCCAGTTTATCACCATTTTCTATGAGGGACTAAATAATATTGACATAATGTATTTCATGCACCCCTCCAAGGCATATTTAAGTATAAGGCAACATAAATTAAAATATTTGCAGCTTTAAATGCTTTATCAATATTTAATATTTACACATAAAAGCATTAATGCCATTCAATGCAAAATATTTAAAAGTGGCATTTTTTTCAATTTAGAAGTTGATAATTTAAACAAATTTGCATTAATTTAGCAAGCTGGTAATTTATATCAATTTGCATTAAATAACCGCAAGTATACATTTGGAGATCCATTTGGATCACCAAATGTACACTCAGGTGTATTTCTATTTTTCACCTATTTTATGTTTAGCCTGTACTACAAACTGCTGCTTCCAAAGAAGTGTTTCTTTTCCTGTGAAATAGATTAAAGCAAGAGACACGTCCCAGCCTGACATTCGGAGCTTGCAGCTGGATTTTCTTACCCCTGATTGCACATCATAGAGGGTGTGGGTGAGGATGATCTTGAAGACTGCATGGGACCGACTGCTCTCCTCGTTCATGTTGGTGGCAGCCACTGTCCGAGATTTGTTGCCCTCAGACATCAAGGACTCGATGTCCTAAATACAATTTTCACAGCCATGAGCATATCTGCATGGACATCCTTTTCAATCACCTCCAAAAATCACCTCATCTTGGTCAAATACAGCATTTTCTTGATAAGCCTCCCATTTGTTTATTCAGAAAAATGTGAGGGAAAAAAAAAATCAGTTTTTTGACTCTAGAAACTCCACACTGTCATGATTTCACCCACTCCTCAACCTTGATATTAAATTATCAACAAAAACAATACACCTGGCTGCACATAGCAACACTCAAAAGCAGAGAAAGAAGTGAGGAACAGTAATATGTGTTTGAACCCTGTCCCATTTTAGCTTCAAGTTGTCATGGTCTGAGGATCTGGAATACTGACAGAAGGCTCAGAGGTTTATAAAAGAGAACCACACTGAAAAGGACATTATATTCCTCCAAATTTTAAAGAGTTTATTAAGTGCTTTCATCTGTTGTGATGCTTGAGAAAGGTGCAGCTCCCCTGCTTTGGGGCTTCACAGCAATTGTGTAAAATAGTTAAAACCTTGGGGTCTTGGGCTAAACTTCAATTTCTGCATCTCTAGTGGGTGATGCTAAAACAACTCAAATAAACAGTCAAACAAAGGACCACCACAGACCACTGGCTCCAAATTCTGGATTACAGAAAGCTGCTGGGCAACATGGAAAGGCAAAGCATGAAATGTGCCCTGTCTTAGCAGAAACCACCATGGAGAGCTGGATGAACACCTGGAGAAACTGCAATTGCGCTGTTTTCATATTCTGGTTAAGCTGACAGACTCCATCCCATATTTATCCATTTTCACCACAGTAAGTCAAAGCTCCTTAAAAAACAGGGCATTTTGTGAATGCACATATAAACATTTACTGTCCTGCAAGCCAGTTTCATGTGATGCTCTCAAGTATTTGCTTGGTAAACAACCATTAGTTCATAATTCCAGCGTGTGCTACTGGGAAGGGAAGTTACTGAGTAGAGCACGACAGGCAAAAAGTGACACAGTGGGGCACTGAGAGCCTGTCTCTGCTTAATCCTGGGCCTGTCATTAATCACAGAACACTTTCTCATGACAGTCTGCACTCATCTTAATGCTGAGAGGAAATCTGTTCCATCCAACAGCTGAATTACTTCCAGAATTACTGAGCAGCACAAGATGAAGGGAGTTTCTGCTCTCAGCCCTGCTCTCCCCAGGGATCACATCACAACAATCTGCAGCTCTCTTGCTCTAAGATTACTGATAAGGAGCATTTTAGTAGTTCTGCCCAGCTTAAGGGACAGCACCTGGTGGTTTAGGATGTGAAGATAAGCCTTTCATAAAGTTGATCCTTACCTTGTAGCTAGCAACAGCTAGTTTGGATAGGCCATCTACGTAAGGGCCATAAACACTGTGTTCTCTAACCTTTAATGACTGACGGCTTCTGGTTGGGGGAAAAAAAAGGGATTTATAAGCACATGACTGACTTAAGACAACATTTACACAAAGTCCATTTCTCACTGACACATCTCAAACAGGATGGTCTCACAAATACCCACTGAAGCACAGAGCAAGGGGCAGAATGCAAACACAAAAAAAGCTTTATAACACATAAAAAGCTGACACAGACAGTGTTGTCACTTCACAAAAGGTACATTTACTCCAGGCTTTTAGTCTTGCTACTTTATTTTGATTTATAATGAGGAGATGCTGAGATCAGGAAGCAGCAAAAGCCATCCTAGGCAAATGTTTTAGATGGGATCCATTAAGGCAAACTGGTTATGTAAAGGAAGAGTGTAGGACAAATTGTACAGTGCCATTCACACACACATTCCTCACCCTTTGGGGTCAAGGAGATCTCTGACTTTCTCATTGTAAATCTCCATGTAGGATACTTCCACTTTGAAACTCTGCTCTTCATTTTCTTCTTTCTGTGCTCTTTCAAAGAGTCCACTGCAAAGTCTAGGGATTAATCCAGGCTGATCAGCAGTACCCATCATGGTGTAGGATTTTCCAGACCCTGTTTGAGGGAAGCTGTGATTAGAGAACATGCAACAAAATTTCCTGCTGCACAGAATATTGATAGGAAATAAAAGAGCTTAAATTTTTTTTTCTTAATTTCAGTGAAAGATATTTTTTTCAGTTTTCTGCTTTAAAGTAACCCAAACACCACTGAGCTAAAGATTATTTTAATTAAAAGGAAAAGGAAAACAAGAAATTTGGTTCAGAGTGATGGAGAACTTTTAGGTAGATACAGCCTTACTGCAGATGACAAGCCACTAATGAGAAAACTCTTCATATTACTCTTTAAATATTACATTAAAATGACAATTCAAGATTATTTTAAGCACAGAGGCAGAAAATCTGAGCAATGCTCTGAGCTCAAGGACGATCACGGTCATGCCAACGATTATCATATGAAGTGTGAGAAATAAGGGTAGCCAGCAGCAACAAAACCTTACTTCTCGTCCTGCCCACCTCATATCTGATGTTACAAAAGAGGAAAACATTTCTTATCTACATTAGAAGGTATTTCTCCTCCAACAATGTCACAAGAGCTGTGGAAAGAACCAGAACACAACACCTTTGCAGGGAACACTTCTCCCTGACTCTGGGACTCACCTGTTTGCCCATAGGCAAAGATACAAGCATTGTAGCCTTCAAAGGCATTCTGAAGAATATTCTCTCCAAGGCACTTGAAAACAACATCTTGACCTAGAAAACAGAACACACAAGCCAACACTGTAACACAGCAAGAGCTTTTTGTCCCTCGATTTGAATTCTTTGACAATTAGGTAGAAGCTGTGAGGGTTTTCCTGCTGTTGCTGCCTAAATCACATCCAGTGCTTGCTCCCTGGAAAGGAGCAGAAGATGTGCTCCAGATTTATGCTGCTGTATAAATTAAGGGCTGGGATTATCATGGATATACCTGGATGTGCTTAAAGCAAATATCCTATCAAGGTTCATACTCATAAGTTTTATCAGCAGAGAATCTATGACCAACTGCAGAATTTAATCTGCTGGGGAAATGACACCTCCTCAAAATATACTCAAGCTGTATATTTTAATGACAGTCAGTTGATTTTAATCCAAGGGAATCAGCAGAGCACTGGAAAAATTTACTGTGTAAGATATTGGATAATACCATGAGGAGATTTTTGCAGAGAAGGAATCACTAGTATGTGGAAGATATGGACATTCACAGGGTATTTTGTACTGGCAAAAAGTAAGGTGTAACATTTCTTTTGTAACTGAACTTTCAACTTTTTGGATAATTTTCCAAGCAGAGGAAGGAAGGCTTAAAATATCTGGGTAGTAACTTCTTGAACAAAATCTATTTTCAGAATTAATTTTATAACCAGAAAAACTCAAGTCTGAACAAGGCATGACAGAATTTTATGGACTGAAAAGTCCTCTCAAATAATGTTCCTTTAAGCTCTTCCTTTCTCTCATTGAAGTTCCTATCTTTACAGCCAAATCCATGCTAAATTCCCCATCAAAAGCACCAAGAGTTGTGCCAGGCTCAGCTGGGGTAACACCTCCACTGTATAACAGGCCAAAATATCAGTTATACAGGCACCACCTTTAGTTTGAGAAACAAATTAGGTAATATTCCTATGTAATTTGTATGGCTGAAAGTGTCACATTTTTCTCAGTGCCTTAATAAACGATTATGCATTAAGTTATTTGTAAAAGAAATTAAAAAGAAGTGTATTTGTATTTGATTCTTCTTATGATTTCTATGCAATACATTTTAAGTTCAATTGATCCTAAATTTTAAAGGATAACAACTATGAAAGGAATAAATTATAGGAGTGGTAAGTCCAGTTCATATTTTACCATAACTATTTGCCAAAATGCATTATAATAATACATAGAAAACTTTTATGAAAACTTTTAATGAGTACATTACACATTCTCACTAAAACATCTGAATTCACATAAACTTAAATGAAATTAGGCTTTATTAATATTCCTTTATTAGTTTTTACTATGATGCCAAACTCCCATCAGCACTGAAAAACATGAAATTACACATAACAATGCTCCTCAAAAGAAATAAATGGGTTTGATGCATTTAAAATTATGGAGCTGGAGCAGTATTTTAAATAAAGCTGTAAACAGGAGTAAAGCATCTTTGTGCTGGGTTTCTCCACTCTCTGCACTGCAAAGGGGTGGCATTGCCCATTGTCATCTTTAGAGAAAAGAAACTGGAATGATTGAAGATTTTCCTTTTTTTGACAGCAGCCAGTCATAGAAGGGACAGCACTTTGTGCCATATGGCCTGTGCCCTGCAGCAAGGACTGTATTTTAATCAGATCATTCCCACTTGGAGACAGCCAAGCCACGGTAAATATTATTACCTGCGTATTTTTCTTTGACAGATTCATCCATAGACCAAAAGCAGTGATCATATGCAAACACCTGCAGGGAAACAACCAGGACACCTCAGAACAGCTACTGCCAAATCCAACACGTTATTCACATTCTGACATTCTGAACTCAACACATTCCCGCTGAATTCCTTATTTTCCAGGAGTTTGAAGCCTAAACAAACACTTCATTTTCCTGTATGCTTTTATTTTTTCCTTGTTTCCATTTGTTCCTTTCCGTGCCAACCCTACTCCCCACTCTCCATGTGCCAACCCAGTGGATGTCAAGGACCTCTCAATTTCTCCCTCCAAACCCATCCCTGCAATGCATTTTTCACCAGAGTTTCTCTTTTGCAAACTGACAGATGTCCTCTAGCTCTTTCTGCCTCCCATCTCCCCATGCCTCTTGTCTGCATAAATTAAAAACAAGCCTTAGGGTAGGAAGCTCTTTCCATACAAGAGGAGTACGTATTTATTTACATTCCATGACAAACCAAAGCAGTCATCAAACTCTAATATTTGCAAAGAATAATAGAAAGCAAATCAGTTTTATCATGAAAAGAGCAACACTATAATATTTTTAATAGAAAACTTTCAATGTTGCCATAATTCCATTGAAAGGTCCACAGGCACCTTTCGACCTGAAATAATACAATGTGTATTTTGGGACAGATGTTTGCAAAAACAGCTCCCCTGGGTATGTATCTGCAAGGAGAAATATTAATTAGGGTAATGTCTGACCTACATCCACAAAATTTATTCTGCAGGATGTAGGAAAAGGGAAGTGCAATGTGGGGCTCTCTGGCTCTGGATTTCCCCTCTAAGCTTAATGGAAGCTTTGGATGTCCTGCATTGTTACACTGCTGACTACCAACATTTACAAAAATGCTTAACATAGCAAAATCCTTGAAATTGAAATAATTTATCTTCAAAAATACATTGTTTCCCCCTCCATACTACACTGATGTACCAACATAAAGAGATAAAGTAGTTATTTAATATCCTTTAACTGAGGAAACAACAGCTTGTGTATTAAAAATTATGGTGCTCTATTTTTCTTTTCACTTTGAATTCATTTTAAAGCTAAACATATTATTAATGCATCCCAAGCCTTCAGAACATTTAATAAAACATTGGCTGTATGAGCACAACCATGGAGCTGAACCCTGATCTGCCAGGGCAGAGTCTTCAGAACAAGCACCAAGTCACGGGACCATAAAAACAAAACGAGTTTGCTTTAACACAAATACCAGAAAATGCTTTTAAAAAGCCCACAAAGAACAAATATCCTCCATTCAGAGTCTGCAGTGCTGAGTGTGGATGTTCTCATTTGTTCCTCTGACTCATTTCTTGGCACAGGCTGTACAGAGCATTTCTGCAGCAAGGAGATGCTTCGAGTTTCTTACTCAGCAGCTGATCAGCAACAGAGCTCTGCAAAATGCTTTTAATATTTGGATAACCCAAGAGAGAGCAAGTGATAGGACAACTCCCACACACTGATAAAAGCCCTTACCTTTGGGTGAGCTCTGCTGTTCCCCAATGCATCAGGAGTGGAAAGGATTTGGTACAAGGTCAGGGGAAGAAAAAAAAAGACAAAAGAAAAACAAGGACTGTTAGTTGTCATGATTTCAGCTTAATTGTGCTATCATTAATCATTGGAATGCTGTATTAAAAGTTCATTTCTCTCCTCAGATCTCTCTTTGCTTACAGACCCCAAAGTCATTTTATAAACCCTTTCAGGGGCATGATTTGGGATGCTGCTCGAGTCGATTTAAAATTCAAAGCCACCGATTTTCCTCATGCTGCACGTCTTTCTCATTCTCTCACGGGTTTATTTTTCTTGTGACACCTCTCCCTCTCTCTGGGTGTCACTACCTCTTAAAGTACCCAAGCAACATTAAAATTTCCAAAACCACTTGAACAAGAACTTCAGGAGTGTTATTCAAGAGGAAATTTCAGAGCCCAGCCCCTGGGCTTGCCCAACCCAGCTCTCTCTGGTTGCTGGGACAGCAGAGCAAACATTTGCTTCCCCAAAAGAATGAGCAGAGAACAGCAATTCTTCTACTCTGTTATGTGCAGAATTTAAAAGTTTGGGGGTTTTTGTTTGTTTGTTTTTAAGCAAGCACAAAACTACTGGAGTGACCTTTAAAATACCAGCACGGCCCCAGTGGATGACTGCAGGTTATGCAGCCTCCCCACATCAGAGGCTGGAGAAAAGCAGTAAACACACAACATGTCACTGATATTCCCCTTGTCCTGGACCTTCCAAATGACATTAGCAAACTCTTGACATCAGCAACGAGTAAAGTCTTGTGACAAGCAACACTGATTTCTTTTGAACAGAGCAGGGAAAAGACATAGGAGCCATACTCAGAGCTCCTGCTGCTCAGAGGGCTTGAGAAGCAAGTTTAAAAACAGTAATTTCTGAGCACTGTCTCTCAAAACCAATTATTTATTACACAAATCCATCACTTCTTTTTGCTCGTGCCTGGATCTGCTGTATCTGTTTGAGAGAACAGGAATGACAGACACTTGGGAGAGCAGGATGATGATTTAAGTCAAGGTCACCCCGTGTCATGGGGTCATCCAAGTCAGCAATGATAACATGACCCCCTTTCCTCTGCCATCTGGCTTAGTTGAAATAAAGGCTCTCCCAAAGTCCTGGTAGCCAGCTTGGTGTGGACTCTAGGCTGTTGCTCCTGGGTGGATTTTATTGAGGGAACCTCCTTCACTTGGGCTTTGATCCAGTCACAGGAGACTCCAGAGAGCCCCTCTGGATCCCCTCAGAGAGACAGAGGAGCATTTTCATGGCTTTCTGTGCTCTGAAATGCTCATGGAGCACTTTGCTGCAGGACTTCACTGGAAACTGCCTTTAGAGGAGCTCTGCTTACAGGGCAGGTTAATTACTATTCCTACAAAAACGTTCTCCTTGTGAAAACAAAGGGAGCAGCAAGCCTGGATTCAGAGTCTGAGTTTAGCACTCAGAGATGTGACACAGCCCTGCTCACATTCTCCAGCCCAATTCCAAGGCAGGATTATATTGCAACAACCCAGCTGATCTGCCCAGCCCTCAATATAGGGCATATTATTGAGTATTTGGGTTAAAGCAGCCATAAGGATATAATCTGAGAAGTTCTATCACAGATACAATTTTAAGATTATGGATTACACAGGGCTATGTATCATCAAGCTTAAGACCTTTAGTCTGAGCTAAGTATCTCATTTTCGGAAGGGCTGCACAAACACACAAACCCAGGTCTTGGGTCTTGCTTAATCCAAATGTGAGGGAACAGAATCCTCACAAAACCCAGAGTGTGCAGCATTTGGGACACAGCACAGCTACCCAGAGCTGCAGCTTGTGTCATGTACTTTTGACCACAAAGACAATAAATGGGACAAATGTTTCCCCAAGGAAAGCATTAAGGGTGCAGCCTGCATCACTGTGCTGTGAACATATGAGCCCATTAATGCTGCAGCTGCATGCTGGGCCCAGAAACCCATGAAAAGATTTTTAGCCTGATGCAAAATCCCCTGGGAATTGAATAGATGGGGAAATAGAGCACCCACAGCAGCCTGCCTGGCCGCAAGGAAACACTGGGTGTTCGCACCCAAGTGCTCCTGTCCATCCCAGAGGTGAGGAAAAGGTAAATACCAAGAACAACACCACCCACACAGCAGGGAAGGATCTCCTGCAACAAAACACGACAGGAACCTTGTGTGCCAAGAACAGGGAGGTGACTTTCCCCCTCTGCTCTTGCCAAACCCCACCTGGAATGCTGCACACAGTTCTGGTGTCCCCAGCACGGGAAGGACATGGAACTGGTGGAGCAAGTCCAGAGGAGGCCATGAGGTTCGTAAGAGGACTGAAGCACCTCCCCTAAGGAGACAGGCTGGGGAATTTCAGGCTGTTCAGACTGGAAAAGGTTGTGTGGAGACCTCACAGCACCTTCCAGTGTTGGAAGGGTGACAGGGAAGGTGGAGAGGGACTGTTCATCAGGAACTGGAGTGACAGGACAAGGGAGAATGGGTTCAAACTGGAAGAGGGGAAATTTAGGTGAGATACCTGGAAAGAATTGTTCCTCATGAGGGTGGGGAGGCCCTGGCACAGAGAAGCTTCCAGGGGTGAAGCAGCCACAGCTTCTCTGGGCACCCTGTGCCAGGGCCTCACCACCTTCCCACCCAACAATTCCTTCCCAAATTCCCATCCATCCCTGCCCTCTGGCAGTGGGAAGCCATTCCCTGGGTCCTGTCCCTCCATCCCTTGTCCTAAATATCTCTCCATCCCCAAGGATGCTGCTATTTGAGGTGCAGGCAGCTCCTCGGCCAACAGCCAAAAATTCCCATCTATCTCAGAAACAGCAGAAGCATCCCAGGCAGGGAGGGAAAACTTATCTTTTATCCACTGAAGGATGTCACTGAGATGCTTCCAGCTACTTGTTTTCACTTGTCTGACAGGACAAGTCTGACAGGACTTTGCAAACTCCCTTCTCTTATCTCTTCTCAGTTCAATGTCAAACAGAAGTAGAGGGAATTTAATGCATCTAATTTAATTCTGAAATTAAAAAAGGAGGAAGACGACTCCAAAACAACATCCTACATTTAACAGTATTTTATTTACTCCAGGGAATTGCAACGAGATGATCTTTAAGTTCTTTTCAACTCAAATAATTTGGTGATTTCATGAATATAAATGCTGTTTTGAGAGTGAATGAAGAACTTGGAGCTTTGGTAGTAATTTCTGTTTAAACTATCTCTTACACAGTGTAAATGTGTCCCGATCCAGCTTCTTGATCAGGACACACTTGCTTTTCTATGAGAATTCTTGTGGTTCCACAGATCTGAAGCACAATGTGAAAATATGAATAAAATCAGAGAAGGTCCCAGCTGAAACCACCAGTGCATATGCAATACCACTACTGCTTCAGTTTTTTAACAGAATAATTAAATTACATATTCAAACACAATAAACTGTTCAACCATAGTTAATAGAGGCATTTTAGTAACACCCAGTCTTTCCATGTTCAGAAGGGAGGGAGGAAGGTTTCGTAAGCCTACATGTATTTCAGATTGGGCAAATGATGAGGGGGAAAACACCCCAGCAAAGGAGCAGAGGTGAACCCTGGCTGGGGAGAGGAGAGCAGAGCTCAGCCCTTATCTCTTCTGTCTGGCTGACCCCCCAGCTCAGAGATAGCAGCCAGCTGGCAAATCAGCACATGCTCTAAATCAGTCACAGCACATCTCCCTTCTCGTCTAAATCAGAAACTGGCAGATGGGGCAAAGGGAGGAGAAAGGTGGGAGGTGGCAAGGCAGGAAGCAGGGGAAAGAGCTCCAGAAGCTCTAGGACAGGAGCTGACATGCCAAACATGGGTTTTCTTCTCAGTATTTTTTTAAAAAAGAACATTTCCTATGGCAGCAGCAACTGCAACATCCAAACTGCACATTTGAGTGATGCTGCCAAGTGGCACAAGGCTATGCTGGGTTTATGGAATTGAAACATAACATTTTGTCATTTTCAGAAGTTTTCTGGACTAGCAAAATATAATACAAATTTGAGGGTTAGAAAAAAGAAAAAAGGCAACAATTCCAATTATGAATCAGGAAACTCTATTGCTTTCCACTTTCAATCTTCCATAAGCATTGCAAAAACAACCATATCAAATTCCAGTGTAATCAGTGCTATTCTATGCCCTTCTGCAGAAACTGTCCAGCACAAACACCAGAAAGCAGCTAAAAATGCAACTAGAAAAAGAAACTGATGGGGAAAAATTCCTTGGGGTTTACAAGGGTAAAGGTGTCAGTGTCCCCCCAGAGACCACTCTGTAAGGCCACATCCTTATGTTCCCAGCTGGCCTAAAAAAATATTATTATTAAAAATAAAGTTGATGTGATGTGTAACAGTAATTTACTCTTTGGATGCAGTCATTCTGGAATTCTGGTATTTTTTTATTAAGTTGTAGCAGGTAGAAGCTGTACAATAACTATCCTAAGTTCTGACAGGCACAACAGCATCATTTACCAATATTCCCTGAAATCAAAGAATGAAAGTTACATTGGGCAGAGTTTGTCATCCCCTCAAATCTTTCCTTCCTTTCTTTCCTTGGTTAAGTATGGCTCAAAACAGCACTGGCATGAAAAACCCTGAAGCACAATTTCTTTTGTGGCTCCTTGTCTTGGTTTGAAAAGATTGGTGCTTGTTCAGGAAGGTAGGAGCTTCCCTTCAAATGGAGAATGTAAATCCCCTCTCTCTGAATTATTATCATTTTGAAATTAAGAGGTTCTTAGGTAAAGATATGGGAGTAGGAATAACAGTTCTTTACTAGGGAAAAAAAATAGAAATGTAGTACTACAAAACAACACTGACAGAGTGAGAATACAACCTGACACCCCGTGGGTCAGGGTGTTGGTAGCAGTCTGATTAAGTGGTGGCTGCAGTGTTCTTGGAGTGGTAGATGTGGTTCTGTTGAGGCAGTGATCTTGTAGAAGGGTGGAAGTGTTCTTCTGAAGGTCTAGTGCTGGTGTAGATGAGCCTGGTCTTTTTCTGGGAATTTAGTGGAAAAGAAAATTGTTCTTTTGGGAAACTAGTGGAAAAGGCTGCTGTGGTGTTCCAAACCTCAGATTATATCCAGGTAGGAATGCTTGGCTCCTCTACCTGGGTGGAGCATCTCCCAGTAGGATGATGGAATTTTATCAGCCATGCAGTGACACTCAATGACCCATGAACAGCAGAGATCTCCTGGAGGGAGGATTGGTTGTGGAAGAGATAAGGAAAACTGCTCAATTAACAGAAGATAACTGCCCCACCTCTAACAGATGGTAAATAGAATACACACCCCCAGCCACATCTTACAACCAAAGACACTCCTGTACAGTGTTTTATGGAATCACAGAATGGCTGGTTTGGGTTGGAAAGGACCTTAAAGATCATCCCACTGCAATCCTGTGCCCCTGGCAGTGACACCTTCCTCTGGAATGAAAGGTGTTTTCCCTTGCTCCGTCTCACTCACCAGCCATGAGCTTCCCTAATCAGACACAGCAGAGCCAGGAGCACCTCAGGAACATCAAATATCCCATTTCCAACACCTCAGCACTGAGCTTTGCTAAGCAAATGAGGCTCTGTTTGAAGAGCAGGGGGTTAGAACATAATGAATTTCATGGACTGAAGGGTTTCTCAAGAAAACTCATCCTTCAAACAAGGCTTTTGGGTCTTGAGTGTTTGGGCACTGCCCAGGCTCCCCAGGGAATGGTCACAGCCCCGAGGCTGCCAGAGCTCCATGAGTGTTTGGACAAGTCTCTCATGGATGCACAGGGTGGGATGGTTGGGGTGTTTGTGCAGGGCCACAAATTAGATTAATAATCCTGGTGGGTCCCTTCCAGCTCAGGATTTTCAATAATTTTATGGCCCCTGGCCATATCTCAGAGGCCAAATATAGGGTGCAGAGAAGTGGAATTTCAAAGGAGGTGCTTTCATTGCCTCAGCATTAGACACCTGCCTGGACAGGAGATGGGATTTAACAACCCAGAGTCTTTTATTCTGAACAAACTGGGCTTATGATGTCCAAGTTTCCCTATTCTTTGCTGCAGGACCTTCCTAGAGCAGAGAAGCTGATAAGTGGTGTGGGAATTACTGAAGAGCTCCAGCACCAGACAGTCTCAAGGTATTGCAACATACGCAAAGGAGGCACCAAAAAAACAAACAAACAAACAAAAACAAAAACCAACCAACCAACCAAACAAACAACCTCCTTGGATTTGTTTGAAGTTTGGGAGCCCAGTTATCTTTCTGAAGCAGATCCTTTAGTTGGTAGCTTGTGTGGGTTTTGTTTGGTTTTTTTTTTTCCTGTGTGAATATAGGACTCAGAATGAAGTATTTTTAAGAGCCAGAACTGCAATGGTCAGAGTTTTATTGTTTAAATTTCAGCTGCAGAATTTCTTTCATGGCACAAAAAAGCTCCAGCCAATGGTGAAATAAAATATAGAGAATAAATTTAATGATTTTACTAACACAGATATAACCAAAAGGCAGCAGTATGATAGCAGGTAACAAAAATTAGAATTTTTAGAGAAGCTGTTTCCTCTCCTTCTGCATATCAGACAAATACAACTTGCAATTCATTTTGCTGCTGCCAGGTATATACAATGAGAGGAAATGTCAACTGAATCAAGTCTGATCACTTCAAGCTTATCCTATGATACTCAGAAATCCATTTTCACAGAAGGTTTCAAATTGCAAAGTGCCTAAGGCTGCTGGGTTTCACAATTGTTTAGCAGTTTATAAATATTTTTACCCCATTTTTACATTCAGGCTAAGTGGTACCAAAAGGCTGAGGCACACCAAACTCCAATTTTTGATCACATCCTGCAATTAATATTTTTCTAACAGAGCCTCATCTTTACTTCCATGGCAATACTGAATTCTTTGGGAAAAAACCACACTGCCCTATTTGAGCAAAAGAATTTTTTTGCAATCAGAAACAGCCTCTTTAAAACAAAATCCCCAAATACATTTAAAAAAAACCCAAAACTGTGAAAGAGCATACACAGTTCAAAGCCTAAACTTGTGCAGCTAAAAGGAACAAAGGTAATCACTGTTCCTTGGAAAATTCCTCCAGTGCTCCAAGGCATTCCAGGCGTAGTTGGCGGTTACTTAGTTTCTACTGACAAAACTAATTTTTGCCAGCTCACTCAAAACAATAAAAAAAAAAAAAGCCCCAAACCCCAAGAACTCTGGTTGAGCAGCAGCTTTGTGGGTTTGGGGTATTTTGTACTTGGAGCTAAATTTTCTGTATTGTTGGTACAATAATCTGCTTAGTCCTGACCACATTCAAGCGGTGCATGGATCCCATAAAGCTGGTGTTATGACAAGGGGATTACAACTTTATCCTTTTGTTTGTAAATACTCAGATGTCAGGATACTATTGTGCTCTAGAGAATGTTTGGTGAACAGCCAGTCCCCGTACTTTCAATTACTATTGTGAATTACAGTATTTTTTAATCAAGTGGGCTGTAGCTACCTTTATATAGCCATGTGAGGGAGGGAAAGA
>NW_005054377.1:3446380-3467351 GCF_000277835.1 Geospiza fortis | reverse complement strand
CAGCTTTTTAACTCCTTTAGGAAATCCTAAATGGAAAATGATGGCAGGTGGAGCAGCATGTACAGGAAAATACACAATATATGGTAATCTTGTTCTACAGCATCAACAAACTCAGCATTCACATCCAGGATAACCTTTAGCCAAGCCACTGGCACACAGGATTAATCCCAGAATGATCTCCTGGCACTGTGGAAAGCAAAAGACTGGAACTAAAAGGGATTTAATCCTTGAAAGGGTATTTCTAGATCTCTCTCAGGTCCACCAAGACTGGGTTTTCCACCTTTGGTAGATCACCCAGCTGCATCACCCAATCCATAAACTCATTAGAGCCTCTACCTTGCACCAGTTTGAGTTTCTGTCTTCCTTGAAAACACATATACACCGACCAGAATCACTTGGAAAGACAGTAGATTTTTCCATGGACTCTCTGATATTTACACAAGTACCTAAACACAAATGTGTACCCAATAGTCTTTGAAGAAAGAAGAATCCCAGAACAATTGGGGTTGGATGGGACCTTAAAGCCCATCCAGTGCTACCACCTGCCATGGGCAGGGACACCTTCCACTATCCCAGGTTGCTCCAAGCCCCATCCAACCTGGCCTTGCACATTTCCAGGGATCCAGGGGCAGCCACAGCTTCTCTGGGCAACCTGTGCCAGGGCCTCACCACCCTCACAGGGAGGAATTTCTCTCTAAAATCTCCTTCAGGCCCCCTCTGCTTCAAACAAAGAATAAAAAAAGAAAAAATGAGACATCTGCAGGAGTACGAAGGGGTCCCCAGCCAAGGAGGCTCCAGAGCAGGCCACAAGCTCTTCACCCTCACATTTATCAATCATTCCACACTAAGGAAATTACTGTAAGGACTCTTCAACTCAGGGAAAGAAATGCCCCACCAAGAGCATTCTGAAAATGTTGGTAATGTTTTCTATGTCTTTTAAATAGGCACTAACTCCCTCCAAACACAAATGTGTAGAAGAGGTGTCTCTTCAACACTTGCTCATTCCCCATCTACTCTCCTACTGAATTACCAACACCATGAGGCAGCTCTGTACTCATAACACTTGACAGTCAACACTTTTTGACATCTCCAAAGAACTTTCAGTCATTTATCTCACAACTGTCCGGGCAATTTGTGTTAGATAATCACCAAAGTAACTTGGGAAACACCTTCCAGCCCTGAGACCTAAATAAGAAGTGAAATTGCTCCCTTCACTTTTAGTTTTGGTTCCGCAGGTCTGCCTTGTCCTCCAGTGGAGAGGAGGACTTTCCACCTTCTTCTCTTTGGAATTGGTTCTCCAGCTTCTTTACCACATCCACCAGGCATTAAGCAAGTAGGAAATGTTTGGAGTGGCAGCAGTTCAAAAGGGAACATCGCTGTGGCCACATTTTGTAAAGAAATCAATCTTAATGGTGCTGTTTGTGCATGCACAGGGCATTTACAAGATTGGGAATTTCACTGGGTACAGCAGCCTGTCACTTTCTGAATCTTGATGCAATTTCAGCACCACTGGATCTCAGCTGATGAAGAAGGGGCATGCACAGTGCCAAAATTTATACCTCAGAGTCATTTCTGGTGCCTCCAGAACCAGATGCCTGCTAAGCACAGAGTTATTTTCATGTAGTGAAGTCTGTTCATGGCCTGTTTTGGATCCAGCCCCAAATGAGGGATTCAAGCAGTATTTAAAATACAAACACCGTGGAAACCACAAATGATGTTGGTCTGACGGATGGTGGATGGGGAGGAGGGAGAAAATCAGAGCTGTAGGCAAGAAGGGTTGGTCATTAGCATAAAAAAGAGATTTGTCTTGGCTCCACCATTCAGTAACCCTGAAATTCCACACTTCAGCACATCCACATTCCATGATCACAGTGATAACCCAGAGGCTGTTACAAGATCTGGGTACTCTCAACCCAAACCCTCTATCAGCATCCAAGGAGCCTGGAAGGTGAAAGAACAGCACAGCTCACCTGAGCCATGCTGCAAACGAGAATAGCAGCTTGTCAAGGCACTGGCATCCCTAAAAATGCACTTCAAAAAAACCTGACATGTATGAGAAGCCTCAAATATTCAGCTAGAGTAAAATTAGTGTTTATATGTCTCAAAAAAGAATGATATCATGCTGTCTTTTGCTCTTCCCAAGAGCACAGACTCTGTGCCCCCCCTAATCAAAGCTTTCAATTCTGTCTATATTCCTCCAACCCACTTAAGACAACCTGGCTGACAGCATGGAGATAAGGAAGGAGGCAGCAATCAATATCCTTATCACCAGCCCTGGAGAGATCTAACAGATGCAGAGATGTGGCGCTTAGGGACATGTTTTAATGGTGGGCTTGGCAGTGCTGGGCTAATGGTTGGACTCCGAGATTTTAAAGGTCTTTTCCAACCTAAACAATTCTAAAATTCTATTATTCCAATTTCTATCCAATTTCTATTATTCCAATTTCTATCCAGTTTCTTTTCCACCCTAAACAATTCTAAAATTCTATTATTCCAATTTCTATCCCATCTAACTCCAGAAATCTTATTACAGGAGTACATGGCATGAGGAAAAAAATACAAACTTTGTCCCAAAGAAAGCAAGAAAGAACTGTTTTCCAGGGTAACATTTGTGAACCAAGCTCCTCTTCTGGCTGACCTAGAAAAGCAATCCTTATCCTCAGTGTACCACTGCAATCAGCTGTTTTTCCTTCCCAGCATGAGGATGAGAAATAAGCTATAATTGACCTGTTTGCTGAAAAGCAAAGGGAAAATACAGCATATTATGAAAATTACAGGCAAGCCTTCACCATGACAGCTCAGCTCCCATGTCCTGTATCTGCCCTGCTAATGGCTCCAGACTGCTGAAAAAATGTCAAAGTGCTCTAGGCAGAATTAAATATTTGCTTAAACTTAGAATTGCATTAAAGTGAACAGATCTGCATTGAGAACTTGTTTCGCAGACAAAAAATAACATCTTTGGAGTGAGAAGGAAAGAGAGACCCCTTCATTATTTGGTGGGAAAAGCCCAATTATTTCTTCCTAAGTAAGTGTTGCTGATTCACTATTTCTTAGTGAATTATTTCTTCCTCCAATATTTTAATTTATTTCTTCCTAAATAGGTGTTGTTGATTCACTGTAGCATTCCTCTACACCCTGAATTTCCCAAATGCATCTTTTGGCCACATGATGAACCTACCCATCTGCTTTGTCTATTCTTCTCCCTCCCATCTCAGCAAATGGCTGTGGTCATTTTTAAGAACTATTTTGTGCACTAGTCTTGAGTCAACACACTACAGAACTATTTCAAAGCACTGCAGTTCTTTCATGCCCATTGTATTCCAACTTTAAGCTCTCATTTGGACAAACAGATAATCCTGAAGAATCTAATGAGGAAGATAATTGTGAATATGCTTCTATTTCTTATTTCTTGTTCCAATAATAGTTACTCTTGTGTACAAAAAATTCTTTCACTAAACACTTGTATCAACACCCAGCACCCCAAAAACCAATGTGGCAGCTCCTGAAGGGTTTGTTCATTATTGCTGCTGATTTATTTATTTATACTGGGGAAAATAAGAACCAGGAACAGGCATTAGCAGAGGACTGTGACTGGTGGGACCAAGTGCAGGAGCTACAACATCAAGAGTGCAAAACCATCTGGCCCCAAATTAATCCAGAAATGAGTTAGCTGGAAAAGGCACTGAAACTGGGCTTGGTGAAGCTACACATCATTTTTGGCTGACAAACATTCTTCCAGAGACTATGGCCTGCAGGGCTGTAAGGAGCAATCAGGGATTAAGTTATCATTTCATGCTCTGGCAGCAGATCTTTAACAAGGTGAAACACGCACCGTGCACCATCACTTATCCCTTTCAGCCAAGTGTGTCAGACTAAATCCCACCGTGCACTTTCCTGCCAAACAATCTCCTGGGCCTGGATCCTGGCCAGAGATTCGCTGGCTTTTGCCAGCCCTCATGTTGTCCCAGGGCAGGGCAGAGAAGTGCTGGAAGGAGGATGCAACTCCCACCTCTGGGAGACCTCTGGGAGACTGCTCCTGGTGCTCCAGGATTAGATTAGGCTTCTAAAAATTGCAAACATGAGTCCTCTGGTCTATCACTGACTTTTATCACATATTTTTTTGCAGTGCCTGAAGTGAAGGAAGGATGCAGGGCCTTTAGCCATGGGATGAGAACTGACACTCTGCAAGTTGCCAGCAGATTTTCCAAGGAAATTCAGGTAAAACCCAGGAGCTCTGGCAGCAAATCTTTCCCCAGCAACCTCAAAGCACCTCCAAGCCAAGGTCAGAGCTGCTGCTGAAAGTGCCACAGCTGCCAACCAGATTTCCTCCTGCCTCACTCTTATCCCTAATTACTTCTAAGAGCTTCCCACAAGCAACACCATGGATTCACTTCCTGTGCTGCTCCTATTCCCAGAGCTGTTTATCTCCCCAGCATGCCTTCTCTTTTGAAATCCCTTTCAACACCTCTCCCTCAAACAAAAAAAAGCACCCCAAAAGGAGACTTAAACTTTCCATAACACATTTTCTGGAGCAAAAGCTGTTTATGGTTGTAGGTATTTTTAAAAAGTCCTTTTCGGGACATTACACACGTGCTGGGTTATTTTCAGTTCAGGCCAATTAAAAGTTCATTGTATGGTCAAGTGTTCTGTGCTGCACAAATGCAGCTCTGTGGCTCTTTAGTACCTTCCCCTCACTTAGACAATATAAAGGGGCTGAAAATAGGGAAAACAGCAGACAGAACAGGGAATCACAGAGCTGGATAACAAGAAATGATGCCCCAGGGCTGTGAGCCTCATGTAGTCACTGAGAACAGAATTTTAGGATGGTTTGGAAGGGACTTTTTAAAGGTCATCTCATTCAACCCTGCAGGGACACCTCCCATTATCCCAGGCTGCTCCAAGCTCCATCCAGCCTGGCCTTGGACATTTCCAGGGATCCAGGGGCAGCCACAGCTTCTCTGGCACCCTGTGCCAGGGCCTCACCACCTCTTTTTAAGAAACCTCTTAGATTTAATATAAAATGACTTTGCTCCAACTGCAGGATGGAGCTAATGCTGTAAATTCAATGCTCCAAAGCTTTTTCTGGACTAAAACATCTACAATGCCCATTCTGGATGAAGACAGCAATTGTTTGGCTTTTCTGTGAACATCACCATAATAAAGTGGTTTTATAGGAAGTCCTCGTGAACAGAGCAATCCATCACTCAAAAATTGGGACCCTGGCGCTGATTCTCACTGCCACGAGTGACTAATACAAAATGGATACTTGGGCATGGAGGAAAATATCAAAATATATCCATTTTCATCACTGACCATGTGCTATAGCCCTCCAAAAATACCGTCACCAGTTAATTCTGCCAAAAAGCAATTTAATTAAAGACAGAAAAACCCCTAATAACTAAGAAAAGCAACCACATTTCTTTGTAGGAATCTGAAGAATTTCTTGTTAGTACTTCTAAATTCTTCACCTAAATGTGGAATTATAGAATCATAAAGGTCAAAGAAGACCTCTAAGGGCATCAACCAGCAGTACCACCACAGTCACCACTAAACCATGTCCCCCCAGGTGCCACATGCAGACTTTTCTGAACACTTCCAGGCATGTTGATTCCACCACTGTCCTGGGCAGCCTGTTCCAATGCTTGACAACCCCTTCCACAAAGAAATTTTTCCTAACGTCTAATCTAAACCTCTCCTGGCACAATCTGAGGCCATTTCCTCTCATCCTGTCACTTGTTACCTGGGAGGAGAGACTGAGCCCACCTCAGCACAACCTCCTGTCAGGGAGTTGTGCACTCTTGCAACCTTTAATCTACCCTCACTACAATACCACAATTACAGCAAATTTTGTATAATTTCTTTATGAGGGAAATACAGCCTGTGTTCCAAGTGAGTTCTGCTCATTTGGGGCACAACACTCTGCAGAAAGCTGAAATTCTAGAAGTGTAGAAACCTAAAACAAGACCAAAAAAATTAACTCCACCCAAAATTTGAACGAATGTTTACCTCCTCACACTGTTCTTTCAGTCCACAGTAGCCACCAGCACCAGACACTTGCTGGCAGCTGGTTTCACTTAAAACTTCTCTTTTCCTTTTCCAAGGATCTATTTTGGAAGACAAATTCTCATACGCGCCATGTGGAAAAGAGTTTCATATTTTGTGGTCTCAGTGATTAAATTAATGAAAATAAAGTGTGATAGTTCACATACACAGTAAAGGAGATAATCATTTCCCTGGGAAAAAAAAAAACCACCTAAAGGTGATACCAAATAAACTTGTCAGCTCCTGATGCCAAGTTCGCATTGCAAAGAAGTTATTTTTAGCCTGCAAGTGTGGGCTACACTGCAAGTTGCTGGTATTCATAAACAGGGATGGGATGTGAGGCTTTTTCATGTGCACTGAACAGAACCAAAGGATGTTTCCTGTTGAATTCTAACTTTGAACTCCCAGGCTGCCTGCTGCTCTTCTCTTCTGGCTGAAAAATATCTTGCTTTTAGATGCAACTTGTAGCCTGCTTGACTGTGCTTCATATGGGACTGCACACGCAAAAGCTCTTGACGTGACATTATCATGATTTAGCACTAAGCACAGCAGTTCCCTAAAACAAGAATAAAAGCAGATGTCTACTTTTATCTTGAGAAGCTCTTTTAATTATTTTCTACACACATCTCACCAAGAAATGCTTTATTTTTGCTAATGCTGAATGAAATTTGGGGATTAGAAATGTGCTCAACAATACCTTCTGTTCATCCTGAGTTACACAGAGCAGCTATGAGCATCTGTGTTGATGAACAGGCAAATAATGGAATTTTATCAGATGAACAGGACTGGCTTACTCTCAATCTGAAGCAACTGCTCTTATAATCACCTATATTTTATTCTTCTAAATCCAAAAGACATCAGACCATTTTAAGAAGCTGGAAGCCAAATACTGAATTGTCCATTGAAGATTATACATCAATGCCCAACACACACCTCTTCATATAGAACAACAAAACAAGAATCATTAAATAAATTATTCCTCTAAAACTACCCTGCTGGATTCCCCAGTGACTGCATAGCTCAGAGTCACAAAGCAGCTTCACAGACACTGCAAAACCCCAACAGCCACACTTGCAACATAACATGGAATTTGAAGGTCAGCTCCTCTCTCCCCTCCTTTCTGTTTGTACCAGTACCATAAAAAATGTTTTCTAACAACAGTTCCTTGTTACAATTCTTTGCCCACTTACATCAAATAAACTCAACCATCTTCAATTCCATGGGGATGTTTCCCTGGCTGTAACTCCCCCAAACAGTTCCCTACAAAACAAAACCTACCCACACATACAAGTTGCTAAAGAAAACATTATCTTTAATGGCCAACCTCTGTTTTGGTGGGGGTAGGGGTGGAAATGGGAAGGAGGACTCCTGTCAGAGAGGGAGCAAAGTTACTGAGTGAAAATTGACCAAAAGTCTCATTAAAAATAAACTACAGAATATTTGTGAATTAGTTGTTCCACAGAGCTCACACTTTGTCCACCACCACAAACCATCATTTGGTCATAAAAGCAGTAACTGAGGGGAAAAATAATAATCCCCAAAGTGATAACTTCACCAAGAAGTTTGCTGTACACCAGCAGCTAGCAGAGATTTGAAGAGACAAAACTGCAAGTGTGGTGCACCCGGGAAAACACAGACATTTAGTCAATATTTCCTCTCTGAACAGAGAGAGGGTGAAAATCTACAGCCAAAATTATCTCTGAGAGTCACCAGTCTGGTGTGCTCATCAGGAGCACAGGGCTGAGATCAGGGAGATGAGCAGGCAGCAGGGTAAAATCAAATCACCCTGAACAGCCACACACACTTTCCTTTTCCACATTCCTTGCTCTTGCTGGTTGTCTCACACAGCTCATGGCTGGAGCCACAGTGAAACAGAAGTTTTTTAGCTGTTACACCATCTACAAATGTTTTTCAGCTTTTCCCCCCTCCATTTAATAAAACCATCACAATTTTCTAAAGAGCCTGTGAGGCCAAAATGAACAAATCTCCATTTAAAGACCTTCTTCTGCAGAGACTTTAGTGACAGTGCCTCCCTCCCGCAGCCAGCCCTAAAATCATGCGTTGGAACCCATTCCTGTAGACAGACCAGGCTATCCTCCTCCTCCTCCTCCTGCTGCCAACAGAAACATGAAAGGCAAAGTCCTTATTTTGCAGGCAGGTTGGGAGATTATCCAAGGTCAGCTGCTCCAGGATGATGCCTGTGTTGCAAAGAAATAGTTTGTTAACAGTTGTTTTCCCCAAAACACAGCCCTGAAAGTGGTGGGTAAAAGAAGTCCCTTTCCCTCAGCATTTTTTTCACCAAAGGGAAAGGACTTTGACAAAAAGAAAACAAACTTCACGTGTCTGAAATGAGTATCAGACTTTCAGATAAAAACGTGTGACACTGTAAGAACTAAATACAAGAACTGACATAGTACAGGAGAGGAAAAAAAGTCCAGATCACATGTTCCAGCTGAGTGAGTTCCTCAAAAATCAGCCTTGCTGTCCTTGGCTACTACTATTGGTTCTCCTTGAACACAGGCTTGGTTTGAACATATCAGCTAATTTATCCACTTTTGGTGTTACTAAACTGGTTGCCTTTTAGCTGGTTGCATTATTGTTTGTTTGTTTAATCACCTCTGATTATGAGCATCAAATTCTCAGCCATGTAAACACAATTATTTAGCAAAGCCCATATAAAAGACACTGGCATTCCTAAGCAGCAATACCCTAAGGAGTTACCCATTTCTCTACTGCATTCGGTTTTCTGTAATATTAAATGCATGTTTGCCATATTCAGTAGTGAGATATGAATTTCTACAACCATTACAAGTGACTTATTGTCTAAAATTAACTTCAGAGACTGTCAAGTTATTTGACAGCATTTAAAAGAGACAAACTGCAAGAAATAAGAAGCTGATACAGGTTTCACACCACACATTTGTACTGTTTCTGCCTCTAAATGTATTGAAATTAAATACAGGCAGAAAGAACACTCTAAAATCAAAGTATTCAGATATATACAGCAGAGAAAGTATAGGTTTTAGGAAAGACAGTCTGGTACCTTTGTCACCTTGACAGTATCCCTTTAACCTCATTATTGTTCTGCAGCCAGGATAACAAAATAGACAAGATGTCTAATTACCATAATTTGTCCACTCTGGCTTATAAAACCCTTAAATGCTCATTCATGCAGCTGATTGAATGAGTCTGTCCAAGCATAACAACAAACACAGAAAAGATACTCTGGATACTCAATTTGGTCACTTGATGCCACAGGAAAACAGGACACAGTGAGAAAATTCCTCTCTACAGGTACTGCAGGAACAGGCACTGCCCTTCTTAGAACTGCCCAAGCTCTTGGAATGTGCAATCCAGGATTTCCTAACCAGCTCCCACAAAAACAAAGCCATACAGAAGTTTAAGGTGCTATTTTAACCACAGGGTGAAGACAGGATGCTGAATGATGGACTGTCACGGCAGCCTCATCACACCCAATTTCTTTGCTTAATTAATCAGTAGCAGTTTGTGAGCTATCCAACATGTTTAGGATGAGCAGAGGGGGTTTATCCTTGGGGACAACCTGCCCTAGTCCTGGTTCAGGGCTGGACTGAGGGGTGACAGCAAAGCACTGCTGGTCACAGTGTCCAGGAAACCAACCTCCAGGGAATAAAGCACTTTGTACAAGTGGCACAATTATAAATCAAAGGGGTGGAGGGGCGGCTTCTGTGCTATTTTCTCCCTCCTACCCCAGTACAATCCATAAATCAGCATTTATGCAAGACTGGAGCAGCACTGGGATGCAGCCTCACCTGACTGCCCAGGCACCCAGGGCCACCTGGTTTTGGGTAGAATTGATACCAAAAGGACACAGGGTTTTGTAAACTCTCAAGAATCAGAGCTGGAATAAATTCCATCATTTAGCCCACACAGAAGAGCTTCAGAATATTTTTGTGTTAAAAGCAAATACCTGAAAAAAACCCTTCCTTGCACACATCTCCCTCCTTACACCTCTATTTTTACCCTTGAACTTTGATTTTCCCATCAGGAATTTAATGACCGAAAGCTCCCAGGGGGAAGAGTTGGGTTGTACAATTCCAAACAGGCAAATTTCCATTTATTGTTTCACAGAATAAGAGGAAAATCCAGCCTCTCCAAGTACAACACAGCATTTCAAACATTACATTTGCCTTCCAGAGCTGAAAGGGAATGAAATGTGCTTAAAACATGACTTGCAAAAAGAAAGGAAAATATGTTACAGGCATAAAGCTGCATTGTAAGAGGCTGCTTGAAAGGCTGCCAGAGCTGCAATTCCCCACAGCTCCTTTGTAACCCATGCACATTACCAACATCAGCAATACCTGGTATGATTTTTATTTTTAAGCTGAAGTGGGTTCCAATAGCAAGAAAGTGATTTTTAAACTCTCAAGGTCTTTTGTTAGACTTTCAAAGGGCCCTGGCTTGTGTCAAGTCCAAGGCTCCTTTCAGAAATCAGGCAGAGGACTTGGCCTGCCTAAAAATCACTGAGCAAACCCAAAAGAAATTACCAGGGGGGAAAAAAAATCAGATCTCTCAATATCCTCCCCTATTTATTCTTCTCCAATGGAACTGCTTTTTTAAGTTCAACTGCTAAATGTAATTTTTTCCAATGACTTACGAGCATTTAAAGGAAAAATTGAATATGAAAACCTTTCAAATGACACAACCCTTAATGGGAAACAACCCTTCATTAGAAAGAAAACCATGGACAAGTACACACACAAACATCCCTGCACTTGATGCAAATAAAATTAAATAAAACTAACCCTGCTTAGTTTAACTAATGAGCCCAGAGATCTATCAATTACCAATACACAATGAAGCAGGCAGTATTTCAAGCCCAGTGAATTTATTTGCTTTATGTTCTTAAACATGTCTTATCAAATTAGCATGGTATTTAAAAAATATCTACGTTTAAATGTTATAAACCTTAGATCAGGCTGGATTTGGGTTCTTGAATGCATCTGCCCAGTGGTTCACTGACATGAACTCAGCTACCTGTGCCATCAACATACACTAGATGATTGAGAAACAGATGGAATAAATGTGGAGCTTTCCTTTATTTTTTTTATTTTTTGAGCAAAATAAAATAATCACAAGTCTGTTGATGCCTCCTGTATTGTTCCCACTGCATGAATATGACCAAGGGGAACAGCAACTTATGCAAGGCTGTGTTGGCAGCAGAGCCTGAGCTCAGTATTTCTCATCCCCCCTCCCTGCTCCATGTTTTATTGCCACTCATGCCAACCTAAGGAAGAGAATCTCACAGCACAAATCATTTTGTCCAGCACTGAAGGCCTTCAGAAAGAAGCGAAGAAGAAGGAGATGGTATTTCTTAAAGCCCAAAACCAGAGTATTGCCCTGCCATATCCCAGATGATTCCTCCCTTCTACCAAATTAACTGAGGTTTGTTCATGGAGCTGCACCTGCCAAGGCAACCAGAACCCTGCAGGGCCTAAAGGGGCTCCAGGAGAGCTGGAGAGGGACTTGGGACAAGGGATGGAGGGACAGGACACAGGGAATGGTTTCCCAGTGTCAGAGAGCAGGGCTGAGTGGGATATTGGGAAGGAATTGTTCCCCAAGAGGATGGGCAGACCCTGGCACAGGGTGCCCAGAGAAGCTGTGGCTGCCCCTGGATCCCTGGAAGTGTCCAAGGCCAGGCTGGACAGGGCTTGGAGCAACCTGGGACAGTGGAAGGTGTCCCTGCCCATGGCAGAGGGTGGCACTGGGGGAGATTTAAGATCCCTTCAAACTCACACCACAACCATGCACCACACTACGTCTGACCATCATATCCTCTCAATATTCAGAGATATTAAAACTGGCAAGAAAAGTTAACACACCCAACCTGACCTTGCAAACACCAGCTACACAATTACAACATTCGGCCATCACTGCTCCTTTTGGAAACTTATCCTCATTCCTGCCAACAAGAATTCATTGTTACCTGTCACAGCCAATTCCAACAGTTCATAACCTTTGCCCTTAAGAGCGATACAGATAAATTCCCAATTTGTATTTTTCTAGTTTTAGGCTTTCATGCCACCTTTCCCTTGTCACAACACAAGTTTCCAAGATGATGGCAGCACTTTGTATCAAGCACGGAGGTCCTCTGGTAGCCCCAGCACATTAAATACTTCACTATTTATGATCCCTCAGCCTCTAAAACCTGTGGTGTGAAGGTATATTTCAGCAAAACAAAGTAATTTCAGTAATGTGACAAATATATGCTGACAGAATGTATTTTACACACAAAATAAGCCATTTTATCCTCAGTCCCATCCTAAGGTGTCTTACAAACCTTTCCATGAGACCTCCTTATCAAGAATTAAGAAATAAGGGATAAGCAGCTAGAGCCATTCCAAACTCTCAGCTTACAGACCATGTGGTTTTTATAATTAGGAATGGATATTTTACTCAATTATTCCAGTAAAATCCCAGAATGAAAAATGCCATGGCAAAGAGCAAACATACAAGGCTACTGCACAGAAAATGGCCTTGTTTTCACAGAAAAACTACTGCAAAAAAATTTAAAAGCACCAAATTTTCAAGTACCAAATGGCAGAATTAAAAATTCTTCCTGTTTTTTTTTTTGCTTTAGCATAAATCTATCAACAGGCACTTCATGTTTCTGTTAAGAAAAATGCTACACTAATGCTCCACCTAAAGAGGGATCCCCACATGAGAGCAGCACAGATCCTCAGCCAAAATCTCCATGGTATCAGAAGTGCCAGGAGATGAGCACACAGTATCAGTAAACAAGTGGGACAGAAGGTAGAAAAGGGAATAATTTTATTAGAAAATAGCTGTCATTTCTAAGAATTCAATTTGCCCCTATTTACCTGAAGTGAGCAGAGCTGAACCAGCCTCACTTTTGTTGCTGACACCACAAGATTTATCAGCAGTAAATCTTTCACTGCAATAAGCAGTCTCAGATGATCAACAATATTTCCATCTGCATCAGATCCTAAACCACTGCTAATTAAAAACCTGATGAAAGGGAATAGGCTATTTTGAAGCAGTGATTCATCAGATAAACATGACATGCACTGGTGGTTCTGTGTGCAAGGTCTACCTTTAACTACCAGGAATAAAAAGTTATAGCATGTAGAAACATTTTAAAAAAATCAACAAAAAAACTCATTTCAATCCATCCTGTCCAACTCTCCAAGAATATGGAAAGATTAGTTTAGTTTCCCACAGCACAGAAGGATCACACACACTGAAAAACTCCAGGACACAGCATCAGTAGGTGATTCTTAATAAAGATACTTTTAAAAATAAAGACTTTGAGCTATGAAAAGTGAGTGTTTACAGGAAGGAACCTGCTCTGCCTGGATCATTGCTGTGAAACAAAGAGACTTTGAAGTTCTCTGTGGCTGCATTGTTTCATTTGATAAATGGCAAGGTAAACCTTGCAGGGGGTTAAAACAAAACTCCAGCACTGGCAGCTCTTTTATGGCTTCAGGGAGAGTTGTGAGCCAGCAGACAAAGCTGCCATGTGCTCACTTCACTGATTCCATCAAATACTCCAAGTTATTGGTGAAGTAACTCATAGCTCTGCATTAATTAAAAATTAATAAAAATGAATAAATTTAATAAAAAGTAATAAGAATTAATAAAATTATTAAAGATTGTTTAAAAAATAATAAAAATTAATAAAAATTAATGAAATATTTAGAGCAGCTGTGGTCACCTAGGCAAGAACACCAGGCCAGGAAAAGCACACCCTTTAAAAAGGGAGATTCACCCAAGAGGGCAGAAAATGCTGGGTTTTGATGCCTCCTCAGAATTGCTCAGGTCTGGGTTTGGCCTTTCTGACCTTAAATACCCTGCATTAGCAGCTCAGAGGTGGAAAAGTGCTACTCAGACCCAGCACAGGACAAAACCACCCCAGTTTGGTGTTACAACTACTCTGCAGCACTTAACAGCTGACCGGAACCCCAAAAATTCATTAATCCATCTAATTCTGGACAGCAAACTGATGGACCAGACAGAAATGAGAACTGTGCTCCCCAAAATACTTTGGAAGTGGTAAAACACTGGCAGAGGCTGCCCAGGGAAGCTGTGGATGCTCCTGGCTCTGTGAAGTGTTCAAAGCCAGGCTGGATGGGGCTTGCGATGCTAGAAGGTGCTGGAGTTGGAATGGGATGAGTTTTAAGGTCCCTTCCCACCCAAACCATTCTATAATTTGATGTATTCCCCTCAAATCAAGCCAACAGTTTGCTTATCTATGTTTGTACATCACAAACATGATGGATGGAAGGGAAAGGAGATGACTGGGAAGGAGAAAAAGAGGCACCTCCTGAACAAGCATCATCTTGAAAGCACTGAAATCACTCCCAGTGGGCTGTTCTTTATCCTCTGTGATCACTACAGGTCTCTGCACAGATCCTGTAGCACAGATAATTCTCTCTTTGGACAAATTTGATTTGTCTTGGCCACTGTGCCCTTCCTGGGAAGAGGCACCACCATGGCAACAGGGTGGGGTCACCCTGCAGGACATTTTGGGGTCCCTTCCCTTCTGTCACTCGAAAACCTTAAACAAGGTTTGAGAGACATAAGAAACCCTCCCCCAAATTCAGATGCACCATTGGTCTGATTTTTTAATTTTCTTTCTTTTAGCATTTAATAATAGAAAAAGGCTACAAATGAGCCCTATAGGAGAAGCCATAATTTGAGTATATTCACTTGGTTTAGCAATGAAAAAGAGTCCCTATAAAGCATCAGAGGCAAGAGACTCACATAAGAACAGGCTCCAGAGACTTGGAATTCAAATAATAAACTGAATATCTCCTTTTAAGGGAGAACAAGTACTCCTGCCATTATTACTCATTTTCCATACTGCCTTTGGTATTGTATTCTAAAAGAATCTGATTTATAAATAGGTTTTAAAATGTCTTCAAATGACATCAAATAATAATTAAAAATTTAGTAATTGTTTCAGCATAAGATTTTCCCCCCTTTTTGAGTTCCCATAAATAGATTTTCAAGTCTGACTCTAAACTCATTATTTTTCATTATGTTCCCCTGAAAGTACAGATTAAAAACTTGCTCCAAAACTCCAGTCATAATTCCAAGCACAATCATTTGCAAAACAACAAAGATTTTTAACTTGTGGCCATTTCTTCAATTTTTATAATATTTTACAAACCACTGTACACAGATGGGACAACAGCTGGAGAAACCACAATTATGTTGTAATTAGTTTCTTGTTGGCCTAAGGATGCCAGGAGAGACTAAATTGTCAAGTCACTTTCTTTTGTGACAAAAATTAACTTCATTTTTTCTGCAAGGATGGATTTCAATACTTTTCCTGAAGGAATCAAGCTCTTTCTAAGCATTAATCCTGACAATAAACGAGGTTTAGTGACTTTTATAAACTTGGCAACAGTTTTAGAACTTGTTAGTGCCAGTGAAGTCTTTGGAATTGTATCTGCCAAAATTTGCAGCAAGGCACATGCATGAGCAGAGCACGTGAACTCCTAAACACTCATCTATTTCACCTGCAGTGTCTGAATTAAATCTGTTCAAATCTTCTCCTATCCAATGTTTTTCCTTATAGCAAACTTAGAAAACACTTTACCAGCATCTGCCATTGTCAAGGGTCAAGGATCGAAGTAGTTGATGTCCAAAATGTAAGGAAAAAGAAGTTGTTTTAAAAGCCATGGTAACCTGGAGGGTGTCTGGCAAATTTTGCTGAAGGTTATAATCACTGATGTGCTGAAAAACCTCTTATTATTTTTAAATCCTTGATTTTTTTAGGACAAAGGATGTCATGCAGAGGTTGTGTCCGCACAAAGCAGCCAATTACACAAGAACCCCCAGCACTGCTTGAATTGGAATTTCTTTGGATACCACTTCAACACAAGGTATAAACCAAATTTTCTTTTAGAAGATAATTATCCAAGATGAACATGAGATAATTGTGATTAATTTTTATCATTTCTGGATGGATGTCCTGCTAAACAGAATTTACCAAAAGGTGCAGACTTGGGGCTTGCCAACAACCCCTCACAAATGAAGCTACAATTAACTGCTGACATCACTACTGCCTTGAAAATGAACTTGTCTCTCACTTTCAAACATATTAATTATGGACACAATTATCCAGTGGCAGCTGGTATTTATACTGAGTTCTGTCAGCTTAGTGCCCACATCTCAGCAAGGCAGGTGCAACCCAAATTCTACTTGGAATCAGGGCACTCTTCAGCAGTACACAAACACCTTATGGTTTTATTAAAGCACAGAGAGCTACATAAATGATCTCTGGAGATAGTAAAGAAACATCTGGACACAATCCTGGGTAAACAGCTCCAGGAGAACCTGCTTGAGGAGGGAGGGATGGAGCAGATACCTCCAGAGGCTCCTTCCAGCCTGTGACTCCACAGGCACATCCCGGTGTCCAAGAGTGCCGTGAGGAAGCTGCCATGACTCCAACAGCAATTCCAAAGCATTCCAGGACTCCTCTGCCTCTCACCTGGAGGCAGCCAGGTGATGTCCCTGCTCAGCAAGAGCTGTAATCTCAACTGTGAAAAATGCATGTATTTTAAGATTGGCTTTTCGCAAATATTCAAATGAATATTATATGTGTTGTGTTAGAAAGTAATGCTGGATTAATTCTCTTAAGTAGTGTGGTGAATAGAGTTTTAAGTTATAAAAAATGTTAAAATTGAAACGATGCTATGTAGGATACTCTTTTTTAAGAAAGGACTTGCAGCGAGATAGCAGCCACAGGACACCTGAATCTTTCAGAGAAAATGAATTTATTGCTCCGTTATCAGAAGAAATGAACTTCTTCCCACCTCAAAGGCGCTGTCAGGATTCAGAGGAAGAAGCAGAGGATGACCAGACAGAATCCTGTGTTTGAATGGAATTTATGCATCACGTATGAGGTGTATGAATATGCAACAGGCTGTTGTTTTTAAGGGTTAATCCTTTGTTAATGTGTGTCCTTTTTCGGGCTTGTGCTGCCCAGAAAAGGTACCTGGATGTCCGTAACTCTTTGTCTCTATTGTCTCATATTGTCCTAATTCAATTTGTCCAAATTGTTATTACTCTAATTGTATTAATGAATATTATATGTGTTGTGTTAGAAAGTAATGCTGGATTAATTCTCTTAAGTAGTGTGGTGAATAGAGTTTTAAGTTATAAAAAATGTTAAAATTGAAACGATGCTATGTAGGATACTCTTTTTTAAGAAAGGACTTGCAGCGAGATAGCAGCCACAGGACACCTGAATCTTTCAGAGAAAATGAATTTATTGCTCCGTTATCAGAAGAAATGAACTTCTTCCCACCTCAAAGGCGCTGTCAGGATTCAGAGGAAGAAGCAGAGGATGACCAGACAGAATCCTGTGTTTGAATGGAATTTATGCATCACGTATGAGGTGTATGAATATGCAACAGGCTGTTGTTTTTAAGGGTTAATCCTTTGTTAATGTGTGTCCTTTTTCGGGCTTGTGCTGCCCAGAAAAGGTACCTGGATGTCCGTAACTCTTTGTCTCTATTGTCTCATATTGTCCTAATTCAATTTGTCCAAATTGTTATTACTCTAATTGTATTACCTATTTTTACAACCATTTTATTACTATTAAACTTTTAAAATTTTAAAACAAGTGATTGGCATTTTTCACATCAGCCATGGCCTCTGGAAAGGAGTTGGTGGCATGACCTGACCTGGGAAAGTGTCACCTGAGAAACCTGAACAAGAACTACAGGACAAAAAAACAAAGGTATGAGGAAATGTTTGGCTACAGAGTGCACAACAATCTCAGCCCAGAAAGCCAACACTACCTGGGCTCACCCACAGCGTTGGGCAGCAGGGGAAGGGGGGGATTCTCCCTCACTGCCCGGCTCAGGTGAGACCTCACCTGGGACACTGCATCAGCTCTGGGGACCCAGCACAAGGAGGACATGGAGCTGCTGGAGAGAGTCCAGAGGAGGCCACAGAGATGCTCTGAGAGCTGGAGCTCCTCTGCTCTGGAGCCAGGCTGGGAGAGCTGGGGGCGCTCATCTGGAGAGGAGAAGGCTCCAGGGAGAGTTCAGAGCCCCTTCCAGAGCCTAAAGGGGCTCCAGGAGAGGTGGAGAGGGACTGGGGACAAGGGATGGAGGGACAGGACACAGGGAATGGCTTCAAACTGGAAAAGGGGAGATTTGAGTGGGATATTGGGAAGGAATTCCTGGCTGTGAGGTTGGTGAGGCCCTGGCACAGGGTGCCCAGAGAAGCTGTGGCTGCCCCTGGATCCCTGGAAGTGTCCAAGGCCAGGCTGGATAGGGCTTGGACCAGCCTGGGATAGTGAAAGGTGTCCCTGGCCATGGCAGGGGGTGGAATGGGATGGTCTTTAAGGTCCCTTGCAGCTCAAACCATTCTGTGATTCCACAGACTGACATCACTTCACAAAAAGCTGAACCAGCATCCACCAGGATATACATCACACACTCTCAGAAAACTGCACCAGCTTCACCTTGTGCCACCTTCACAAGTAAAACACCTCACTATTTAACCACAAGATTCTTAATTATCACATGAAATGGGGTCACGGAGGACTATGCCCAATTCCAAACCTATGTCCACATGCTGCAGTAACTACTCAGCACCCAGAACTGAGTTTGTTCTGTATCACTTGCACTCCTGTGCAGTGTGAACCTGGCATGGTTCTACTAATCCCATGTAATTCCTGCACTGGGAACCCTGTGAAAGGCCTGCCAGCGCTCCTCTTGCAATTCAATTAAACTCTTAGCAGCACAGGAAGACACCTCAGTGGCGACAGGGAGATAAAACCTCTGCAGAGAGGATTTGCACAGAGCAAGGGTGGGAGCTTTCAGCAGAAGCTGCTTCACAGCCTCTTTGCTGCTTAGGGCAGGTGTTTAAGTAAGAAAACTTGTAGAGTTGCATCAGAGATGCTGGTAAGCCTCAGCTGGTGCAAATGTGGTGTCAGCAACCAGAAAATTGCTTCCTCTCACAACCATCCCCATTTCTGTCTACTCTGCCACAAAATCTGCATGTGGTTTTTCTCTGTCTTTTGTCTTTTTTTTTTTTTACTTCACACCTCTGAAGTTTCTGCAGATCACATTGTAATTCTCCCTCTCCACGCCTGCAAACTTTGCAAAGATATTATCTTTAGGTGCATTTTCTGAGAAGAAAGAAGAAATATAGGGACTGGGACATACAAACATTCCAACATGGAAGTTGGCTGATGGCAAATACCATTCCTAGAGCTCAGAGGAGGAGGGAGAAGAGCCTTCAAACCAAGAAAAGTTTTAACAGAAGAATAAAACAATGGATAATGTCACTGCCATAGAATTCCAGAATGGTTTGGGTGGGAAAGGACCTTAAATATCACTCACTTTCAAACCCCTGCCATGGGCAGGGACACCTTCCACGCTCCCAGGTTGCTCCAAGCCCTGTCCAGCCTGACCTTCGATACTTTCAGGGATCCAGGGGCAGCCACAGCTTCTCAGAATTGGGATTGAATCTGTGCAGGATTTCAGACACCTGGTGCCTCCAAGTCGAGATTTATGGAATTTCTGAATTCTCCAAGCCCTGTCCAACCTGGCCTTGGACACTTCCAAGGATCCAGGGGCAGCCACAGCTTCTCTGGGCACCCTGTGCCTGGGCCTCCTTACATGGAACAATTCCTTCCCAATATCCCATCTATCCCTGACCTCTGGCAGTTTGATCAGAGCTCAATTTTGATTGGAGTTATTCATATTAGGTACTATTTTTTGAGTGGTTATATTTACTCCCAAGTACAGATAAAATTCAGATCATGAACATACACATGATGTAATGCTTTAAAAAAATCCAGAGATCTGGAAGTGTTCATCTCTGCGGGACTGCTCAGATAAAGCTGAGTGGATATCCTGTTCCTTCATTTCATTTATCTGATCAGCACAGTAAGGCTACAACTGCTGAGGGACAGAACAAAATGCTGGCAGGAGGCTACAAACCCTGAGGAGAAAGGAAGAAAATGCTATTGTGCTTTCCAAAAGGCTGAAAATTCAAGTAAAGTGGATGAGCCTAAGAACCTCAGACAATACACATTAAGATATAGGGTTTCTTTACGTCACTACCAAAATATAAATGCCCAGAGTTCTGGCCCCACTGAGTGATGTGACCTAATTAATTATATACCAGCACAGGAAGCTTCTTGCTGGGGTAAAAAAAAAAGACCAAAAAATCCCCTAACACAAAAAAACCACAAGATGACAACAATAACAAGAAGAACAAACCAAAAACCAATAAAAAGCCACCCTCCCACACAGTAAAACGCTTCTTGGACTAGATAGCAACCAAAAAAATGGGAAAAATGCTAGATTTATTTTAGAGGCTTGAAATGGAAGAGAGGAATCTGCAGTTCACAGTCAGATAGGAAGCATATGGTAGAGCTGAGGCAAAACTGAAATACCCTCGTGCAGCCACCACTCTTAGAGAAGTCCATCCTTCCTCTCCTGATATCCTTTATGTCCAGTCCTCTTCCTTTAGCCAAAAAAAAAAAATCACCATTACCCTGACTGCTCCTCTCCTCAAAGGAGCTCCAACTGGATAATTAGATTTGTAAAGCAGTATATGCTTATCAAGCCTTGCTTATCAAGGCTGCCATGAACTTTTGAGCGCTAATTAAAATGTCATTTTATTTCCCATACTCCCAGAGCAGTGAATGCAATGCTCATCCCACAGGCAGATTTCTATCCCCAGAATCTGTCCTGCTCCACACAAAACAAATGGGTAAAGACACAACTTATCTGAATGCAAATTACAACCAAGGGAAGAGAGTTTGGTACTTCTAAAACTGCAACAACACAAAATGTAGTGCTGCTTTTAGGAGGAGGCCATAAACAGCCAGACTTCCAGAGCTTCTTTCCGGGAAGGAAAAGCATTCCCAGCAGAGGGAAGGGTGCTGCCCATG
>NW_005054377.1:3444703-3446370 GCF_000277835.1 Geospiza fortis | reverse complement strand
TTCCTGCAGCCCAAGCTCATGGAAAACAGAAAGCAGAAATACCTAGAGGATGCTGATTGTTGATTTCTCCTCACAGGAGGAGGAGAACAAACAGGCCTGTTGTGTTTTTCCTCATCTACTGAAATTCAAACAGAAGAATATCAAATATTGAAGCAAATCTTGAGGTGCTACAGCAGTTCCAATTTTCTCATTTTACTGTAGCAAACACAACAGAAACAGTGTTCCACAACACAACAGAGTTCCTCTGCATTCAGTAGCTTTATTTTACTGTAGCAAACACAACAGAAACGAGTTCCTCTGCATTCAGTAGCTTAATTTCAGACTTTACAGAGCTGGTGACAAAATCAGAATAAACCCCGTAAGTGTAAGGCAGCATCAAGTGCAACGGTGCCATCCTAAAATTAACACCACTACAACAAAAAAAGGACAAATTACCTCAAACTGATGCACTCAAGTAACTAAAAACTCGTTCAAATTTCCTCAGGATAATGACTGTAAGACACTAAGAGGTTTCTTTACTTTTCATACTAAGCCTGTATATAACTTAGGAAACAAACCCTGACAGTTTTCCTATTCCATTTTCCAAAACACAAGGAAATGAGAAGACTATATGTGATATTATCTGCCAGTGCCTTCCAGCTGGACCATACAATCACTGATAATATGATGAGGCATCATCCACCTTCTTAGCAGAGCATCAAACCCTGAACATTCAGATTATTTTATTTCAAATTAGCCTGGGGGACAGAGCTACACAATCAAAATTACTGCAAAATAGAGTGGGAGAGCTGTACAGCACAAAGTTATCCTGGTTATTTCTGATCAGTCATGTTGGAGGGTGGGAAATATTCTCTCTTGCATCTCTTTCTGATCTCATTATATTAATCTGAGATCAAGATTTTGGAATTTAAACTCAAACATCTGCAGAACAAAATTGGTTGAGCATAAAAACAGTGATATATATATAGAGAGAGAGAGAGAGAGAAGGAGAAAGTCTCCTCTTAAAACAAAAGAATTTGTCTGTTTTGTAGATTTAACAAATCAAGAAAACAAGTAAAACTTCACAGTCTCCCTGAAGCTTGAACAACCTGTTACTGGAAGCTTCAGACACAGGTAGGCTTGAAAACCAAAACTGTTGAGATAGTTCCCTCAAAATTGCCATAAATGGTTCAATAAAAGCTACATTCCACTCAAATATTAAACACATTAATTCTAATAGCTTCAACATGGCACCAAGAAGGGTTTTGGTTTTGTTTTCTGGTTGTGTTGAGGTTTTTTGAGGAAAACAACCCAGCTCTGGGAAGTGGCCCTACTGTTGGGAAGGGACCACAGGCAATTTTCTGTTTGCAGCAGAAGTCAATCCCTCAGAGAAATCCCAGCCAAAACCCTTTGCCAGCCCCAGAGTTTTCCCGAAGGAAAAAATTTTTCCTGGATGCTGAGCAATTATCACCACCAACCTCCAAATGCTGTCTGCAAGCAGATCAATAATCCCATGAGCACTTCAGAACCTGCAGACGGATTGCACAGCAAAACCCTTCCATTTAGTGAAGAATTAAGGCTGCAGGTACTTTACAAATGTCTTGGGTTTTAAGGAGAAAAAGCACCAGAGATTAAGGATCAATAAAGCACAAGCTGAAGGTTGTACTTCAGATCACATGACGTGAAAC
>NW_005054377.1:3420792-3444664 GCF_000277835.1 Geospiza fortis | reverse complement strand
TACTAACTTGGTCAAATGAGCAGCAAAATCAAAAAAGGCCCCTTTGATGTTCATCCAAGAAATACAAGGGAGCCAAGGATGATTCCAGTAGCAACAAGGTCACCCAATTCTCACTTCAGGAGGATATGGCTCATATTAAAGCAGTTTTCACTTGTCTCATGGGCACAAAGCTTTTAAATAACAGATAATGATAATTAATTATGACTATGCTTGCCATTAAAAAAGGTAGACATAAAAAGGTGTGATCCAGCTGGTGGGAAGGGAATCAGCTATAAAGGAGATCATTAACATAAGTCTTCCCATTTATTTACTTAAGCAATACAAAATAGGTTACAGGTCTGTTTAAGCACATTGACACATACAAGCGCTGTTCAAAACTTCTGTTTACTTTTCATCCATCACAAAAATTAATGCAGGGTTTCTGTCTCGGATTTTCACTTTTACTTCACTCAAAGCACGTGAGCTGGAGCAAACACTTCCTCAAAAGCACAGCTTGCGAGCACAGCAACCCCCTTCTCTCCTGGCAGAACTCCCACTTCTCAATTTTACACGAGATAAGGAGTTTATATGGTGAGCCCTCACTTCCTTGTGCAAATTCTTTTCTCCCTTGTGCAGCCGAAGCCTTGGGAGGTGCAGTGACACAGCCCTGAGTGCCAGTCCTGCTGTCCCCAGGACACTTATAATTATTTCTAAGTACAGCAGAAACTCATCAGAAGTGTTTAGTCCTGTAATTTTTACATCAGAAGATAATTTTGAGAGAAATAGATGACTGGCAGCTGGATGCAGTCTAGCCTTAGTGCACAAGGAATTATGAGAAGTCCTCTAAGACCATCAAGTCCCCAAGTGCCACATCCACACAACTTTTAAATCCCTTCAGGGATGGGGACTCCAGCATCTCCCTGGGCAGCTTCTTCCAATGCTTGAAATCCTCCCGGTGAAGAAATTGTTCTTAATATCCAAACTAAACCTCCCCCAGCACCAGTTCACCTCCAAATTATAGGTTTAATACCACTTCCTACAAAATAAGCTTTGATAGTAGACTGGAAAAGCAATTCATTCACTCATTTAAATGACTCTGTCAATTGCAAATTAGTCTTATTTTTCTCTTCTCTTCTAACTTCTTTAGGCTGTTCAGTAACCAATAAAATCCAGCAGAAATAACTATAATTTTACAGAACAAGCTCATGCTTGAAGTAAGAGTTGAGCAGGGATAAAACAGAGGCCAAGCAGGCAGTGCAGGAAAATCTCATGGTGCTGTTTTTGCAAACATGAACTTCCTGTGAGCTGATCTGTGCCCAAAACCCACCAGTTTGGATGTCAAAAGGGGCAGACTTCCCTTTCTTCTGGATGTCAGCTCTCAGCCTCAGGAATACACACTCACTCCCTGCCCCCCCAGCTTCCTGAAACACTGCTGCACATGGAAACGTTGCACAAATCTGTTCCCTGGACGACAATGCTGAGATAACATCTAACCCAGAAATTTTCATTCTCAGAATTTTATGCACCAGTGTGACACCTCAGCCAGGGGAGCAATTCCTGCTTAATGCACCTCTGTGTCCTTTCCACACATCCTAATCTGAATTTTCCCCACCCCCGAGTGGTTTATACAGAATTCATACAATGCCAGGAAAGACATGGAGAAGCAAAGGCACAGCAATTAGCTTTCACCCATCTTCAAAGACAATAATATTTCTCCCTTTAAATTGCTTTGCTGTCAAATAGCAACCATACCACAGCATGCATATGGTCTCAGTGAGCCCAATATTCCATTTCTGGTGGCGTCCAACAGCTGAGACTCCTCATCAAATGCAGGAAGGAACAGCTGGGGACGCAGATGCCTGAGATGAGACAGCTCTCCAAGTGGTTCTTGCCTAACATCAGGCAGGATCCTGGGTGATTTTCAAGAAAATATGGGCATTTTTCCATGACTATCTACCAGTAATTGCCTGTTTTCTTGGGAGTGTGGAGTTCTGCAGATTAGTTCCATAAATAGCAATGCTTTCATACATTTGCCTCCTTTTCTGATCAAGCATGTCCTTTCCTAGGGTGGAAGTGAAGTCTGCACCCCAAAGTGCTCCTGCTGCCATGAGTTATGTTTGAAAAGTCATTTTTTTCCTGGTTACTTCTATCAGTCAACTTTTCCAGTTCTTATATATCTACATATTTAAGAAGATCTCTATAATCCTGTCAGCATTTCCTCTCTAGGCATCTCAACTCTGTGAGTGAGGCAAATGGATGCTTGTGGGCAAAACTCTAAGATACAGAACAGAGGTAAGTAGGACTATGAGGTGTTCAATTTTTGCCAAATTTTTTAACTGGGATTTTTGCTTATCATTCTACATGTATTCCTTGTATAGTTCACTGAAATATGTTGTATAAATATATATAATATATATATATATACATGTTTTGTCACATCACAGAGGTACTTTTTAATTAAACTGTTTTTCCACTCAATGTGCATTTACCCCAACCAACACACTCCCTTATCTATAATCTTCTCACAAGAAATCAATTTACATGCACTTTTACCACCTCACCACTCAGGCACCTCCACACTAAAATTAGCATTTCCCATCATAATCAAGGGATTTTGAGGTCTCTAACACTCCCAACAGCAAGAGCTCCTAAGTCATGACTGATTTTCAGCCTTCAGCAGCTTTAAGGGGAGTTCTGGAGTCACGCTAAGGAGTCACCCACACAGCCCAGGCAGGTGAAAGGCGGCTTCACCTTGCTCTGGGCAGACCCAGCATTGTGTAACTGCCCAGGCTGTGCCAAGCAGGGCTTATCCTGCCTCCCCAGCACGGGATTCCTGGCTAACACAGAGCACAGGGAGCCTGTGTGGGCTTGCAAGAACACCCCATTCCAGTTTTTGTTTGTTTTTATATTCCGAGTCACGTGTGTTTGATACCATCCCTCCACTTTGTGCCTAACCCTTCAAAAAGAGTGAATTAACGTTGCTTGGTTCTTGAGACCCTAATTCTTGTTTTCTGGTAGAGTTTTCTCAATATTTAAATCTTTGCCAGCATTCTGTCTGAATTGGCCCTAATCTTCATTCCTTCAGAAGGATTAAAAGCTTCTTCAGCTTTGTAAGCAGAAAGAAACTTCAGTCCAAAGACAAACTCAGGAAAGTTTTAACACACTGGGCTGCTCATTTTAACCCAACTGCTGCCTGAAGTCCATAATCTACCTGAAATCAGCAATCTATTACCCACTTAAATCATAGTTTGGGTTGGAAGTACCTTAAAGCTCACCCCATTCCAACCTCCTGCCGTGGGCAGTGACATTTTCCACCATCCCAGGTTGTTCCAAGCCCCATCTCCTCACAACCTTTTTCAGGACTGTCATATGTTTCAGAAAGAAAAAAGGAATTGGAATGGCAGAATAATCTTCTAAAAATATTCTTTCCTCTGTAAAATACACTTGGGCTTCACCCAGTTCCTCATCAAAGCAGAGATCACTGAGCTCAGCTGCTGCAAGGCTACAAAAATCCTCAAGATTTTTTCTCAATTTCCAGAACTCCTTAAAAACAACCAAATTGAGTTTAAGCACTAAGACTTGATGAGCAAAAAAAAAACAAAACTGTGTGTGTGGGTATAGAAAAGTAAACTGGTTTAAATCCAGAAAGAGATACCTTAAAAGCAAATCTTTATAAAGATCCTCAATTACTGAATCATCTACTACAAAGCACTAATTATAAAGACATTACAATAGCTGAAGAGGAAAATCCAGCCTGGTTTAACACACTTGTCAGCTCCAGTTAGCTGCACTCACTCCTTGGAAGAGTTTTTACCCTGTGCCAGTCTTTGGAATCTCTCTGTTCTGCAAAACAAGAGGGAAAGCAGCTAGAAACCACAAACTGCAACAAAAGTACAGTGAAGTCAGCACTTGTTTCATTTTTAAGCATTTTCTCTTAATAAAAAGGCTCAGAGGGTTTGCTGGGCAGATTTAATGAATGCTTTGCCTTACAAATACCACGGCTGAATCACAGGGCTGTGCCAGACTGATACACCACTGATCTCTGAGCTCATATCAGTTACACATCAATTACAGTTATGTCTGCAAGACAGAATAAACCTCCTTTGTCTGACCTGTCAAAAAAAAAAAATCAATCTTTTTAACAGGTCTTGTATGGGAGATGTAAAATTACACCACAAGCAAGTTGATGGTTAAAAGAAAAAAGGCTAGAAAGGAACCTGGAGTAATTAGAGTCAATTTGGAGATTTTCCAAAAAATTAATTCCCATAAACATTCCAATTGTTGCCCAGGACTTATCTATTCACTTCAATCACAATGAGTTCACACCCTCTTCCAAGCCCCAGCCACCGGGTAAGAATGCTGTGAGTAATCTTTGCAGCACGGAGTAAATCCCGAGTAGATAAAGAAACTTCAGCCTTGACCTTTGCAACAGGGAGAGCAGAGGGAGCAGACAGCTCAGGAAGGCAAACAAAAGAGGGGACAAGTCATGCTAATGATATTATCCATCCACAGCGAATCCCTGGAGCTTCACACATCCTTGAGGGGAGGTTCTCATTTACAGAGGTCATTTGGGGAAATTTGTGACAGAACTCGAAGATCTGTCACAATTAATTTTGTGACAGCAGCTAAAGAAAAGGGGGAGCATTTCCACACACTATAATTTTAATTTTAACACAAGAAACCAACCAAAGCCACCTCCTCAGCAGCCCAAGGTTAATAGCAAAGCCTGCCCAGCCTGGAGGTCATCCCATGGATTTTAAAATTGATCTTTTGTACGTGATCAAGTTACTGAAACCTGCACAACAGCATTAAGGATTGCTCAATAAAATAACTGCTGCCTCTCTCCAGCTCAGGAAAGGTCATTTCTTGGTTAAGGAATAACAGGAGAATACCACATTTTTTCCAGCCATATGAAAAGAGACTTTTTTCAAGTGTTTTACATGTACTTATTAATCCTCAAGTCTCTAGATTAATGTATAAATAATATATTGAGTTTGTGGACACAAGAAGAACTGAGTTATCAGTAATCATCTGGATTTTCAAAACATTCCTCAATTTTTAATGCCAAATTTGAAACAGCTACAGACACTTTTCTGAAGACCTAGGAATATTTCAGAGGCAACTGATGGACACAATTTGCCCTGTGCAACAGTCAGGCCCCACACACCTCAAGTTGGGGGATTTATTTGCTTCTGCTCATCTCCCAGACTTGGTTTGCCCCAGAGAGGATGGAAGTGGGGAAAAAAATGCTTAAATCCAGAAGTCATGGGTTGTTTTTCCAAATGTCACTCCCTTCCAGAGCAAGGCTGAGTCATGACAAGTGGGGAGGTGACAGCACTGAATTCTGTCTCTAAAATTCTCGTCCCAGTTCCTAAATTGACCCTGGCATCTCAATGAGAAACGCAGCAAAGCTCTGGAGGTTTCCAAACTTGTCCTGCTCTGCAAGCAGCTAAACTGTGTACTTACAATATTAATTACTTCTCTTTTCCCTGTTTAGTTAAAAGGTTTGCCAGAATTCCTTCAGCTCACTTGAGACACCAGAGAACTCTGAAATCCGAAGGAATTGATTTTGTAACAGAAGGCAAAGTAGTTGACGGTGGACTTGGAAACGGAAGCAGAACCTGAGCATAAATTAAACCCCAGACATAGAAAAACTGCAGCTACAACAAACCTTTTCCTTGAGCTGATATTTAAGATTCCTCTGATGGAGCTGCAGAAGCCGAGACAATTCAGCAGCAGCCTCCCAAGGGTGTAACCTGTTCCGAAAGGACCCTGCTCCAAACCCTCACCGCTCCAACTTGTGTTTTTGGGATCTGCTGTCTCACCATGTCCAGGCAAACCCACAGTGCAGTTTATGGGCCTTCACTTTCCCCTCTTCTATTAAATCGCCCCAGATAAATTTCCTATGCTTCCTGCTTAGATTAGCAATGGCCATTTGTGAGGATGCAAATGAAGCATTTTTCTCACACTGAGCTCACCACCTTGTCTGGGACCTCAAGCCACTGCCAACCCAGCCCTCCCCTGCCAAGGGACAGGATTTGCATGATGTGTGGCTGCCCCATGAACGTTTTTAAACACATATTAGGGCCTATAAACCAGGCATTTCGTTGCCATGTTTTAGAGAAACTACGAGTAACGTTTTTAATCCAGCTGTGGCTGACTTGGCTTCTGAAAATCTCAATTTCCTGCCGTTTTTAAAGGCTCAAATCAGCCTAGGGTTTTGGCAGCTGAACAATGCACATGTTCCTGGAGGAGGAGGATATTGATACAAACAAAAACACACCCTCACACACAGCCTGTTTGGTTTTAAGTAACTTATCAAAGCTCCAGTCCCACTGTCTGTAATAAATCTTTCAGCTAATGACAATGAAAGGTAAATATTGCACCTGATGATCTCTTCCCTTGTCCACTTGGGTTTGAGGAGTTGAAATGATCAGAGATCAGTTAATGAATACTGACCCCTGATACACAGCTCAGCATCACATGAAAATTTAAACAAAGCTTTTCTGTGTGTTTAACAGATAGAATTTTTCTCCTGTTACCCTAAAGACCTCTTCCCCTTTTTCCCCCAGAAAACAGACAATTTACTGCAGACATCCAGCAACAGGTTTTGCCTTTTCCTGCTCCATTATTCTGTTTCATGCATGTATTTTTCCATTTCCTCCCTTTGCATCAAGCAATAAATTAAATAGTCACAAGCTTAACTCTATCACTCACTACATGACTTTTCAGTTTCACAGTAATTTAACAGATTAATGCCAGTTCTGACACAAACTTCTCCACGGATTTTTGATGCATGGAATGCTCCACTGTCAAAAAACTCCTAGAGCTACATCTCTCCAGAATGTTCCCATTCGCCTTCTTACACCATGACCCATTATAAGAAAACAACTGTAAAAATTAATTTCATTCCAAAATGACAAACTGTGCTTTGCTCAAATTGTTTTGCAGATTTAAATTTCTCCTGTCCCATAGCAGCACATGAGAAAAAAAATGAATGTTCATGGACCCATTAACCACTAACACATTGTTGGGAGCAGGAAGAACACTCACAAGGTTTTCAAAGCAACTTCCCAGCAGGGTAAAAATCAGCCTTATTTTATGGATGATGGCAATTACACTGCAGAAAGAATATACATAATTTTTTAACCAAAAGCATTCTATCAAGGCCTACATTTCCTAGTTGTTAGACTCATATTTAATTTATGCAACCTGACCTTCCCAATTCAAAAATCTTACCTGGCATCTCCTTTTGAAAGGTTGGTGTTTACGGGGTGAAGAATAACCTTGTTTGCATCCACATCCACCACGCATTTTGTATGCAGATCAAGCTCTATAAAGAAATGAGAGAGTGTCAAGTGCTGCTCCTAAAGCACTGGGATTACATACACCATTACTTCCTCCAGACACCAAATTTATTCATGCAGCCTGACAGCCACCCATCAGCCAGAGAATAGAAACAGGACTTTTGCCAAATTCCACTTCTAGGGATATTCTGATGGGATGGATCCTGTCCAGTTTTAAAGCAAGCACTCTTTTCAAAGCAAGAAAAAGCATTTGGGTTTCACTGAAGGACAATCAGCATATACAAGGGCAGTATGAAATTTCTTCTGGGGGAAAAGAACCATTTAGGCTTGGTACCACTTTGACAGCTCTTCTTATTGGTCCCTCAATGCCTCGCAGGGAAAGCTGCCCCTGCCATCTGCAGCACATTTTCCCCGGCCACTGCTGTGATACGGTGCCAGCTGTCAGTCCTGGGGCACCTGCTCGCAGAAATTCAAGTCCCATCAAAAATAATTTAGGTGCAGGCACGTAGAAAAGGGCTTGTCCTTCCCCCACAGGCTCCAGGCAAGTCCAGCTCTCCCAAGTGACATCAGGCAGTGGGATGTGGACTATGAGTAATGAGGATATTTGGAGTGTGTGAGAATTCTCGGCCGTAGAGGTGGGGAAAGCAAAATAAAAGCTTCAGATAACACTGAGAGCAGTCCAAGGTATCCACCCAGTGACAAATGGAGTTAGGTATGGGATAAAGCACACAGCCTGCACCCAAAGTCACTGCTGTAGGATGTGGGGCCTGGACACAAACAAGTCCCTGCACAGTGACACTAACCCTGGAAAGTGCTCCCAGGTGGTGATTCTGATGGGTGTCATGGCCAAAGTCACTGCTACAGACACCCAGGACATGGGGACTGAACACAAACAAGTCCCTGCACAGTGACACTAACCCTGGAAAAGGCTCCCAAGTGGTGATTCTGATGGGTGTGAACAGCATGTCATGGCCAAAGTCACTGCTACAGACACCCAGGACATGGGGACTGAACACAAACATGTCCCTGCACAGTGACAGTAACCCTGGAAAGGGCTCCCAGGTGGTGATTCTGATGGGTGTCATGGCCAAAGTCACTGCTACAGACGCCCAGGACATGGGGACTGAACACAAACATGTCCCTGCACAGTGACACTGGCTCTGGAAAGGGCTCCCAGGTGCTGATTCCAATGGCCATGATGCACTGTTCACAATCAAAGTCACTGCTACAGACACCCAGGACATGGGGACTGAACACAAACATGTCCCTGCACAGTGACACTAACCCTGGACAGGGCTCCCAGGTGCTGATTCCAATGGCCAGGACACTGTCCACTCCCAAAGTCACTGCTACAGACACCCAGAATGTGGGGCTTGCACACAAACATTTACAACAGCTTCTAAAAAAAATCAATTGAGTCAGACACCTGTTTTGGGAATTACCAATTATGAACTAAGTCCACTTTTTAATTTATTAAAAAACAACTGCGACATCAACTCTCCTAGAACTCTAACACCTAAAGCTCGTACAGCCCTTGACAAAGTCATAGAAACTCTCCAAAGACAACAAGCTCATCACTGTATTCCAAAAAAGCCTTTATTTTTTACAATTTTATGAAAAAAAAGCAACTTTGTAGTCTCATTTTTCAGTAGAACCCTTCTGAGACAGATCCTTTGTTAATAATAGAATAACTTTTTCTTCCCTACAAATTTCCAAATACTATTTTTACAATTTTATAGATGATAGCACGAATTCTAATTAAGTTAGCAGGTCAAGAATGGTGACACTAGCCCTGGAAAAGGCTCCCAAGTGCTGATTCTGATGGCCATGACACACTGTTCACACCCTCCCACGCCAGGATGACAAGGGGCTACAGGGAATAACCTCCACACAGGGTTCAGCACCTCAGCTGAATCACCCAAATACGCTCGTGTCTAATCATGTTAATTATAATCCTCATCCTCCTTCATCTCTGCTCTTTCCTCCTCAGTCACCTGTACTTGCTCTTTCACCTCACAGCACCTTATAAACTCAGTCTGGAAATCTCTCAGGCTGTGCTTATTGCACAGCATCTTGCAGGCTTCTCTCTCCTGAAAGGTGACACAATAATAAGAGGGAGTTTCCTCCATGAACATTTTTGGAAAGAAATTTTATCGTTTTTTGCTACCTCACATGCAGCAAAGAAAGCCAAAACTCGAGATCTCTGGCCAAAGCAGGCAGTCACATGAAACTGCAATTCTCCTGAGCAAAACTGCTCCTCTGTTATTACACTGTGCTTCTGCAGGAGGAAGAGCCAGACGAGTTCCAGAAGCCAGTGTTTATTTTAATTTCTCCCCACACCCTGAAAGCCAATTTACCTATCATTAATATGCAACACATGCTTGCTCAGATGAAACCACGTTCTCCGTACGTCCCGTATCCGACAAGGCACTTTATCTTGGTCTGGCTGGTTAGTGATTAACACTCTGTATTGCAGTGACCTGCTTTTCCCAGCTCCTGAGGAAGGGTTTTACCTGCCCCATGCAAAGCATAAAGGTCTGCAAGCAGCATGCTTTCTGCCACGTTTTTAAATGCAGCTCTTGAGAGAGAACGCCCATGGCAGGCTTTGCATCCATGACTGCCCAGTGAACTCCATCTTACCAGTGCTCATTAAACCTCTCTTTGTGAAATGACCTTAAGAAAGCACACAGGCAGAATAAAAGACTTCCTTAAAGTCAAATGTTGTCACAAGAAAAAAAAAGTTCAAAGCCAATTTGTCCTGTGCAACACACCTTGTTTGATCATCACTCTCACACAGGTAATGCTAAAACCCCTCACCTTGGTGTGCAGCATGATTTTGGAAAATGTGTTGAGCCAAACTAGCAGCTATTTCCAAACAGAAAGATTCCAGTCCTTCTCTCCTGTGCCTGTTGCTCACCTTCTGCCACTACCATGCTCAGCAGATCCTCTGTAAGTCAAGTTACTTCAACAGCAGAAAAATACCCAGCATGGAAAATGGATGTATCCAGACCCCACAGAAAGCTCCATCAGCCCATTGAAAGCTTGGCCATGCAAACAGGTGGGGAGACCTGCGCAGAGGAAGAGTGGAGCTGGGAGAGATCTTGTCCCAAGCTGAGATGAACTGCTCCACCAGTTCATGGTGTCACATGCAACAAACCCCTAAGAAACAGTTATATTGAGCCTCTAAGCTGGGTCTGGATCCAGACAGCCTTAAGGCTGCTTATCCCAGTTACCTTGGCCAAAGGCTCACATGGAAACCCTGCTTTCAGCTGAAGAAACAGTTTAAATCCTGCTTGAACAGCATATAATTCACTCTCTTCAAATTCTGCCTCCATTACATTCTTTGGCAGATTTCTAAATTCTTTAATGCTTCCGGTACACTGAGAGATGAAACTTACATCAGCCACTACTGAAACTTATATCATCATCATTTCCACCTCATTACATTTTTAATACCATTAAAGCAGGTTGGCCTTATAGTCAAATTATCTGCCTGCTCTTTTGGATATGATCACACAAGGACTCCACCCTTACTTTTACTAGTTTCAGTGTCTCCCAGGTGAGCTGGGTACTTGCTGCTCCTGAACAACAAGCAAAATTGGGATGCACCAAGATAAGATCATAAGGATGCACATCCAAACACCCCAGTTAATTCCTCCTGTAGTAAGGAGTCACTTATCAAAGTTTGGTATTATTCTCTTCAACTATTTAGGTATGTTTTTTTCAGGCAGCATGAAATTTGGAAATTAAAGGTGAAATTAAAAGATGACAGAAGCAGCTCACTGTCACACTCTGGAGATTTATGTCAAATTTTGCACCTCAAACAAAAAGAAAATCTCACCTGTTATTATTGCTAACTTGCTTCTAGCTTCAGTCATTACTGAGCAAACACAATCAACTACTCACTTGCTTCATCAAATCAAGACACTAATCAGCTAATTTCTCTTTGAAGAATAAAAACTCCAACTCTCAACATCAAGAATCATTTATTGCAGAGAATGAAAATCTCTTCCACAGCTTCAGAGTAAGAGAGCTGTGACATCCATAATAAAAGGGTAACACTTATCTGAGTCACTTCTCCACATTTACATTTCACAGCAGTAGAAGTGTTAAGGAAAGCTGGGCTGAGTGTAAGAATAATTGTTAGAGTGTTGTGTCCAAGCTGCTCACTGAGAGTTCCTTGGATGAGTTTTTATTTCACTTGTGAAACTGGAAGGTGGCGGTTGAAGGAAGCCACTCTCCTTCCCCATTCCCTTGATTTTTCAACACCTCACATGACTTTTCTAAAACTGGGATTCAGTGTAGATCATAGTTGAAACCACACTTGTGTAAGTCTCAAATCACTACTATGCCTTGGATAATAGCATCGTGGGTGCTGTAAAAATAACTCACTCCCCATATGTGCTTTGGGCTTTTTCACTAAAAAATTCAGTGAGTTTCAAACAGCGTGGAAAAGTCAGCAAGCAAGAGAGAGCTGGAAAAGCAAACCCAGGAGCAGCCTAGCACCGCAAGGAACGGTGGATTCAGCAGGCACTGGCCCATTCCCACCACAGGTAAGAATTTCCAAACCCTCTGTAACAGCAGTTCACATGTCTGGTAATCATAAACTCACCACAGCAGATTTTCCACAACAGAGTTAAGAAACACTGGCAAAGGTGCCACTTGGAACTGTACTAATCAGGCTTGGGGCAGAGACAAGGAGTGTGTGTGAATCCTGGAGGAAGGGGAGAGAGGTATTTTGGAAAACATTGGATGGGAAATTCCTGTCTTTGCTTATGGATCTGGCAGGGAACTGTTTCCATGGACTGGCTGCTACTACTGACAACAGAGGTTGGATAATGCTGTACCCAACTCTAGAGACTGCCTCAGGTGGCACAACAGAAACACCTGAACTGCCACGTGGTGACACTGCATCTTCCTCAGCCATGACCCTAAAAACCACCCCACTGCAGGTCACTGCATTTCAGACCCACACAAAATGATCCTAAGAGAAGGCTTGTGCAGGGCAGCTTGAAATAATCTTAAGGTGAACAATGATACAGTAAATAAGGGAATAGACAAGATTTTAGACTTATGGTTTGGGGGTCCATGGTGTAAGAAGAGCTTTTAGTACCACAGCCAGGGCAGATGAAAGGTCTGTTACAAATTATTTCTCCATATTTTCCATTTTACATTCCTTATTTTTTCTCATTGTAAAAGACAGCAGCAGCCTTCCAGTGCCTAGAAGTGCTACAAAAGAGCTGGAGAGGGACTTGGGACAAGGGATAAAGGGACAGGACACAGGGAATGGCTTCCCAGTGCCACAGGGCAGGAATAGATGGGATATTGGGAAGGAACTGAGGCCCTGGCACAGGTTTCTCAGAGAAGCTGTGGCTGCCCCTGGATCCCTGGAAATGTCCAAGGCCAGGCTGGATAAGGCTTGGAACCCCCTGGGATAGTGGAAGTTATCCCTGCCCATGGCAGGGGGTGGAATAGGATGAGTTTAAGATCCCTTGCAACTTAAACCATTCCATGATTCTATGGATTAAGGGAAAGCACTTCCCAATTAATCAAGAGCTTTGATTTCCATGTAAGTTTTTCCATTAGATCTCAATTTAAGAAATTATTTTAAGAAGGTTGACAATTTCCCAGCCCTTTCAAATCCCATTTGATCCTGAACCCCACTGAAACAGAGGAATGAACCTGGTGTTACAAGACAGGTCAAATAAAAGTTGTCCCAGATTCCTCCTGGTCCCACTACCAGATTTCGGGCAGCTGTACCTTCAGTGACACCTCAGGACCCTTTGGAGATGGGCCTCAGGTTCTATAGAGTCACCGGGAACCAGAACAACTGGCCTTGCAGAGCTTCACAAAAGCTGCAAAAGCCAACTGAAGTATAACAAATAAAATGTGAAAGGTTTAAAGTGCCCCTCCTAAGCTCATAAGCCAAAATTGGCCCCAAATACAAAAGCTCAAATAATCTCCTGTGAAGACAGACGATAGAAATTTTATATTTTAAATTGCCAGTAGATTTTCAGGAGATTAACATTCCCTTGGAGGTTAGTCCTGGAATGTTGTACCCTGAGCCGTCAAGTTGCATTGGATAAGAAATCACAAGTGGTTTCTCATACCTTTCTTGGTCTGGAAAAACAAATGGCAAAAACTGAGAAATGTTTAAACAGTAAATTAAAATATTTGTTTATCACACAAATCAACTAAAAAAAAAAAAAAGACAAGCTGTTGTTTGGGGTCTTCTGCTGTTTTTTTGTTTACGAAAGAAATGTGAAAGCCAGCTCAAGCTCAAAGACAACAAGTCCTCAAGTTTCCCTGCCAAGATTTGTTTCCCAAGAGTGACTTATCTCTTTGCCACGTAGGAGCCAACACAAATAAAGGCAAAACTAACTGAGGAGATGAGTGAATGTGAAAATAACTTCCATCTACATGATAATGCTGAGGGCTTATATGGAAAAAAAAGAGTAAAAGCAAGACACAGTGATAAATTCTGACAAAAATAGAGTAATTTCTTGTATTTTACATCTACCAACATGAAGGCACCTTTCAAGCTTCTCTTGTTATATGAACTGCTCCAATGTAAGTCATGAAATTTTCAGTTTGCAGCAATTAAAGGTCATTAAATATGTATGAGCGCATCTGGAAGGGTACATGATGCTATCAAAGCTTGTCCACGAGGGGAAAATCAGCTCAAACTCACGAGCACATGGAACAGGCAAGGTGCCCTCTCATGTTAATTCCATGTTGTCCAAATGCTTAAAAATGTGTTCTATTCTCTGCTGCTTTGTTTTCTGCAAGGAAAGAGCTTCCCAAACAGCTTTAGTGAAGGCATTTCATGGATCTGGACATGGACCTTGCTCACAGCCAGCTCTGCTGCTGCAAACACCTCTGGGCTCGTGGGCACAGAGTAAATAAATCAGTGTGGGGACTCTGGGGACTCCCAGGGAAGTTCAGCACTCTGGAATTATTAACAGGCACGAAATGCCTGAGTTTGCTCAGCCACCAAGCGCCCAAAAGCCAAGGCAGGGCTATTCCAGGTGTATCTGATCCTCAGGAGGAGCAGCCAACCTGAAACCAGAGCAGCAAGGGAACCTCCCCCTGCACTTGGAGCTCAGAGGGTGCAATTAGCACTAAAATTCCTTGGAAGGTGCAATTAGCACTAAAATTCCTTTGTGGCATCCAGGCTGGATGTCTGGGAGTCTCTGGCTGTGCAGAGGAGCAAGGCTGTAGCACCTTAGGAGCTCTTAAAATACAATTGCCTCACAAGATGAAACATTAACTCTGCATCCTTTACCCATTTGGCACCTTATCTCAAGGTTAATCCCGCTCATAGCCCAAACACTGTTTTATAGCTTATCAACCATCACCAGGAAATATTCCAAACTCCAGGCACTCGTGTATGACAAGGATAAAGGTGAAGAAAAGCCTTGTGGTTTGCACATTGCCATCAGGATACAACAGGTGCCATTTCACGCCCTCTGTAATTAATCTCAAAAACCCGCTTGCACAAACTCCAATTTATAGATAAATTGTCTCTGTGGTAATTTCCATGGGAAAACAAACAAAGAGCACAGGAACAACCCCCACCTCTTCACCTCAAACCCCAAAAACATTTCAAGGAGCTGGAAATGAAAACTCCTCCAAGAAGAGTAGGAGGACATAAAATTAACAGCTGACACAACCAGCAGAAGCTTGTAGAGATACAGAAGCAAATTCCTTCCTCACAAGCACTGGAAACAGAACCTTTAGCATCTAAGTATGAGAAGATCCCTGTTTCAACACTGATAAATATATATATCAACATAATAGATACCTGAATGCGTATTTACAGACAATCCAGGTATTTAAACTGGAGCTACAGCTCTCACACTACAGTTCTAGAACAGTTTAATCCAGATATTTAAACTGGAGCTGCAGCTCTCACACTACAGTTCTAGAATAGTTTAAGCCAGATATTCAAATTAGAGCTGCAGCTCTCACATTACAGTTCTAGAACAGTTTAATCCAAATATTTAAAGTGGAACTGCAGGTCTCACACTACAGTTCTAGAACAGTTTAATCCAAATATTAAAACTGGAACTGCAGGTTTTACACTACAATCCTAGGATAGTTTAATATGGCAGCATTGCTGGAATACAGGCAGTTGCTTTCCTGCCTTTCTTGTTCAAAAAGTATTGACCCAAGTTAGATCAGTTTGGACTGCCTTAAATGGCATCAGCCATATCCTTGAGCATAAGTCATGTTCTTTTTAAAACAGAACGACTTTTATCAGTATTAATTAACATGACACTGAACTGATTCGAAAGCACAAGGAAACACAATGACTTAATGTACTTATGTACTGCCTGTACCCAAACATCACCTGAAAACAAAGCATTCAGTCAGAAAAATCTTAATTAAAAAGCCTTCAAGCTGTCATTTGCTTTGCTTCATGGTATGGCTTGAGATTTGCATTTACCTGAAATATGATGAATATCTGCTAAGAGAATTCAAACACGACACTTACGAAAGGAAATCCACTGCAAATCTTAAATAAAACAGCAAAAGAACTTCCTGATTGTTATCAAACCCCCATTTGAATAACGCAGTGCACTAGGAAATACTTCAGTGAATTACAGAGCCAAGAAAATAAAAGACCAGGAGCCTTATCTAACAGAGCAGTACTGAATTATTTAATTCATAAAAGCCTGTTAATCGAGATCCCAGTTTGCAAAGTAGGAGGGATGTAAAAAAAGACGCCTCAGTTGCCACCCAGGAGAGCCTCCAACCTCAGACGTGGCACTGAGAACGTGTGGGCACAGCAGCATTTTTATAAAAGCAAAACTACCACACAGGCTTGGTAGGACTGAGGTCTCATTTGAAGAGAGACCCAAAATAAGGTAGCCTGGATGCAAAAAAAAAAACAACAAACCCAAACCCAAGTACAATTAGAAACGCTTCCCCTCAGTAAAAATTAGTGCTATAAACTGAGTTTATGGATTACCACTCTGCATGAGAATGAAGCAGGACCCTCAATCCAAACACCTTGAAATGTGAGTGCTATAAATAACCAATTATTTGATACACAAATCCCTTCCACATGCAGGCAAGGAACCCATTATACTTTTATGAGCTGTAAAAACTCCGAACAATTAAGCACACCACTTTTATTAACCTAATAAACCCTTGCCTTAAGAAATTCATAACTCAAACACCAAAGACAACCACCACCACCACAAGTAAACACCGAGAATATTTCAAAGCTTAACTTTCCACAGTCTCAGCCATCTGACAGGTTTGCAATGTTAAGCCCTTCGGTGCAGAGGGAAGGAAAGAACGTTACTCGTGATCCTGAAGAAAACAAATACTTGCTTCAGGTCCAAAGCCCCAGAAGTCCATACAAATACTGCTCAGAACAAAACGTGTATGAAAGAGCTTCCAGGAAAGCTGCCTCTTGCCTCAAAACTTAATTTAAAAAAAAAAAGCAAGGCCACAGAAGTCTTAAAAATGGACGACTCTTCAGAAAATCAGTTGCAAAAATGCTTGAGTTTAACATTAAAAATATAAGAAAAATTGTAGCCTCGGTATTACTGTCTGTTTCTATAAATTCAAGGTGCATCAGAAACACTATAGGGAGGTATCGGTTGTTTAGACCTGACCAAAACATCTGGACTGTGACAAATAATCTGCTGGGAAAAAAAAAAAACACTTCCAGGACATTTTGTTTGAGGGAGAAAACTACATGGATCTTCTAGGCTAGACTTAAATGGATTTAGGCATCACTCACAAATAACAGGATGTTTAATAGCAGCAAACTGCCAAGAGTGGGGGTTCAGGCCCCCCGTCTCTCTGAGGAACATCAAGGACTGATACTCAAATGCCCCTCACTCCTGGATGAGCCTCCTGACTGGAGTCATCCTCCCCATAAGATTTTTAAGTTTATACAGAATAAAAGACAAACAGAAATTGGACCTGTCCCTTCCAACTCAGGATATTCTATGAAAGAGAGCACCAAGATACAATCTAGATTTCTCTAGATTCCTTTACTTCCCTCACAGTTCCTGGCTGGAAAGGGACATGAGGACAAACTCAGGGCAGAACAGAAGAAGGATATATGTGGGAGGGAGAGGTGCATTAGTCACCCCTGGACATTCCAAACTTCACTGATCGAGGCCCTGTGCAACCTCATCTCATCTGACGCGCTCCAGAGGTCCCTTCCAACCTGAATTATTGTCTAATCCCGGGGGTGAGGAACACCAAGCAGAGTCAGGAGACCTCTGGGGCACAGCCAAGGAAATGACCTATGTCAGGAAAGGGACATGAGCAAGAGGAAAGCCCAAGTCTGTCACCGACACCGGGCACCACCTTCCAGCTCCTGTCCCAGCTCCCACCAACTCCTCCACACTGCCACTCCATCTCCTCCAACCTATTCTCTGGAAGGATGGGTTCTCCTCAATTTTGAGAGCTGGCATCTGAAGTTTAACAAAATGGAGCTTTTGGTCAAAATATCCTGTCTCCCTAAACCACCAGACTGTAAAGTCATCAACTGCATCTCTTGTGCTGGAAGTGGGACTCAGGAGCTCTTGTGAACTCAGTGAACATTCCCCTGCTGACGTTTTACAGGTGTAGAAACACTGTATTTAATACTTTAACCTTTTTTTTAATAGAAAGGAATTAAAAATATATTATATGTCAGATGATGTAGGCAATAAAGGGCTTCCCCTCTCCCTCCTTTTTTTGCTCCAGCTACTAAACTGACTTCATTGGATTCCCTTTCCCCAAAAGGAATTATTGGCATACTCCTGTGAGAATGTGGGATTACAAAAAAAGCCACCCTACACTTTCTTGGATTTCTGCCTTCTTCACCTTCCCATTCCTTGGCTGAAGCTGCCTTTTCATACTCGCTTCCTCATCATCCAGAGCAAGTTTTTCTAATTAAGACAAGTAATAAACATTTAAACAGCTGCCCAGACCACGGCCTGATTAACATAACCCTTAGGCAAGTTTCGTTGAGGGGGGAAAAAAAAACCAACAACAACCCAAAAACCAAAAACAACAACAAAAATTTTTCTTGTCAATTCTCGCTTCCTCTTCTGTATTTTCTTGCTTGTTTTTTGTCCTTGTGTCGCTGTCATCTGGTTAACAGCGTCCCACTGAAAGCACCGAGGGCTGGAGAGCAGCGGGGTGAATTAGCACGGGGCAAAATGCAGAAAAAAAGGCGTTTTCCCCCAAATCCGCAAAGCAGGAAGAAGGAAGCGCTGTCCCAGCAGGAACCGGCCGTAAAGCAGGTGCAGAGAGGGCTGTTTCCCGGGGGAGAAGTCGAGACAAAATAAAGCAAAAACCCCCAGGTTTGGGAAAAGATATCGGGAGAGGGGGGTGAGCACAGCGCGGCTGCGGCCGCACAGCGCCTGTGCCGAGCCGGGCTGTGTTTATTAATAAATAAATAACGAAGCACACACGGACACGCACCGATTCACCCGCACTGGGACACACCTGTCCCGACCGACACCTGTCCCCAAGGACCGGTACCCCCGGCCCGCGCCGCTCCCGGGAAGGACAGGGCAGGGAGATGCTGAGGAAGAAGAGGGAGTCTCACCTCGCCGGTTCATGGGGCGGACACGCACCGCCACCTTCACTTTGGAGTCCCCCGGTGCCGCGCCGGGCCAATGCCGGCCGGACTACAATTCCCAGCGAGCATCGCGCAGCACCACGCCCCTTCAGCTCCCACCGGGCCGCCGCGATGTGCGCTGGGAGATGTAGTTCTTCCCGCTGCCCCCAGCCTGGTAACGAGGCAGGCTGGCTGAAACACGGAATTAATTAACGTGGAATTAATGTGGAGTTCAGCCTGTGATCCATCACTACCTTGTCACCAGACCAGAGTACTGACTGTCATGTCCAGGTGTTCCTTGGACACCTCCAGGATGGGGACTCCAAAATCTCCCTGGGCAGCCCCTTCCAGTGTCGAAGCACAGAATCGCAGAACTGGTCAATCTAAAGGTGACCACAGCGGGTCATCTGCTCAAGCAGGGTCAACCCAGAGCACAGGGCACAGGATTGCATCCAGACAATTCTGGAATATCCCCAGTGAGGGAAACTCCACATCCTTTCTGGTCAACCTGTTCCAGTGCTTGGTCAGTACTGCACAGGAGAGAAGCTCTTCCTCATGTTCAGGTGGAACTTCCTGGGCACCAGATCTTCTGTGAAGAAATTCTTCCTAATGACCAATCTAATGACCAACCTGGTGCAGCTTGAGGCTGTTCTCTCTCCTCCTGTCCCTGTTCCCTGGGAGCAGAGCCCAAACCCCCTGGCTGTCCCCTCCTGTCAGGGAGTTGTGCAGAGCCACAAGGTCCCCCCTGAGCCTCCTTTTCTCCAGGCTGAGCCCCTTCCCCAGCTCCCAGACCCTTCCCCAGCTCCATTCCCTTCCCTGGACACTCTCCAGCCCCTCAATGTCCATACTGAAGTGAGGGCCCCAGGCACTGAATGCTTGGATGTGGAGTCCTTCAGAATAGAGGGATTTGTGAGGGGGTACAGCCAAAATGGCATTTATGGAGTGGAGGGAGATCAGGGTCACCTCAGACCCTGCCACTCTACCCTTGTGGGGCTGCAAGGGAAGCCCATCACATCTCAGTCCCCTCCTTTTGGAGAAATACTGAGTTATTTCATGTTGAGCAGACAAAAGCACCCCCTCTGGAACTTACACACCTCACCTTGGGATTTCCTCTGTGTTCCATGGGGTTTCTGTCCATCAGAAATCACTTTATAAGTCACATCACATTAAAGATCACAGAATCACAGAATGGCTTGGGCTGGAGGGGACATTCAAAGTTCATCTCAGTCCAACCCCATGAGGATCCCAGAGAACCATCATGAGCCACGAGCCAAGGTACAGACCATGGGTCAGATCCTGTCTGGGTCTGGTTTCACCGAGTAACCCCTGGTGGGACCACTGTCAGCAAAGGCAGCTCAGTAAAAACCTCAGTAGGGATAATCAGACACAGCCTGAACAAAATCAGAATTTATCCTCACCAGACCCCTCAACTGCTCAACCACAGCCACCTATTGCAAAGACTGAGAATGAAACTGAAATGCAAAGATGCAAAAAAAACCCCAAACCTCATTTAAATGGTCATGGTTGAAAACCCTTGCAGCTGCTATTTTAGTTCAAAACAAGGATTCTCTCAATGTTGTTTTGAAAAGGCAGATTTCAGCAAGGACAGAACCCCTCCCCCCCCTCCAAAATTCACAGTAATCCTTTGGCTTTCCAACACTGAACGAGGTTTTGTGACAGAAATAAATAAATAACACATGTCCAAGTGGGTTCAAGATAAGATTTTGGCAGGTGGCACTTTTTGCCCAGAAGAACTGCACTCAATATTTATCATTTCATGCCTGTCTGACCTGAAGAATATCTTGTCAAAGCAGAAAGAAAACGAATATTAAGCTGGCATTTAAGTCATGCTGGGATTAATGCCCATGTTCCTAAGAGCATCCCAAACAAGGGGATGCTGGGAAGATGTCTTAAAGCTACAAAAAAATATTAAATAACAGCTCAGAGCAAGCTTGAAGCAAAAACTGAGTTTTTATCTGCAGCAGGGGAAAGCATCATCTCTGCAGCTCCCTGGGAGAGGGGACATCCCACTCTGAGCCTGCACAGTTGGTCCTTGCACTTGTGAACTTGAGGATCCAATTACAGGATGAAACCCAGCTTTGAACTTCTTGTGGTATTTTCCAGCTGGGGCCTCGACGAAACCGCACCAAGGTTTTCTGAAACCGAGTGCTTTGGCCGCGGAGATGAATTTAATTCCTCATTTTCCACCTGAGCACCACGAGTGGAGGAGGGTGGGTGGTTTTTACCTCGGGCTGAGTCACCTGGAATTTAATTTAGAGAAATGGGAGGAAGCCTATGGCCAGATGTGAGCACTGCTGGGGATGGCAGGGGCCACCCAAAGCCAGCCCTTCCTCTGCGTCTCCTCTCCTGTGTCACTCACCGCTGGTTTAGGTAAAATTAAACAGCAAATCTTTCAGGGGAAGGATCACACACCACTTTTTTATTTGTTCCAAGGAGGTGCCAGTGCGTTTTAAGCGCAATCACACTCTTCTTGCAAGCTTTGCTCCAGTTTTCTACTCGAAATGAAGAATTCCTTTTAAAATCTGAAAAAATCACTCTTTTAGCCTTCCTTCACTTCTAATAGCCAAGGAGAAAGGATATTTACATATAACCATAATGCTATTTTCTGTGAAGTTCTTCAAAGACAGAGACATCCTTCGAATCCAGAGACTCTTCTCAATTTTGATGCTGTTGCTCGGCACTTTGGGAAGATGCTCGGGAGCAATAAAATCTCATTCCTTCTGCAAGCCCTGCCTCTGCACTTTCCCTTTATGCTTCTGCCTGTTTCCTGCGCTGAATTACAGCAGTGCAGCTCCTCTTGCACTGGCACAAGCTCTACCTCGGCGTAATTACCCCACTGTGAATTCCTCGACAAGCCCTTTCCCTGGCTCAGGGTTCCACAATCTGTGGGAAGCATCTCCCTGGAGGGGCACAGCTTGGAGGGAGGATATTGTTTCCATTCACAGCCCTGGAACATGCTAATTATGCTGGGAGGAAAGAGGGGGGGTGGCAGCTTTCACTTGGGAGGGACAGCCCGGGCAAATAGTTTGTGAAACGCCAACTTAACCCCATCTTGTAGGGAATTGTCTGCAGCTCTTTCCCCCCTTCCTAGTTACTGTAATGAGGGGCTGACTTCCCAGATTAGCTCTGGCTATTTAAATGCTAATTTAATTAACAAAACATCCTTGGTGGGGGGAGGCACTACTCGTCCCTCCCATTCATTTATCGAGTTTCTGAATGCGACACTGTTTTCATCAGGTTGAGGAGCCACAGTTATTGCTGTGCCCACCTGGTTGCGGCAGGGCTTGGACAGGGATGTGGATGACAAAAAAAACCCAGGTCCTCCATCTCTTTTTAAAAAATTATCTTTATTTTTTTTTTAACAACTAAATTTGATTACTTTTATTTAGAAATAAGTGGTTATGTGTGTCCTGCCCCGGGCGTGCGTTATCACCAGCCTGCCAGGGAAGAAGTTTTTGCTTTTATCTTGATGAAGGTACCGAATGTTTCAGCTCTCAGTTCATCTAGAAAGAATTTTATCTCCGGGCAAGCCAGAAAACACGAAAGTCCTTTGGATGTCCGTTCATCCCAACCACAACAAGCAACAAATCAAGTGGGTTTTAAATCCACTTTTCCATTTGTTCAGCTGAGCGCTGAAGAGAAGTATCAATTATGGATGTGCTGTAGACCTACTTTGTGCCCATAAATCATTCAGGAGTTGGAAAACCAAACCAGGGGATCTTACCGAGGTTTAGTCAAACTTTGAAGCGCTCACCACTTTTGCAAAAAGCTCAGCATCTCTGGGACAATCCTGGGATGCATCCAGCAGCTCTTTAACACCTCAGGGATCAGATCCTTAGCACAAAATATATGATGAAGTGTTTACAAAATAAAACCTGTTGCTATTGTATATTTTTCACAGATTTTTGTTTTGTCCAGTCCCTGGGGTAATAAGTTTTTATCTGATTTTGTCCTCTGGTTTATCTTGCTTTTCAGCCTGAAGACATGAACGTGTAAAGGAAGTAGAAATTTGGAGGTACAAGCAAAACCAGAAGATGTTATGAATTTATTTCTACTTTAAAGAAAGTGCCAAGGAAAACCAATATTACGAACAGGTAAAAAAAAATCTGGATAAAGCAGCAAATCAATTTTTCCCAATCAGTTGTGTCAGAATTCTGCTTGTTATAAAAGTTTATTTATTTATTCCAGAGGAATTGCTGATATTTTTCATGCAACACGTTGTGCAAATGAGCAGGTTCAGGAGATTCACCCCAATTCTTGCAAAGCACTTTCTGTGCTTTATTATTTTAATAGGAACTTTGTAAATTTGAAGGATTAATGGTTTCCAAGGCCATTCATAACTCTGAATTACACTGATCCTGAGATGGATTTTTAAAGGTATTTGTGCGTGACCTCTTGCCCTCACTGTAAAAAGAATCCCCAGATAAATAAACAAATCCTTGACATCTTCTTGCTGCAAAATATAACAGAGTCAAGCCCCAAACAAACTTTTTATAGACATCTCCCACTTTTTAAAAGTAATTCCAAAGTTTAAAGTCTTGGCCATAAATCTTATGGCATTATAGGATGTGATGCTTATTCTTATGTTACCCAGAGGGAGTCCCAGGCTCTGATATCTCCATAAATCCCATCCATGCCCTGTTTGTGGAAGGGAAATTCCTTATAGCTGTGCTTTAATAGGGGGATTTCAACACAAATTTTACCTCTGGCAGCAACACAGGGCCAGGTAATATCAGCAACTTATGTGCTGGTAGAATGAGGCCCCTAATGAGAATTTTCTCCTCTTTTTGACTAAAAATTTTTATTTTCCTTATCAGCTGCTCAGTTTGCTGATTCAGCCTGTGCCAAAGCAACTGGTTTTACCTGTCATGTCGCATTTTATTGGAGTGGCTCCTTCCTCAGACAAAGATTCCACATTGGATTTAATCTGTATGAAAATAAAATAGATTTTCTGCCCTTGGAGGAAACGGAAAATCTCCAGAGAGCT